>NW_027491927.1:0-600000 GCF_021521415.1 Bidens hawaiensis
TTGAGTTGTTTACTTCTTTTGAACCCCTGCAACAAATTGCAAATGTGAGTTCCACATCCGGTATCAAGTACCCATGTATTTGAAGAAATAACATTTAGTTCAATATGTATAGTAAAGATAATACCTGAGGTATGCCCCGCATCCCTCTTATCTTTTAACGCATTGAGATAGGTCGGACAATTCCTTTTCCAATGACCTATCTCTCCCACACTCAAAGCATGGATCTTGCGCCGCAACCTTTTGCTTCTTTTCCTTCGGTTTGGTGGGCGTGATGGCTTTCCTCTTTCCCTTTCCTTGGACGTGGCCCTTGCCCTTAGCAACACTTGCTTTGGGGTTGGAGTTATGTCCCCTTTTTCCTTCATTGATTGTTAGAACGGGTAAAACCCTTTTACCCATTCCCGCTTCGGCTGTTCTTAGCATTGCGTGAAGCTCACCAATGCTTTTGTCCCATCCATTCATGTTATAATTCATGACAAAGGTTTCAAACCTTTTGGTCAAAGAGTTGAGGATCAAATCCGTAGCCAACTCATTAGATACGGGACAATTCAACCTACGAAGCTTTTCAATGTAGCTTTTCATCTTTAGGACATAAGATGAGACGCTTTGGGTTTCCTCCATACGACATGCATGAAACGCTCGAACCGTTTCGAAACGTTCCGCTCTAGCTTGTTGAAGGAACATTTCCTTCAATTGAGTTATCATGTCGTATGCCCCATGATGCTCGAAATCCTTTTGGATTTCGGGAATCATAGTCCCCAACATGAGGCAAGAGGCTTGCACCGAATCTTTGGTGTACTTGACCCAATCGTTTATAACGCCTCCTCATCTTCCACGTTAGGCTCATCGGGAATGGGATCGTCTAAGACATATGATATCTCTTCTTGTTTGAGAACTATTCTCAAGTTGCGATACCAATCCATAAAGTTATTATGGTTTAGACGATCCTTTTTCAAGGATGGTTCTTAAGGATAGGTTACGGGTGTTATGGGTAGAGGTGTTTGCATTGTTAGCGGCCATCTACAAAATTTAACAAAGTTTTATTTTAGTATTATAAACAATTTAATTATTAATACCCTTTTATTCCAAATTTTAAAATAATAATTAAATTCTAGAATCCAACGATAAATCAAATTTTGGTTAGGTGACCTTTATCCCGTTATTTGATTTAACAGGTAGTCAATCTTGACAATTGCAACCTTTTGCAACTTCTAGTGGTATGGGACCATTCGAAATCCTTATTTCGTGTTGGCATGTTTATCCCATCAACACCATTAGATCCCCATGCTTAGGTGACCTTTATCACATGGTTTCCAATTCAAGTCGTCCTACTTGTATAAACATGTAAGATTAACATACAAGTGGTTAGGTGACCTTTATCCCACAAATATGTTAATATTACCCTAAGTATATTAGTTTGCTCAAAATGGTTAGGTGACCTTTATCCCATTTAAAGTTCCCTAATACGTTAAGTGTCATACAAAAGGATAGTGTAAGACTTGTTTCCTTGGTAATTATGAAAAAGGGATTTTAAGTTTTCCAATATTCTAGTTTGAAAAACATTATGCCATATCCTAACATGCATTTAGTAATATGGCGATTTTGAAAACCAATTTTCAAGGTTCAAGTTATAATAAAACCAATTTTATTATATGTGAGTAATCGCTTAGTTTTAATAAACCCATTTAATTAAACTAATTGACGCGATATTACCAAATATATATTAGAACCCGTTTTATGCTTGTTGTCGTTCCTAAGTGACGGTTTGGATATCCTAATATCTATCAACCACACATTACAATAAGTAAAACAAACAACCAAGCAAACACATGCAAAATATAGTCATAACCGAGAACCGCTAAGTTTGACCATACTTGTTAGCCGAAACAAGTATAGGTCATAAGTCACACCTAAGGGACAAAACATGACACAAGGATGGAATGTTGACTCCCACTTGACCTTGCATCCAAATGCTTCAAGTATCCTTTCCAAGTTGTTGTGTTCTTGTTGGGCTTGTTAATGGGCTCCAAACTTCCAAAAGTCTTCTTGGGCCCAAGAGTGAAATTTATGGGCCTAATGGGCTTGAATCCCATGATGGGCCGGTGAGGCCCAACAAGCCCAAAATTTCGGTCCAAGGCCCAAATCCACCAATTCTTGCATCTTCAATTTTTACAAAATGTATCCTAATACATATTTTTCTAAAAAAAGAAAATGCAACTAATCTATTTATTACAAACCAACTTATGAATAAATAAATTACACAAGCCTAAGATTATGAATTATTACAACCATATTGAATAATAAACATAATCAACATACACAAACAACAATCAACACATCCAAGGTCTAGGTTTCGGTTATGACACATCCAAACATACCAAATGTTCTAAGCATGCAACCTAAGCAACCAATGCCCAAAATCACCAAATAAAATCGGCCCCCCCCCCCAAGAGGCTACGGCCCAAATTATTATTATTATTTTTTTTTTATTTTCAACATCCAAATGTTATTAATGGTTTCCTAAGATCTTTCATGCATGTCAAGATCTTACAAATCCATGAGGGGTAAAATCCACCCAAATTTCGGACCACCCTTTTTCACCCATGAAAAACCCGAAATCTATGAACATGTAAGAAGCATAAGTCCTTGTAACCGGCTCTTGATGCCATTGTAGGGTTTTATACAAGATTATCAAAGTTCAAGTTAACCATATTTAACTAGAAAACGCAACGGAAGCTTAGATTTTAAGACTTGTTATGAACATACCATAATGTTAAAACTAAAACCCAAAGAACAAGGATCAATATTACAAGAACAATATGCTTACAAAATGTAAATGGTACCTCTTCTACCTTTAGAAGAAGATGTAGGTGGATTAAGAAGATGATGACTTTGAATGGCTAGGTTGCAAAGGAGAAACCCTCAAGCTTTTGATACCCCAAGCTTTGAGCAACAACACCAACTAGTTGCTAGGATTTTGAACACTTGAACTAGCTCACAAAACTCCCTATTTTCTGCCCACTTTGAGCCGTGGGTTTTGGAGAGAAAAAGAGAGAATATGAACTTGATTTTACACTTGAAATTCTAAAATGAAAGATCACTATTGCATGTCTTGGATGTGGAGATTAATAAAGATGCATCACATGGACCAAAAGAAAGCTTTGAACTTGATTGGACCAAAACCTTCCACCCACATGGGGTGGACGGCTTCTTCTTTCTTTTTTTTTTTTTTTTTTTTTTTTGTTATTTTGTTTTAAACCATTTTAAAACCATCTCCATTCATTTTATAAAACTTAGTTTTATAAAATGTACATGCATTTACATAATTATTTAACCAATTAAATAATTAATTTACATAAACAAATTATCCAGATAATTTATTTAAATCCTCAAGTGTGTTTGTTTAGAAAACCAATTTTCTAAACACGTAGTGTTCGGTATTCTTTTAAATGATCAAATCACTAAAGGAATACATTTGGTGTTGTCTAGCTTGTTATTGGGTATGACCCCGACTTGGATCAAACACAGTTAGCCACATTAGTATAAGTATGTGTCTCGGGCATACGTAATTCCAACAGTTGTGTCATGTGAACTTAAAGAATATGAATAGACTGGTCAAGGGTAAACATGTGATTGGTTTACCTACAAGAGAATTTAAGTCAGATGATCATTGTGACACATGTCAGAAGGGAAAACAACACAAGTCTACTCATAAGACAAAGCTCATCAACTCAATTGATCAACCACTTGAGTTACTTCACATGGATCTTTTTGGTCCTGTGAGTGTACCAAGTATTGGAAAGAAAAGATACTGTTTGGTGATCATTAATGACTATTCAAGATATACTTGGGTTTATTTCCTAAGCACTAAAGATGAGACTGCTGAGTTGATTAAAGGTTGTGTCACAATGATTGAAAACAATCTGAATGAGAAAGTGAAGATGTTGAGAAGTGACAATGGTACTGAGTTCAAGAATGGAGTTATGGAAGAATTTTGTGCTATGAAAGGAATACTTCAACAATTTTCAGCTCCAAGAACTCCTGAACAAAATGGTGTTGCAGAAAGGAGAAACAGAACACTAATAGAAGCTGCAAGAACCATGTTGGCTGATGCTAACTTACCTGTCACATTCTGGGCTGAAGCAATCAACACTTGCTTGTTATGTTCAGAACAGAGTGCTTGTGAACAAAAGGCATGATAAAACTCCATATGAGATTTTCAACAAAAGAAAGCCTTATATCAAGTTCTTCAAGCCCTTTGGCTGCAAATGTTTCTTATTAAACACTAAAGACTATTTAAACAAGTTTCAAACTAAGTCACTAGACTGTTTCTTTGTTGGATATTCTACTCACTCAAAGGCTTACAGAGTTTATGTGAAAGATCACATGAGTGTGATAGAGTCATCTGACATTATTTTTAATGAGAATTCAATTCAACACAGTCAGTGGTGCAACATGGCTTTTTGATCATGAAAAATTGATAAAGTTATTCAAGATTTATTCTGAAGACTTTGATGAAACATTCTACAAGACCAGTGTACTTGAAGAAAATAAGAAGAAAGAACTGGACTTGGAAGAATTGTGGAAGAAAGTTGCTAGAACAGAAAAGAATACACTTTTGTGAATAGCTCCTCAAAGAATGACATTGAACAAGATCAGGAAACGACAAGTCAAGATAGTACTGATGTACAAAATGATCATGTTCATAATGGGAGTGACACAGGCAACAAAACAAATGATGAAGAAACTGCAACAACAGCAAGATTTCAAGACTTGTTTCAAAGTTTGAATCTGGGAAACAATGGTGCATCCACTTCAAGACAACATAATGTTGAAGCACCAGAGTTTCATGATGCAAAAGCTGATTTGATCATTGAAGAACATGAAATCAATGAAACAAATCTTGACACAAATTTGTCTATAAATATGATAATACAAACTCCTACTGTTGAAAAGAATCATCCTGCTGGAAATATCATTGGTGACCTGCATGAAAGAGTAACAAGAAGTCATTCTGAAATAGCTAACATCTGTATGTACTCTTGCTTTCTATCCCAATTAGAACCAAATAATATTGCTCAAGCTTTAAAAGACAATAGTTGGGTAGAGGCAATGCAAGAGGAATTGGCTCAGTTTAGAGATTTACATGTATGGGATCTTGTAGACAAGCCACATGACAGATATGCAATAGGAACCAAATGGGTGTTCAGAAACAAAAGGGATGAAAGGGGTTTGGTGATTAAGAACAAAGCTAGACTTGTAGCACTGGGATGTCTTCAAAAGGAAGGGATAGACTTTGAGGAAGTGTTTGCACCAGTTGCAAGACTGGAAGCCATAAGCTGAATATGACTCAACCACCAGGTTTTTGAGGATCCCATGTATCCAAACAGGGTGTATAAGCTAAACAAAGCCCTTTATGGTTTACATCAGGCTCCTAGAGCATGGTATGATGAGTTATCAACTCATTTACTTGAAAATGGCTTCACAAGGGGAGCCATTGACAAGACACTCTTCTACAAAAGACAAGGGGTCAGATTTGCTACTTGTACAAGTCTATGTTGATGATATCATCTTTGGATCTACAAATGAAAATATGTGTTTGGAGTTTGAAGAGGTGATGAAGTCCAAGTACAGCATGAGTTCCATGGGTGTAATGAATTTCTTTCTGGGACTACAAGTTCAACAAAAGGATGAAGGAATCTTCATTCACCAAGCTAAGTATGTGCAGGACATTCTGAATAAGTTCAACTGTCATGACTACAAGGCTGCCTCAACTCCAATGGACACCAAAGAAAAGATGATAGCTGATGAAAAGGGGGAGTCAGTTGATGAACATGAATACAGAGCAAAGATTGGATCTCTGATGTATCTGACTGCAACAAGACCAGATATCATGTTTGCTGTGTGTGTATGTGCTAAGTTCCAGTCAAATCCAAAGGTCTCCCACATGAATGCTGTGAAAAAATATTCAGATATTTGAAGGGAAGACCAGACTTAGGGATTTGGTATCCAAAGAACCAATCCTTTGATCTGATTGCATATACAGACAGTGATTATGATGGATGTAATATGAGTAGAAAGTCAACATCAGGAGGATGCCAGTTTTTGGGTGAAAGGCTAGTGTCATGGCAATGCAAGAAACAGACCACAGTGTCAATCTCCACTGCATAAGCTGAATATGTTGCTGCATCTGCCTGCTGTGCACAAGTCCTCTAGATTCAGAATCAGATGCTGGACTATGGTTTGAACTTTCTAAACACCCCTATTCTGATTGATAATACTGCTGCATATTTTACTGTTAAGAATCCTGTGCAACATTCTAAGACTAAGCATATTGAAATCAGACATCACTTCATCAGAGATTGTAGTGAAAAAGGTTTGATTGAAATGCAAAGAGTTGATACAAGTGATAATCTGGCTGACCTATTCACCAAACCACTTGACAGAACCAGGTTCAACTTTCTTTTGAAAGCCCTGGGGATGATCAACTCTGATGAAATCTGATTAAGGATGTGTGCTTAGTTGTGTACCTCTATAAGCTACTTGATTATTTTAGAAGAGGTCACACATGATGAATATGTTGCTGAATATGTTGCTAAATATGTTACTGAGTATGTACTATGCTATGTGACTTAATTTTTTTCTATGTGTGTCTCTCTGAGATGACTGATTACACATGCTGAATATGTTGTTTAATAGGTTTTGATTATGTCACTGTTTTGATGTTAACTGATAGGTGCTTGAGTAAATATTTGTGCAATTTGGTTGAATTTGATGATAATACTTGACTATCTTGTTAACTGATCTGATGTTATGATAAGTAATTTGATCTGTTTAGGTGAAATTAATTGCTTATATAATGTCATGGGTAATCACATGTTTATGGTTACTTGAATATGTTCTTAATCTGATCTTCTGAAGTTGTTAAGGTAGAATAGACATTGAATGATATTACAGTCTGTTTTTTTCTTGATGATGATAAAATGATTAAGATTTGAGTATGTGATGCAACTGTTTATGTCAAAATGTGTTTTATGTCAAAATTATGTGATTCAATGAAATTTATAATGAATTTTGCATAAATACTATATTTTGGTCAAAACATGAGCAAGTCGATTAATGGTGATGAGATATGATAAAATTATTCAGTTCAAGCTTTTAGGAAGCTTAAAAGAAGGATTTTTAAAGGGAAAGATCTCAAACAGTTGTTTTTGCTGAAAATTATGTCTTTTGCCCAGTTTGAAGGACATGCACTTGTGTATGTTTGGTCCTTAAATCTCTATAGATTCAAAGGATAGCCATTGACCTAAAAACTGAATGCATTTGGGGCAATTATGACTTGTTTCTTATTCCTTCACTTAAAACTATGCCATTAGCTCTGACTTTGAAAGGACATATATTCACATGTATGTTTGGTCCTGTTGACCACTTTTGGTCAAACAGGATAGCCATTAACCTGACAATGAAGAGATATTGGGGTGATTGAATATTAAACTGCATATATGGGAAATGATAGTACATTGACTACTTAGCTGATCATATGGAATTAATAGGCTAAAAAGGCCTTAGTATAGTCATTAACATGTATGGTTTCTTTCCCATAATGATGTAAAATCTAAGGTGATATAAACATAATGAAAATGCTAATCTTTATGTGGAGATGCATAGTTGTTTTGCATGTCTCAAGATAGATCTCTCCGAATGATATGGCAGAAAGTGATTACCCAGTCATACACAAGCCTGTTGTTATTTGGTCAACCAAAATGAAACATTTTTTTTATATATGACAAAGAACATGCTTTAAGAAAATTTGAGAAAATATCAAAAACAAGGGGAAGAATGAATAAATCAACCAAAAGTTGATAAATGTTTTAGATATTTTATCAAACAAGAGGGTTACAACAAGAACTACAAAGATGTTGACAAAAACTGTCTCATCTTGAATGAAATGCATGTTGCTAACTGTAAGTCCAACGTTCAACCTCTATGCATGTTTGAATATCAAAATTGCAAAAAATACAATAAGTTCTGTCATACAAAAACTATTTTTGACCAAATACAGGAGGTTGGAGTCAAATTGGGGTGATCTGGGGAAAGCCAAATAAGCTTCGAGAAGAGATATGAGGCATCATAGCACAGTGTTGACCATTATTGTATTATGCTCAAATTGAATCTTATTCATATCACCAAAGAGATGAAAATCATGCTAAGGTTATACCTGCTGTTAACCTATCTAAGTTGTCATAATAATGCTGAGAGTGAAGTAATGAGATAGCTACTTAGTCAATATGATCCCATTCCTGAGATTTTTTCAGTTTATAAAAGAAATTGTTTTGAAGTGAAGTATAAACTGAAATTTGATCTCTTAATGCACCATTTGCTCTTAAACTATGTTCTGAAATGATACATAACTTAGAAATGTCTTTGAAAAATGGTTTAAGTCAAAAAGTGTTGCATTTTGCCTAAAATAAGCTGAATATGTAAGTTCGAGTAAGGTTTGATGATTTCTAATCCTCTCGAGCACAAACTTTTGAATATGTATTTTCGGGCAAGGTTATTGAATTATAACCTTTCCGAGTACAAAATAGTTGATTATGTCTGAATATGTAAGTTCGAATAAGGTTGGATGATTTCTAACCTTCTCGAGCGCAAACTGTTTGAATATGTATTTTCGGGTAAGGTTATTGAACTACAACCTTTCCGAATACAGAACAGTTGATTATGTGTGAATATGTTGTTTCGGGTAAGGTTTGACAACTTTCAACCTTTCCGAGTAAGCTTAGTCATTTTTGACTAACTTTATGATTTTCGGGCATGCTTTGAAGTGTTTACACTGTTGTACTCACTTTCCGAGCAAGCTTGAAGTCTTGAGATGATTATGTGTTGAAATAGCTAACTGTTAACAAGAAAATCTTGTTTCGAGTAAGCTATGCATATTTTATGTTAGCTTCGAATAAGCTATGCATGTAATATGCTGATTGTGTTTTCAAGCAAACTTTGTGCACTTAAAATGAGGGTACCAAGTAAGCTTTGAGTGAATATGTTGTTAGGAAAGGTTTGTTAATCTTTCCGGGCAGGCTTAGATGTTACTGTTTAAGTTTGTCATTTTCGGGTATGGTTTGAAATGATAAGTTCCCTCTAACAAGGGCATACCTGATGTTTGAATGTGTTTATCCTAGCAAGCATTATGCTAACTTAGGATTTTCGAGCAAGCTCTATGAAATTTTAGACAATGTTTATGTGTTTAATTTCATTCCGAGCATGCTCTGTGATATATGTGTTTATGATTTCTTTGAAATTACAAGTGTTTTCGGGCAAACTTTGTTTTCCGAGCACATTTTATATTTCGGGTACACTTGTGTTCCTTTAATATACTTGGTAATTTTCAAAACCCAACTTTCCGAGTACACTGTCTGCTAGAATTTGGTTTCGAGCACACTTTGTATTATATGAATGTTATTCGAGTATACTTGGCACAAGATTGTTGTCCGAGCACACTTTACATTTGATAGAGTGCTCGAGCACAATCTTCATACAAGCATACTTGAATGAATGCGTTGATTGATTATGTAAGTTGGTATAATGAAATTGTTTAAGTGATTCATACTAGAATGAATACGTTGTTTGAATATGTTAGTGATTATGATTTTTAGGGTTCATGCTAGATAAGTTTTAATTTGAATTTGAGAAATTTTTGGAGGATCTTAATTGATTCTTAGTAAGAATGTTTATTTGATAACTATATTTGATTATTTGTCTTGCGATTTATTTCTCAAGAAATCAAGTATTTCGGGTAAGCTTTCTTCATTATATCTTAACTTTAAATTAATTTACTTGATCGAGCAAGGTTTAAATAGAGAAGTATTCGGGCAAACTTCACATTCAAAATGAACAGTTTCCGAGAAAAGTTACTCCTAGTAAGGTTTGTTAGTGGAAGAAGATCGAGTAGACTTTGGATTAATTAATTTTTCGAGTAAGGTCTTATGATTTTAAATGAGATTAAATGCTTTTAATATATCAAGTGGATAACGTTACTGGTTGACAGCTAGTAATTCACAAGAATAAAAAAAGCATTTAAAACACACTTTCAAAATGTATAAAAGAGGGACTTTGGCAAATTTCTTCTACATTATTTCCCTCTATCTCTCTCCTTCCACTGCAACTCTCTCTTACTAAGAAAAATAACCGACTTATCGAATTCAAGATTAATCCAAACCCTAATTTTTATCAGCCACTAATTTCCGACTCGGTAAGCATAAAAATTTTATGTTTTCCGATCATGATTAGATTGTTATTGTGACCTGATTATGTATTCGAGTACTGACACTCTGTTTATGTGTTTAGGTTATTAATTTGTCGAAGAACAGATTCTTGAAGATTTCTATCTTTCTTCTTCAATTTTATAACTTGAAATTGTCTAAAGTTTTAAACTTTATGTCTAATTTCACTTTGAATATGTTTGTTTATGTTTTACAGATATGGCAGACAACGAGCCGAAGTATGTGTTTGAGCCAAAGCACAATATGTGCGCACTACTACAAGTAACACCAGAAAATGAACCAATGGCTCGGATGATCGAATGGATGGCACGGTCAAACATTAGCTTTGCACTCACTGAATGCCTGATTATCTACAGAAATCACTCTTTGGATTTCTGGAGATCAGCAGAGCTTATTGAAGACGGTAATGAAAGACAAATCGAGGCGACCGTGGTCAGACAGAAAATACAGATCACTGAAAGATTGATCAAAAGATGTTTAAGACTAAATGACGATGATCACAATCACATCAGCACATCAGCTTCGATACAAAGCATCTGTTGAAGATTTTCAGAGAAATATGGGGTATCAAGGAAATGTCCATGAGGAACAGTTTCAGAAGGGCTTATCTCCAATGTTGTACAGATTTCTGATTCATCACATCATACATGGATTTGCTCCTAGAAAGGGATCGTGGACTCTGATGAGTCTTGATCTAGCAAATGCCACCGTTGGAACAATCTATGATCTGCCATTTAATTTTTCCAAGATGATATTTGATGGGCTAGTGGGGAATCTAAAGAAACCGGAAAGAAAGAAATGTTTACAGTACCCGAGATTCCTGCAGATCATATTCAATAGCACACTATAAGATTTACCAACAATTGGAACCACCCATAAACTGCAAGATCCCGATGCCTACAAGAGAATAAAGAATACCGGTGTCTCTAACAATTTTGATGCAAGTATTCCATTTGAAATTCTGCCATGGTTATTAAACCATGATTTGGCTGTTATGCCTGTGTCTGAGCTGAGCTCAGAGGAGGAAGAAGGGAGTGATGAGGAGAGTGGTGAAGGAGACTCTGATGATGATGTAGATGGCAATGATGGGGGAGATGGTCTGGATATGGAGATTATGGCACCAGTACAGGGGGAGCAACATGAAGAACTTGAACAACCTATCCCTATACTGCCACAATCACCACCACATACATCACCACATCAAACACCACCTCAATCTTTCAACTTAGACCAACCAGAAACCTCCACAAAACACACACAATCCCCATCCATCACTAAACAACCCACTTATGAACCATTCCCTACAACACCACCCTCAAGCCAACAAGATAACATACTTCAAAGAAATATTGAACTAATGTTGGAGAATGATGAGTTGAAGAGGAGAGTCGAGGAGGTTAGGGATGAAAATGTTGAGTTGTGTAGAAAGAATGAAGAGCTAACAAATGAAAATGAACTGTTACTGAAAAAGTTAGCTGATGCTGAATTGTTAATTCGAACCCTGGTGTAGGAGGTTGAGAAGACCTCAGCTGTCCCAAAACAGGGGGAGAATATGGATCAAAATGATGTGACTGATGCTGAAAGTGCTGAAAATATTGATGGTTTGATGAGGATCATGAATGAATATGATGAAAGTGATGAATCTGTAATGAATGTGAATGATGATGTTGAGAATGTGCTGACAGAAGAGTTGACTGAGATTGTAAATGAAGAAATGAGTGTGGAGAATGTGAATGTGAATGCTGCTACTGAGGAACTAGAACACACTGAGCCAATTGATGATCAAGAAGCTAGTTCCAAGAGGGTAGAGCATGACTCTGAATTGGAAGACTTATTTAGAGAGATTGATGAGTTTGAAAGTGATGAACAAGAGGATGAAGAACAGGTGATGAGAAGAAAAGAAAAGGGTAAAGAGATAGCCACAGATGAAGAACCTGTTGTATATGTTGAGAAGGATGTATCCTTTGTTGATACTGCTGTTGCTGCTGCTCTTGCTGAGAGAGAAAGACTAATTAATGAATCAATGGAAAGTGAAGCAATTGCCCATTCCTTGACTGAAGAAGAGTTGGCACAGCAGGACCTATTGATCAACGAAGCCAATGTAGCAAAAGAAATATTTCAAGATGTGGCAGATCAAGAGGTTATTGAAATTCTGGTGAATATGAACAAAACTCAAGAGTTTGATGACTCTTTGAGAAAGGTGGTTAACAAGTTTCAGGAGCAACAAGAGCAGACTGCTGAACCATCAACCAATCTTAACACTGACATGATTATACCTGAAGAGATTGGGGAGTCAATTACATCTGCAGCTGCAAAGAAATGCGCAGAACAGGTTAAGGAGGATATGAAAAAGAACCCTGCTAGTAAATGGGGAGAAAGAAGATTTGAAAAGACTTATCAAAGAAGAAGGAAATCTACTGAACAGACTGATGATGAACCAATCAGGGCAATCCCCTTGAAAACACTGAAACCAGGAGAAAAATTACCAGGGGTACCTGATGTTGATGTCCCTGAAGTTGAGGTTCCTGATGTGAATGTTACTGAACCAGAGCATCCTGCCTCTGATGAACCAAAAATAGATGCCATGAATGATCTATCAGATGATGGGGAGGATGACTCTGAGGAGTCTGATGGAAAGGGTAATGATCACCCAGATCAAGGAGGTGAGAAAGTTGACACAAGCTCTACTGTTGAGACCCCTCAAGCTAAAATGACTTATATTCAAAGGGGCATAATTGAAATAAATGCAGAGGAAGTCCTAAAGAAGGTTGAGAAAAGAAAGAAAAATACTGAGCACTATAAAACTTTTTTGAAGGTTAGAGGCTATCCTGAAGCTGCTTTAGAAAAATACACTGCTGAACAAATTCAAGATCTTTATAACAGTGAGAAAGAGATAGTTGCAGAAAAGTTTGTGAAACAAGATGATAAGATTGAATTGGAAGAATAAAAGAAAAAGTATGATGGAATGTGTGGTTATCTGATTGAGAAAGGGATAAAGCCTGAGGTTGTGAGTAACTTGAGCAAAGAGGCAGTATTTGACCAATATTCCAAAATGAAAAAGAAAGAGATGAAAAGGGTCCAAACTGAGAGCTCAATTATGAAAGAAACTGATGGTGAGCCACCTGTGAAAAGAAGAAGAATCAGGACTGTGAGGGAGAAAGAGAAGGAACTAGAGAAAATTGATGAAACTCCTATCCCTCAGCCAGAACAGCCTGAGCCTGAGTCTGATGAAGAGAAGTTCTTGCCATGGGAGAATGAGGAAATGATAAACATCCTCAGGAACATAATGATACATCAAAGAGGCATGACTGAAGCTGATTTCAATGCCCTGGAAAAGGTTGATCTGAAAGACTTATTTTATATCCAGAAGGCAGAATGGGAAAAGGCCTTAAAGGAGGGTGAAAACCCTAGGTATTATGCAGATGGCAGGTTTGTACCAGCCAGATCAGCAAATACAGTGGGAATGGCAAAGATGTTGAATGAGCTTCACAAGCATGGGGTGAATGTGAGAGAGCTTGAAAATTTACCAACTGAAATGGTGGAGGCCACATACAGAAAATTCTTTAATTTGGGTCCTGAAAAGCCAAGAAAGTCCATTCCTATTAGACCTCCATTTCATCAGAGATTCCCTAGAGGAAGAGGTCATGGTGGAAGAGGTGAGTCAAGTAGCTCTGCACAACAAAGATCATATGGACCATAGTCTGATGTGGATCTACCAAGAGAGCTTTACTATGACTCAGTTACTGATTCTTTGAAAGTCATAATGGAAAGTATGCAGTTACGGGAGATTGTTGTAAGAAGTGACTTCAGAGAATACAACGAAGAACAACTAAGAAGAATGGAGTCGCTTCACTTATATGATTTCAGGGACAAAGACAGATCAGCAGGAAGACAAATGAATGACTTATCTAAGTATCTGCAAGAACAGGCTGCTAATGGGTTCAAATTTTTGAAAGAAAAGAGAAGTTGGAGACTGATCCAACTTCACAAGTCAAAGAGGTCAGAAAAACTAAAGAAAATGGACAGGGCTGAACTGAACTACCAGATGAGAGTCCGAGATCAAAATCCTCTGTCCAACATGGAGACTTGTATAAGCTTGGGAAGAAGGATGAGAAGGCCAAATTACACAGTGCAGAAAAACGGTGTCATTACAGAAGTTGAATACAAAGAACACACTGGCCACTCTGTGCTGAGGAATTCAGATGGGAAGGCCTTGGCAACAATCAAGAAGGATGCAGATCTGACATGCCTACATAATGATGATCTTGCTGATATAAGAGACTTGGTGATACAAGAAGGACACACTCACTACCAAGTGCTCAATATATTCAGGAAAGGGCAGCATCTGTGATCCAGCTGAGAAGACAAGCAGCCTACAATGAGAGGAAGAGACAGAATAGATGAAAATAGGTCTTGCTTTGTAAAGTCTTCGGACAAACCTTTAATTATGTAATTTTTACTTATGTAATTCAATTATGAAATTTGATGTGTATTTTGCTAAATGTAAGTAACCATAGAATGTTTTGGGTCAGCTGAGGTGTTCCAATCTAGGGGGAGATTGTTGGGTCAAGAGTTTGACCCAAATGAGGAGATTTGACCTAAATGAAGAATATTGAAGATTGGAATCTTCTCAACCTCCTCAGAAACTGCTAAGTATTGAACCCGGGTACACCTTGGACCTTCGAGTAAGCTTTTACTTAGCCGAGTACGAGATTTTGCCTCCCGGGCACTGTTTACTTCAAATAATCTTCTTAAGTGGATATCCGAGCAAGGTATGCTTTTTGGTGATTTCCGGGTAAGGTTCATCGAATTGGCATATCCGAGTAAGGTTCACTTTGTCAAGCAGGGTTGTTCTTCAAGACCAAGTATTTTACTCTTCCGAGTAAGGTTTGGTCAACCAAGTCCAAGAAGCCAAGTAATTGGAAGACCGGGCAAGGTATTCTTTAATAATTATGGTCCGAGTATACTTGATGAGTTGATGGAATATCTCTAAGTTATATCGAGTAAGGTTCGGCTCGAGTAAGGTATGTACTCCCGAGTACGCCTTATCAATAAGTTGTTTAACTAACAATGAGCCGAACAGGATCATAGAAGAACAAGGTTGCTCGTAAGGATTTGTCGAGCAAAGTTTGATAAATTCAAGAAGATTGAAGTCTACTCGGTGAATATTTTACTTAGTAAAATATTTGTTAAGTAAAGTCTACCCGGAAACTGATTCCGAGTACACTTCTATGTTAACCAAGTCTGAAGGAAGGCCGAGTACGCTGTGTACTCGGAGACTGAAGTTTAATGAAAAGCCTACCCGGAAGACTTGTTTTACACTTAGAATAATTTTTGAATATGTAAATTGAATATGTACTATCGGATAGGGTTTCTAGAAGGAATGACAACTGTCCTAGGTTGGCAGGCCTATAAATAGAATAATAAGGGCACGTCGGCAAGAAGGACACAAAAAAAAAAACACGAAAAATACGGATAAGACCGACACATTAATTAAGAGAATATTGTGTGTGTGACGGCTGTCCGAGGATTCCTCCTAAACCCTAATCGATTATCCTTTTGTATGATTAACGTTATATAAATGGAAATCTTTTGAGTGAATCCTTCGTGTGTCCTCGTATTTTTAATATTCATTGCAACCGTATGTTTGTTATTGATTCCGCCTTTAACAAACGGTCATCTTTCTAAACATAGTAACCCGTCATTAACTCTCTTGTCAACACGAGTAATTTTGTGTGAGTTATGACATGATTGATTAAGATCCGATCCGAAACGGTCCTGACACATGCAAGCAAATACAGTTGGAGACTTATCACGTGAATTGTCAGAATCAGATTCTAAATCATTATCAGAAGACAGCTCACTATCACTTGCATCTTGACAGTCTTTATCTAACCCAAACATAGCCAAATTTGCTTGAGTGTCATTACACAGTAACCGTTGTGACCAATCATTTCCATCTGCCAACATTGCTTGTGATGTAGAAGTAGATGGTTTCTTTTCAGCATCACTACCTCGTGGTATAGAATAATTTTGATGTTGACCACGAGGACCAGTATACTCTTTCTTTGGTTTGTCACATTCCTTAGCAAAATGCCCAAATTCTTGACAATTATAGAATTTTACTTTCAACTTGTCAAAACCCAATTTCTTGTTTAAGGCCGGGAGATCTTTTCCAGTTCTCTGCATGAGTCTTTTAACTTTGCGGACGAACATAGCCATGTTCCACTTTAAATCCATGATTTCCAAATCATCTGGATCTATCTGATCATAGTCCTAATAAGTTAAATCACTTTTGGCAATCTTACTACTCACCAAGTTTACATATGAAGACATGAAAGCTGTCAGAAAAGCAAAGTTTTGCTCAGCTTCCTTCATATTGACACTAGGTGGTAAAGCAAATGGATTAGTAGTAGTTGAACTTCCAGAACCACCAGACAATCCAGAATTACCAGCGGAGTAAAAACATACTTTTGGATCAGTAAACATAATTGATTCCTTTTCACTTGCAGCTTGAATAAGAAAAGCAGTTATTGGAGAGATCGTTGAACTAAGAGGCATACTTCCACCATAGAAAGTAGGATCTTGACTTTCCTTGGAGGATTTTTGACACTTAAGATCATATTCTCTGGCTTCAATCTTTTGTAAAAATTCAAGTGCAGTCAAGTCTTCATTCAAGAAATAATCATTCTCTTTCAAAACCATTAGAAAGGTTGAGTAAGAACTTGGTAGCACACTCTTAATACTGTCAATTTTATCAGTCTCAGAAATTTCCAATTTCATCTTGTCCATTTCAGCAATTAAATGATTAAATCGTGTAATCATCTCTTCAACTGTTTCTCCATTCAATAGATTAAAGTGTCGAAACTGAAACTTGAGCATCACTTTCTTAATCTCAGTTGTGTTCCCCATACTTCGCATACGCAGATGTTGAAATAAAGAAGCACATCTCTTTATGTTACCCACTTAATGAAAGATATTTTCGGGTAATGCCATAGTAAGAGTAGAATAAGCTTTTATCTCGATTTCTAAAGCTTTCTTCTCTTCTTGTGAGTATTGAGAAACAGCTTTAGGAGTATACCCAATAGTGTCATCACCAATCATTGGTGCCATATAAATTTCATCTAGGCAATATGAGCAGTTAGGGTGAACGGAACCCAAGTGAGCACGAAAACGGGGTTCCCATTTAGCAAAATCGCTAAATTTCATCAACCTTGGACATTTCGAATGTGAACCAATCTAGGTATCAAGTTGCAACATTTGTTGCATCAACATGTTTTGAGAAGCTAGTGCATACATACCTGCCATTTTTGTAAAATTTGAAACCTTAAGGATTAAAATAAAAGAGTTTAACGAACTGTAAACAGTGTAACGAACTGTCAAAAATTATAGCGAATTAAACCTTAACGAAGTTGAGGTTTATCAGATAACGAATCAGATTTGAATTAAGTAACGAATCTGATGATTAACGAATTAAAAAGATAACGAATCAGTCAAACCACGAAACAGATGGTCAACAGATGGTCAACGAATCAGTCAACGAATCAGTCAAACTAACGAATTGACTATTGAAATCATGAAATGTAATCTTAGCGAACTAGAGGGTTTCCGGTAACGAATCACGAAGAAATCCTTAGCGAATTAGATAACGAACAAGCTACAGTTGATAGCGAATCAACCAATAGCGAATCAGGTAACCGTTTGTAACAAACTTTGACACCTAATGCCACATGGCACAGGTTGTTATAACACAAATCCCAAAGCAGACACGTGTCACACGAATCTATTTGACACGAATCAGATTAAATAGCGAACTGATGAAACGAATCAATGACAACCTTTAGCGAATTGATGAAATATGTTAACGAATCAAGTTCAGATTAACGAATCAAACTTGAATATTCATATCTTCAAATCTTCAAAGAAGATTTCCAGAAATGTGGAAATGAAGAAAATAAACCCAGAAAACTAGATCTGTAATACTATCTTAATTCGTAACCAAATCACACGAATAAACTACCAGATTACTCGCAAATCAATCGCGAATTCAAATCAACAGTACTCGTAACTCAATTTACAAATGACCATAACCAATTTGACCAAAAATCATACCCTGTTTCTAGGCCAAATTCATATCCAAACAAAACGATCCAAAACTCAACCAATATCCAATTCCAATTATCTTAACCTTACCAATACCTTAAAAACCTCATATCTAATCCAAACATTCCACAATTCAACCAATTCAAGTTCAAATTGTAGCAAATTCAAACTGTATTCCAACTTAAACCAAAAACAACTTAATAATATCTATAATCAGTCAAATTAAGCATAATCAAGAGCACTGAAAGCTCTGATACCACTAGTTTGTTCCTGGATCAATCCTTAATCAATAACCAGATCTCATATCTGTGTGAATACGGTTAATCTTAATTCGGATCTAGCTCATAGTTACGTTTGATTATTATGTTATAGTATATATATATATATATATATCAATATTAGTATGTGTATGTGTGAATAATATTATGGTGAAGATCGAGAGAGAGATCGGACAGAAATTCGTTAATTAACTCTCAAAACTTAAATTAAACGTGAACAGTGTTCACCTATAAATAGAGGATGGGTTTAGTTCGTTAACATTCCCTAACGAACTAACACCCAACTCGTTACATACATTAAACTTAAATAACCATAACGAATCATCCCTTGATTCGTTAACATCCCCTAACGAATCTGGAGGAAATAAACTTAAGTCTTAGTTCGCTAAACTACCTTCGCGAACTAAAACATACATTAACGAACCAACTAAATAAGTAATTGTTTATTACATTAAACAAAACGATAAATACGTTAAAGATAAATACAAAGACTCGAGATGAAAAACCGTGCACTAACAGATAACAAACACACACAAGATTCACTCAAAATATTTCCATCTTTATAATATCAAATCATACAAATGATAATCTTATCTAGGGTTTCTCGATTAGAAAGTTAAACAGGGCAGCCGATACTTAACAATTATTCTTTCTATTATTATATTCAGCCGCCTATTCTTTCCGTGTCTGTTATTGTCCTCATGTGTGCCCTAATTATTCCTTTTATAGGCCTGACACCTCAGGACAGCTGTCATTCCTTCTAGAAACCCTAAATAGAAAGTACATATTCAAATTACATAATCAAAGCTATGCTAAGTGTAAAATAAGTCTTCCGGGTAGGCTTTATAGAAGTAAACTTCTTCGAGTAGACCTTGTGCTTTGCCTTCCCAAGTAGACTTGATAACCATGAAGTGTGCCCGGGAACAGTTCTCCGGGTATGCTTTACTTGGAGTATTATTGAAACCCGTTATGGATCTAGCCGCTATGATACATCGATTATACAATCCGAACATGAATACTTTAAATACGGTTTTATTGATAAATAAGGAATAATTACATAATAAGTTATGGATAGTATTAACTTAGATCTAGATCTCTCTCTAAATATGTACACCTACAAATGAGCATGGATATGCCTATTTATAGGCCAAAGCACCAATTCGTTAAGTTAACTCTAATTCGTTATGCCTCTATAACGAATTAGACTCCATTCGTCAACATTCCATGACGAATGGTAATAACTTAACGAATGAGCTTATAATCTTAACTAACTAGCCTAGATTACTAACGAATGGACCTCATTCGCTATACACACCATAGCGAATGGGCCATTTACAATAAATAAACAATCTAGACTATGTATACATTATTCGAATGCTACGGACAACAATTTCGTGCACTAACAAACACCCCCTTTTCCATAGCTATCGAATACTTTAATCTTGAATACTTTAACTGCAAATAACCAGTTACAAACCGTGCACTAACAAGTATTTTCCAAAGGAAAATACTCACCAAGCAGACTTCAATCTTCTTGATTACATCAGACTTTGCCCGACATAATCTTACGGGCAACCTTGTTCTTCAAAGGTCCTATCAACTCCTTACTTGGAATAAGCTTATTAGAAAAGTGTGCTTGGAAGCAATGTACCTTGCTTGAGTTGAACCCTGCCCGATGTTTCTTGAGATAATTCATTTCTCGTCAAGCATACTCGGACCACTGTATTATTAAAGAATACCTTGCCCGATCTTCCAAACACATGGTTTCCTGAGCTTGTTTAGCCAACAGCTTACTCTGAAGTAAACCTTACTCGGCTATGAAGAACAAACATGCTTGATATAGGGAACCTTGCCCGGGTATACACAAAGAGTGAACCCTGCCCGGATGACCACTAAAGAGGACTGCTTGAAGATAACTCTGCCCGATAGGCAAAATATCATGCCCGGCTAAGTAAAAGCTTGCTCGGATATCTTAGGTGTGCCCGGTTCCATACTTAGTCATTTCTGAGGAGGTTGAGAAGATTCCAATATTCAAATATGATCAGTTTTGGGTCAAATCTTGACTCAACATGTTACAGTATTGTTTTACACTTGTTGGGTCTTGAAAACTTTGTTTTCGGTCCTTAAATCGCGTAAAAATCACTTAAAACGAACTCCGATGACTAAAACTGCCATTTATGAAAAGTTGGAGAATCTGATAACCACCCCATCGTGCCACGCGATGGGGGATGACTCTCCTTGGTCGCGTGGCGCTATGCCACCTGCACTTGTTTTTGCCTTGTTTTATGCATACATGTGACCAAACCATTCCATTTTCATGCAAAACCCTTTATCCTTGACCCTTTCAACTTACCCTATATATACACCACCATTTCCCTTCATTATTCCCTGCTACAACTCCAAAATCTCTCCCAAATACAAAGTTCTTAATGTTATTTTGTTAGTGTTCTTGAAGGTTTGACTTCCAAAAGTCAAACTGAGTTTAATCTTTCATTCTAATTAACTTATGTAGTTTTATTACACTTGTTTATGGTTGTACAACATATATATAATATACACCCCTTGTTACCTTTGGTAGTTACTTCTCCGGTTCCGATCGGTGAGGTTTCGGACCTTGTAAGGCAAGGCTTCATGGAGGACTTACGTGGTCCTTGTTATATATTTTCCGCATCTAACAATCTAACTTTATTATTGCTTATTAACCATGTGTAACTTCTGCTCATTTTAGTTTATTTACAAGTTCCATGGTTATGAGTTTGAGGGTCTATGTTTCGGTTTAACCGTAAATAGCTCTAAACTGTCAACCGAACTTTGCTTACTAGTTTTTGTTAAAAAACTTGTTTAAACATGTTTGATGTTAGATCTCAGTTTATAAAACCATTTTTATGAGTTCCATGGTTATGGGTTTGTAGATTCTACACTCGGTCTTAACCCAAAACTAGATCCGAAACTGAAAACCGAACTTTTGTTTAAAAGACTTTATTGTTAACTTTTTGGTTGTAAAACTTAAGTATTTTCATTTGTACTTTATTATACAAGTTCTTGGATATTTGGGCATGTGGAAACCATCTACAAACTTATTGTGAGATGGAAACCGAACCAAACTGAACTTTCGTTTAAAAGACTTTATTGTTAACTTTTGGGTTATAAAACTTAAGTTTCATCATTTTTAAATTATTATACAAGTTCTTTGATATTTGGACATGTGGAAACCATCTATGAACTTATTGTGAGATGGAAACTGTAACACCCATCAAAATTCTGTTTCAAAATTGTAAATTTATAAACGTTGTAAAGCTAAAAAGTAATAACCAACAAAAAGAAAGGTGTAAGCATACGTTATGACTATTTTAAAATATAAAAGTTCATACTCGAAATGTTTTTGATCAAGCGTAATGATTGTTTTAATTGTGAGTTGCTTAAACAAATGTAAAATTTATCAAACATAGTTCATGATTTAAGATAAATAAATAACCTATTAACCTTAACTATTATATATATTATTAAGATATCCTAATGATAACTTTAAAGTTTTAAATCATTCCAAATTCTAACCATGTGTGCGCCAATCTTTTCTGTCATTTGAAAGAAAGGATAATTCACACTTATAAATTAGAATTATGTGTAAATTCTTATGTTGAAGATACATGTTTGGAGTGAGCCACGTTTCATTATTGAGTGATTCATCAAACAAATTATATATATATATATATGCTATAATTTTGGTAGACTAACTATTACACTAAAACGACCCACCATAATTGATATATATATACACATACAAGATCTCTAAATCTAATACGAATAGTGTTTTTTGTTACTGTGAGCCGCGAGAGTAAACTAAAAGAAAGATTACCAAGCGTATGGTTAAGTAACGATCGAAATGGTGGTGTTCTGTCACAACAATTAACGAGCTGTTTTAGGAGAAACCGTTGTCGATTTTTCAATGGTCCGCCAGGTATGTCGAGGCTTATCTATAAATATCAAGCTAGCCATGGTGGTAGGATTCACCATCACAACTTCCCGCTTTGCTTTGGT
Organism: Bidens hawaiensis; assembly: GCF_021521415.1. Lineage (NCBI taxonomy): Eukaryota > Viridiplantae > Streptophyta > Magnoliopsida > Asterales > Asteraceae > Bidens > Bidens hawaiensis. The sequence continues at coordinate 22,697 of NW_027491927.1, forward strand.
TTGCATCCCCCCTCCTCCCCACGTCCGACAAGTCGTCGAGTCCTAAGCCTCAAAGTATGTGCACGACTTGGCAACCCCCGAACATCGCTCGATTTGTGTGCCAAGAAAAGTAGATCAAGAATACCATGATATTCGTGCAAGTACGAAAGTGCTGTCGAAAGTTTAGGTAATTATTAAGCTAAGCTAGGTCAATCATTCTTTCATTCACAAAGGTTTCCAAACTAGATCACCACATCAATTCAGAACAGACAATCACAAGTGAATACGTTAAACCTTTTTTAACAATCAAGATAAACGGGTTGTTTATCTTAACAAAGTCAGTCAAATAAAGATTTATAGGATTACGTGATCCCTATTAAAAATACAAGATAGAAAATAAAATCAACTCGGACCAAGTACACATGTGTCTGATTCAAACATAATTAATCTAGTCTATCAGTCAAGGCTACTTGGCCGTAGACTAGAGATCATACTAAAAGTTCTCCAATGGGTATTAGTTCCCAATGGGCGTCAGTTCCCAGAGAATCGTAATTGTGCGTGTATGGCAAATGGTACAAATCCCAGAAATAAAAGACGTTTTCGCTGAGATTGTTTCACGAAAACTATTTTGTCAGTCAAAGAAAGATTTATATAAAAGTTTTTAGAGTCAACAATACACCAGCGTATCGCTGACGTATTTTTCCCCCAATATTTCAGGAAATAAAGTTAGCTCATGTAGCAAGAAATTATAGCCATCCAAGAAGATATATGCCCGCAAGGTAGAGATGACTCAGTTTTAAATCATTAAAATATTGCAAACAATATTTAAACAAGTTTTATATAATCAAACAAGGTTTATAAATCAAACGCTCAGATATTTATTATCCGAGAAGCTTTTTAATTTAAATCAATATTTTATTATAAAATAAAAGTTTCAAAATATATATTAATGTTTTATTATAAAATAAAGACTTCCGGTAAAACTCTGATATATTTACAAAACAGTTACCAGCTATTGGTCACACGCCTAGGCCCTAAGATGGTGGTGTGACAGAAACCGAACCAAACCGAACTAAACCGATTTTCTCTTGCTTAAGACACACAAGTTTGTTTTTAGCTATCAAGACTTGTATAAATATTCAAAAATACTTTACAAACTGATTTTAATTATTTTCTTAAGTACTTGGAAATGTTGGATCCAACTTTATCTTATAACAAAGTTTGGACCGACAAAACGAAACACTCGTTTAGCGGACATTATTAGTTCTAAGACGATATAACTACATACTTAATTAAGTCTTATTAAATTTTATTGAGTTATCTCATAACATTCATTATTGTGGAAAGTTGACTTTGGGTTTGACCAATTATCTAGACCCGAAACACTCGTTTAAACCCGTTTTAGTATCTTTATTCCAAAGGGACTTGCATTCTTGCATTTTACCCACCTTATTACTTAACATAGGTTGAGTAAATATTAAGGTTAGATACTTTTACCCGTTTTCGAGCAAACTTACATTTTAAAGGATAATTATTATAAGTTCTTAAATATTTACATTTTTAAACCTTAAACTTTAAATTGTTTGCATTTATTTTCATTTATTTTATGTTAAGATTTCTTAGACAACCTTTCATATACAAGACTTCCTTTCACCTAAACTTTGCCCGTTAAACCTCATCCTTCCGGTTACCCGTCATTTTACCGATCAAGTTTATAACTTGAATGTGAGTACTTTCATACCCTGTTTTCCATCTTTTGTTTTGGGGGTGACATTTCATACTTATCAAACTAAATGCTTTATTTACTTGAATATTAAACCACAAACGTTATCGTATACTTTACTTGAATAATTGCTCGATTTGGTGTTCTATGATTCTATGCCTATGTGTTTATCGTTTTTGGTGGTTGATCTATAAATCCTAGACTACTTGGCATCCCCTTGTAGAAAGGTGTCGTTAACGTAATGCAATTAACGATAACTATAAAATATGAGTTCTAAAGTATCAACATGAATCGAAACATGTTTTGTCTCAAAAGCAACCAAGAAGGACTCTGATTCTGAAACCAGGATACGTGATTCCCGAGGACATGGTTGTCATGCGATCACCTCGATCGAATGATATTTATGTCTTAAATATGAGTTCTAAAGTATCAACATCTATCGAAACATGTTTTGTCTCAAAAGCAACAGAGAAGGACTCTATTCTATGGCATCGTAGGATGGGTCATATTCATCTTCGAAAGATGAATTATTTAATGGAAAATGATTTAGTTGAAGGTGTATCTTTGAAGAATTTTAAGTTATCTGATCACTGTGTTTCTTGCAAGAAAGGCAAACAGAAGAAAAAGTCACATCCGTCTAAGTTACTGAATTCCATTGATACTCCTCTTGAACGACTTCAGATGGGTCTTTTTGGTCCTGTGAATCGTGCTAGTATCTCTGGAGATTGGTATTGTCTTGTAGTTACCTATGATTACTCAAGATACTCATAGGTATTATTTATGAGTTCAAAGGATCAAACGCCTGTTCTGGTACAAAACTTAATCACTAAGATCAAATCACTATACAAGAAAAAAGTGAGGAGAATTCGAAGTGATAATAGTACTGAATTTAAGAACACTGTATTGGATTTATTTTGCATTCAAAAAGGATTCACCGAGAATATAGTGCACCTTATGTATCGCAACAGAACGGCGTTGCTGAAAGGAAAAACAGAACATTGATTGAAGCTGCTAGAACTATGCTTGCTAATTCTAAACTTCATGTACAATTCTGGAATGAAGGGGTGAATACAGCTTGTTATACGCTTAATCCGGTTCTAACTGTTAAGAGACTCAAGAAAACAAGTTATGAGCTTTTGAACAATCGAAAGCCTAACTTAAAGTACTTGGAACCATTTGGGTGTCCTTGTACGATGTTGAAGAAGAATGTGGGTAAGTTAGAAGAAAAAGCCATCAAGGGGTATTTCTTGGAGTATGCTTCTCCAAAGAAAATGGTATTTAATTTTACTTCTGGTTGTGTTGAAGAATGGTATCATGTGGACTGTCAAAAGTATATCACACCTCCTCAAGGGAAAGGTCTCGACTGGATGTTTGATTATGAACGCTTATTTAATTCATTTACTCCATCAACTGAGCAACCAGATGAAGACCTGGTTCGTGCATACTTTGAAGATCAATTGGTCATTCTAAGATTTTCGAGCTTTAATGATGTTGAAGCTCCAACTGTTGCTCCAATTGAAGATCCATGTGATGATTATCCAGCTACACATGATAATGTTTCTACTTCGTCTGATGATAATCAAGTTGATGATCAAGTTATTTAACTTGATAGTGATGTTTCATCTCCTGAGCTTGGAGAGCATTACACTAACCTATTCGACAATGTTGTTGTTCCTGAGAATCCCACTCTTCGGATTCTTAGTTATCATCCACAAGAAAACATCATTGGAGAACTTGATGTGCATTCAAACACGTCATCAAGTTGCTTCGTCGAATGAGAATAATGTATTGTGCGCTTATGCGGATTTACATTCTTCTGGAATCGTAAATCTTGCCAAATTCACTTGCTTTCTATCCCAAGTTGAGCCGACGACGACTCGTAAGGCACTCGAAGATCCTTCTTGGGTAGAAGCTATGCAAGAAGAATTGCAGCAGTTTGCACGTTTGGGTGTTTGGGAGCTTATTGATAAACCTGCTCGAGTCAAGAAAGCTATTCCAACTAAGTGGGTATTTAAATATAAGAAAGACGATCGTGGTGTGATCGTGAGAAACAAGTCACGATTAGTGGTGCAAGGTTTCCATCAACAAGAGGGTATTGACTATACTGAAGTCTATGCTCTGGTTGCAAGATTGGAGTCTATTCGAATCTTTCTGTCGTATGCAGCTTACAAGAATATCAAGGTCTATCAAATGGATGTTAAAAGTGCTTTTCTCAATGGTAGCTTAGACGAGGAAGTGTTTTTTTACAACCTCCTGGTTTTGAAGATCATGATTATCCAGAATGAGTTTACCAATTAAACAAGGCCCTGTATGGTCTACATCAAGCCCCGAGAGCTTGGTATGGCACACTCGCTGACCATCTGACTGATAACGGCTTCAAGCGAGGGACTGTCGACTGCACTTTATTTTATAAGAATATTGGTGATGATCTTCTCCTCGTTCAGATCTAAGTCGATGACATTATATTTGGGTCTACAAACAACACATTGTGTAAGAAGTTCGAGAAGTCAATGAAAACAAAGTTCGAGATGAGCTCGATGGGAGAGATGAATTTCTTTCTAGAGTTGCAAGTTCACCAGTCTGTGAAAGGAATCTTTATTCACCAGACCAAGCATGTGAACGATGTCTTGAGCCGATTCAAGATATCTGCCAGAAAAATCCCTTCAACTCCTCTCCCCGTGGGTCACAGTTTATCACCGGATGAATTGGAGGACACTGTTGATCCTACCCTCTATCGTGCTATGATTGGATCATTAACGTATCTAACGGTTTCTCGCCATGATATAATGTTTGTTGTTTGTCTTTGTGCTAGGTACCAAGCTAGTCCCCGAGTGACTCACCTGGATGCGGTCAAGCGAATTCTTCAGTATCTGAGGGGCAATCCAGACATCGGGTTATGGTACCCCAAGGACGATAACTTTGAACTTACCGCTTTTTCAGACTCAAACTACGGAGGATGCAAGATTAATTTCAAATCGACTACGGCAGGGTGTCAATTCTTAGGAAACCGGCTTGTATCCTGGAAGTGTAAGAAGTAGACGACGGTCTCTACTTCAACCGCTGAGGCATTATATGTTGCAGCCTCGAGTTGCTGTTCCCAGGTTTTGTGGATTCAACAACATCTGCGCGACTACGGTTTGAAGTTTCTTAATACTCCTATTTTGATTGATAACTCTGCTGCCATTAGCATCACCAAAAATCCCGTACAACATTCTAAAACGAAGCATATCGAAATTCGATATCATTTCATAAGGAATTGTTTTGAAAAGAAACTGATTGATCTTGAGAAAGTACATACCGATTTTCAAAAAGCCTATCTATTTACCATAGCTTTTGACAAAACTCATTTTCAATTTTTGCTTGGTTTAAATGGATTGAAGACCCTTGCTGATATCCTGAAACAAGGATAACTATCTTTCTTTTCTGTTTAAATTTTATTTTGGTTTTGGATTTTAGGGGGTGAAAAATATAAAAATATTGTGTTTTTTGTTTGTATAGATAAAACCCAAAAACATTAAAAAATTTTGAAAAATCAAAAATATTGTGATTTCTTGTCTTTAGTGTTTTTCTTTTAAAATATTTTGAAAATAAACAAACATTTTAAAATCGGAAAATTCAAAAAGATTGTGAAGTTTTATTTTGTTTATAAGAAAATCAAAAAAGATAAAAAGATTGTGTTTTTATTATGTATATAGGAAAACCAAAAAGATTTTTGCATACTTTCGCTGAAAATTTTGTCAATTATATACATTTGAAGGACATATACGTGTATATGTTTGGTCCTAATAATTTCTTGTAAATATTCGGGTTAGCCATTTATCTGATAATGGAAAGTATTTGGGGCGTTCATTATGCGTTTTTACTTAATTTTCCCGCTGAAAAGTATGTCGGTTATTTAAGTTTGTGGAGCATGCTTGGATGTATTGGTCCTGTTATCTACTTGTAGACTGATTGGATAGCCATTAATCTATAGACTGAAAGTAACTGGGGAAATTAAATTCATTTTTGTTTTATGCTCCTTAAATTTTTGAGTTTTTGAAGAAAAAAGAAAAAATGATAGTACATTGATTGATTGACCCCAAATCCAGCAAGAAATAAGTTTAAAAGACTGAGTGCTTAATTGCATTGGTGCATTAGTAGGTCTTAAACAAGTTGTTAGAGTAAAGTATGTGATATAAACATAAAGAAAAGCCAAATTGAAAGAGGTGTTAGTCTCTAGAAAAAATCTCGGTGAGGATGGTAGAAATGTAATAACCTGTCATACTCAAGCCTTATAGTTGTTGATCACTCAAAAAATATAATAAAGCAAATAACAAGCGTTATACTTCTGGACAATGTGAGTCTTTATGCGGCTTAATCATCTGGATATTCATATGCATGAATATTTTATTCGCTTTTAGAGAAAACCCAAAGTCATTAAACTTGATCACTGTTGTACCTCGTACAATCCAAATTACTGACTTGATCAAACTCCGTTGTTAGTCATACATTGTTCTTCCCTTGCGCACGTCTCAATACCATTAAGAAACGGACCTCAGGGGATAAAGTGTATGTAAGCCGACAGATGGACTCGTGCATACTCACTCATAGTAAAAGAAACTCAATGAATTGCTCATAAATTTCTATAAAATTCAAATTTTGATCAACAATATAATGGTTTAAGTCAAGTTGGGGTGATATGACAAAAATCAAATTAAGCTTGAACCGAGAATAGAGGCTGATAGTTTATGATATTATGTGCTCTAATTAAACCGTTAATCATATCACAAAAACGCTTGAAAGTATGTTATAAGATTTAACTGGATAACAATATCAATGACCGACTTAACGCCAGTTACAATATCGATGATATATAAAACTGTGATGGAAGGGCAATTTGGTCAATATGATTATCTGCTCAAACTAGCCAAAATCAAAAAAAAAACAAAAAAAAATGTATTGCTTTTGAAAAATCATAGAAAAACACAAAAACATTTTTTCTGTTTTATTTTTGTTATTTTCGGATAACTTTCGTGTAAATATTTTACATCAAAAATTTAAAAAACCAAAAATATTTTCGTTTTTATTTTTACATATTATTTAATTTATTATTTTTAAGTTAAGTGTTTCAAAATGTAAAACACGTTAAGGTATTCGATCATCGAGATATGGGTTTTCGGTGATTCATTTAAGTTATTTTGTTTTATTATTTAATTAAAATTTAATTTAATTGATTTAATTAATTTAATAATTAATTAAAATTACATAAAGTAATTTGTTAAAGGTGATTCGTTAAATTTTAACGAATTAAGGTCATTTATAACGAATTGAACTTCAATTCGTTACCTTTAATTCGCTTCTGCCACTCTGTAACGAATGGCTTCTAATTCGTTAAGATTTTCACGAATTACTTGTAATTCGTTATGCCACGTGTTAATGTAAGATAACGAATCACCTTATTCGTATTTCAAAATTCAAACGAATCAGATGATTTGTTACATTGGGGAATGTGATTTGTCAGACCATATAGGGAATTGAGAAGGCGATTCGTTCCACAGTATTCACATTCTTCTTTCTTTCCTACTGTTACTCTGGGCAAATTTCTCCAAAATTTTCGATCGTCATTATATTGTGTTTTGATCATATATTCTGATTCTTTAGGTATAGACGATCATACCGTGATGATTTTCGTCAAATTTGATGCATGTTTGCAGGGTTAATTATTGGATTTTACTATCGGGTTTTATGCTTTATATAAACCCTTCATTTAACCTATTTGTACCATGTTTTGGTACTACAGTTCAATACCATTCTAATCGCAATGGGTTTCCGAGATCCTTGTGAAACTTTGTTCGGTTATCCATCGTTGTTTATGGTGGAATTGATTACAGAATTGCAACTTTGACTTTTAGTGTTCTTGGTAATTTTGACTTTGACCAATTTAGTCAAACAATAAGCTTTAAAGGGCCATTCGTTAGTGTGTAACGAATTGGAACTCTTTCGTGTCCAATTCATTATACAATTCACACGAATCAGGATAACGAATCTTAAATTATAACGAATTAGATTTTCCTTCGTTATTTAAACAAATTAGACCATAATTCGTTAACTTTTATTAGTGATTCGTTAAGCCTAATTCGTTAAGTTTTACTTGATAGCGAAGTAGCTTATTCTCTATAACGAATTACCAATTCGTTATAACACAACGAATGACATATTAATTATTTTAAAATTAAAAATTTTATAAATTGGTTTAATTTTAAAACTTTTAATTATATATTAATTATATGAGTATTATTATTTATCATCACTGATTCTCGGGTTTGTTTATACAGTTCAATTGCTGATAAAATGGATCAAGATCCTCCCGTTGATGCACCACAACAACAACAACAGGAACAGGATATTCCCATGCTTCCATATGACAAACGACACAGACTTTGCTGACGAGGATGTATTCGGTGGGATGTTGGCATTTATCCGTCGTTCGCGTATCAACTATGCCGTAACTGCCAATCCTGACGTTCGGTTTAGCATCGTTCGTCAATTTTGGAACACCGCGAGTATTGTGGAAACTGAGAACCACATTGCTGTCGTAGTTAATGCAAGACCAATTATAGTATCCATTGAGACCGATCGAAGGGTGTTGTGGTTTGATGACACTATTGATGACCCGAGCGAGTACCACAAAGAGCTGATCAAAGGGTTGTTTGGACGTTTATTTTATTCGGATAATCTTGACAAATCGATGTATAACAAGGCATACTTGGGTCCCCAATACAAGTATTTATTTCACGTTCTTATACACTTCCTTGGTAGATGGAAGGGAGGGTATGATGAATGTCGTATCATGCTCCAATCGGCGTTTGTTGCTTTGGTATTGAATAAACCTTTCAATTTCTCTAAAATGATCTTTGATCATCTCAAAGAAAATTGTATTATTATGAAAGGACGCACAAAGTTTTTAATGTATCCTCGTTTCATTCAACTATTCGTTCAAGATGTTATCCCTGACTTGGTGATCGATCCAACACAAATAGAGGATAAATTTACATTGGATCACATGTCAGCTGACACTATACGAAGGATGAAGTTGTATCGTTGATATGGTCTAGAATATACATATTATTATATAAATATTTCCTACACTTTTAAGTGTTTTCAGCTAAGTTTTTATTGAATATTATTCTTAGTTGGCTCATATGTGAGTTTTTAAGGTTTAAGAGACAACGAGCTAAAAACGTATGTGTTATATTAAAATAAACTTGGTCTAAAGAGCAACAAAATAAATCGTGTTCTAATGCAACGAATAAACTCATCTAAGTTTGAATTAATAAAGAGTTGAAAGCTTAATTGAAATAATGTTAAAGTAAAATTCGTTGGTTTATATATAATTCAGTACTTATATATAATTCAGTATGCATATAAAGCAACTCTATTGTTTTGTTGAAGTATTAAATATTAAATCATATTGACTTATGAATGTTTTTGTTTAGTTTTGACAGAATACAAGAAATCCAAATGAAGAAAAAAATAAAATCAATGACTGTTATTGTTCCGGAAGTAAACGAGCAGAACCTTAATTAGATGAGGGCTGAATTAATTAGGTCCCACGTGACGTCTAAAAGGACTCTAGCTTTTCACAATAAAAGGGAAAATTAACCTACAACTAAGTGGAGTTGGTCAAACGCAAAAAGGAGGGCCACCCCTTGGATACGGCCAGAGAGTTCGAAGAAAAAAAAAGGTTGGAAGTTAGCACACAAGCAGGCACCTCAAAAAGTCTACGGTGGGCAGGATAGCACGTCAAAAAGAAGACAAGTCTACATCTTCAAAAAGTGAATTAATAAGCAGGCTACCAGGTAACTCAATTAATTTAAGCTCACAGGCTAGCAGCTCAACTATTTATATTTATTTTACGATGAACCGCACTTTATTTTTTATAATTGTTTCATCGATTACTATTATGATTGGCTAAACTTTTATACTGCCTGGGTTTGGATGATTTCTTTTTAGACTCGTTTTATTTTTGGCCTTGGATTATTATTAATTGGTTCATGTTTTGGTAAAGTTTTTATTTTATTTGTTTGTGATGCATATGCGTATCTGGTATTAATTTATTATCAGTTTTTGTTCCATATGCGTCTTTGTGAATGTCTTTCATGTATGGACGCGTATTAGGTTGTTTACTGTGTGTTTACAACTAGTTTATGGTTTATTGTTAACGTTTTCCATAGGAACAATAATTGAAAGTTTAGAGATACCTTATATTCTGCCACTTGAGAGACCGGGAGGTAATTAAGTGTCGTCTGTTTTGGTCTTTTGCGGGTTTGGGTAGTGATTGCAGGGGAGTGAGTTACCCTAGATTCCATTAGATTCTTACAGATCTGAGTTATAACCGAATTCAATAGAATAACCCTTTACGCCTTAGGGTGTTTTGTGACTAGAGAGACCAGGAGGTGATTTAATCTTTGGGTACCTTAGCATAGTTAGGTAAGGTGAGACCGGGAGGTGATCCGAGCCATTAAACCGTTGAGCTTTACATGATATTTAGGGTTCTTAGGTATTTTTGGTGAGACCGGGAGGTGATCTAGCATACTTTCGTCATTCCTTAAGTTTCATATTTTTAGAACCCGGTTACCGATCATAAATCCAATTCCGAGAGTTTACAAGTTGACTAGTAGGATTCCTTACCTAGGTAGTTGTTTCACCCTATTTGAGTTCCGCCCCTATTTATTTATGTCATTTTTAGCTTAAATATTATTTAATTTATAGTTAATAATTAAAAAAGACAAAAATCATTTAAATCAATATATTTAAGTTTTTAGTCAAAGTAGTTTAGGTGTCGCTAGTTTCCTTTGGGTTCGATATCCGAAATTCATTAGGTTTTACTATAGCTAATAGGTACACTTGCCTTTCTAGTGGTCTAGCATTAGGATAGTTTAGATTTATAAATTTAAAACTATAGTGTCTAGGTTAGGTTCTATTTTAATAAACCGTTTTGCACATCAAGTTTTTGGAAAATAGGAAAATAAAAAAAATAAGAAAAAAAAATGAAAAAAAAATAATCATAAAAACAGCCAGCACAAAAACGTCAGTTTCACATCCTCACACTTAAATGTCACATTGTCCTCAATAAGACAGCAAAAAGATAAAAATTAAAGCACATTCATATATAAGTAAAGTGGAACAGACTCCCCTGGTAAATATGACGATATTGCCTCGCGAGTCGTGTCCCATGCCCTCCAAGAACGAAAGCCTCACACTCCAGTGCTCTCTACCAAGCTATCACTTACGAACGAAAGCGGCAATCAGTAAGCAAATAGTCTCCCCACACTTGAATCAAACCATGTATCATCAATCATCCAATAGCATCTCTGAAGCAACTTAAAATCAAACCAAGAAACAGCCAGCACAAGAAAGCAAAAAAACCCAAAACAAAAATAAAGTAAAACAAAAAAAAAATTCTACCGGGTTGCCTCTCGGGAAGCGCTAAGTTTACAGAAGAGTCTTCAGCCAGACTCCCTCCTGAAATATTAATCAGGAGGCTTTTCTTTTATCCAACCCCGGTCTAACCCATTTAGTTCCACCCGTCCAACATTTTTAATCAAATAACGCGTAGTGAAACTAAAAAGAAATTTAAAACATTCAAACGGGTCGGACCACCAACACTTAAACTTGCCCGGACCAAACCTAATACGTGACATATAACGAGGAAAACGGTAATTCTTGCATTTTAGTGTTGTCCTATAACTCTTTATGTACCATTTTTGAACCCTCAAAACGTGCTGATCCAAGCATTTTCGCTCCCTCTTTTGCGGATTTGTCGACTTCTAGTTCCTCCACAAACTTACTAACATTCCTACGATGTGGCGACTCAACTACCACCATATTCTGATCCACCTCTGTTTCCACTTCCTCTTCCTTTTCTTCTTCTGGTGACGTTTTGATCTCCATTGTTGGCTTCCTCATGATTAGTGTTTCTAAATAGATAAGGTCGCCAACATGGTCAAATTCTGCATGTTCGTCAAAAACTGGTAAACCCACCAATTCATCACCAAACTCATCCTCCCAAGATGATACATGCTCCTTCTCTTCGTCATCTTCACTCATATCCGTGTAATCAGGTAGCTCCAACTCCATCTCTTCTATCATGCCCTCATCATCATTATTCCAGAATTCATCATCTGTTTCATAGATGTCTTCCTGCTCCTTGTAAGAAAAACTCTCATTTTGAATTATAGCACTTATCTCGTCTAACCTAGCTTCGATTCCTCTATCTTACGGAGTCGTTCTCTGTCGATCAACTTATCAAGCCTGACTTCCAATTCTTTAATCTTTTGGAATCTTTCACATTCCTCTTGTTCGGCTCTTTCCAACATCATCTCTTTCCAACATCTTCTATATAAAATACTCCTAAACCGACTCGATCTATTAAACATATTAACTAAACTCGATAAAATAAAACACAAACTAAATTATCCTAAACACGACTAGACACGCTTAATCTAAGACACGAACTCACAAGACACACCACAAATCAAGACACAAAAAGCCAATTAATCAATTAAGTTCAATCAAAGCTAGTTTCGCTATCACCTAAGTATCCCCGGCAACAGCGCCAAAAACTTGATGTGCAAAATGGTCTATTAAAATATAACCTAACCTAGACACTCTGGTTTTAAATTTATAAATCTAGACTATCCTAATGCTAGACCACTAGACAGGCAAGTGTACCTATCAACTGTAGTAAAACCTAATGAAGTCCGGATATCGTACCCAAAGGACACTAGCGACACCTAAACTAGACTCTGACTATAAACTTAAATAAATTGATTTAATTGATTTTTGTCTTTTTTAATAATTAACTATAAATTAAATAATATTTAAACTAAAAATGACACCGAAGTGTTGGTGGTCCGCAAAAGAGGGAGCGAAAATGCTTGGATCAGCACGTTTTGAGGGTTCAAAAATGGTACATAAAGAGTTATAGGACAACACTAAAATGCAAGAATTACCGTTTTCTTCGTTATATGTCACGTATTAGGTTTGGTCCGGGTAAGTTTAAGTGTTGGTGGTCTGACCCGTTTGAATGTTTTAAATTTCTTTTTAGTTTCACTACGCGTTATTTGATTAAAAATGTTGGACGGGTGGAACTAAATGGGTTAGACCGGGGTTGGATAAAAGAAAAGCCTCCTGATTAAGATTTCAGGAGGGAGTCTGGCTGAAGACTCTTCTGTAAACTTAGCGCTTCCCGAGAGGCAACCCTGTAGAATTTTTTTTTTTTTTGTTTTACTTTATTTTTGTTTTGGGTTTTTTTGCTTTCTTGTGCTGGCTGTTTCTTGGTTTGATTTCAAGATGCTTCAGAGATGCTATTGGATGATTGATGATACATGGTTTGATTCAAGTGTGGGGAGGCTATTTGCTTATTGATTGCCGCTTTCGTTCGTAAGTGATAGCTTGGTAGAGAGCACTGGAGTGTGAGGTTTTCGTTCTTGGAGGGCATGGGACACGACTCACGAGGCAATATCGTCATATTTACCAGGGGAGTCTGTTCCACTTTACTTATATATGAATTTGCTTTAATTTTTATCTTTTTGCTGTCTCATTGAGGACAATGTGACATTTAAGTGTGGGGATGGGAAACTGACGTTTTTGTGCTGGCTTTTTTTTATGATTATTTTATATTTTTTTTTCTTTTTTTTCTTATTTCTTTTTTTTTTTCTTTTTTTTTATTTTCCTTTTTTCCAAAAACTTGATGTGCAAAACGGTCTATTAAAATATAACCTAACCTAGACACTCTAGTTTTAAATTTATAAATCTAGACTATCCTAATGCTAGACCACTAGACAGACAAGTGTACCTATTAGCTATAGTAAAACCTAATGAAGTTCGGATATCCAACCCAAAGGAAACTAGCGACACCTAAACTACTCTGACTAAAAACATAAATAAATTGATTTAAATGATTTTTGTCTTTTTTAATTATTAACTATGAATTAAATAATATTTAAAGTAAAAATGACACAAATAAATAGGGGTGGAACTCAAATAGGGTGAAACAACTACCTAGGTAAGGAATCCTACTAGTCAACTCGTAAACTCTCGGAATTGGATTTATGATCGGTAACCGGGTTCTAAAAATATGAAACTTAAGGAATGACGAAAGTATGCTAGATCACCTCCCGGTCTCACCAAAAATACCTAAGAACCCTAAATATCATGTAAAGCTCAACGGTTTAATGGCTCGGATCACCTCCCGGTCTCACCTTACCTAACTATGCTAAGGTACCCAAAGATTAAATCACCTCCTGGTCTCTCTAATCACAAAACACCCTAAGGCGTAAAGGGGTTCACATATGAGCCAACTAAGAATAATATTCAATAAAAACTTAGCTCAAAACACTTAAAAGTGTAGGAAATATTTATATAATAATATGTATATTCTAGACCATATCAAATATTTCCACACTTAAACCTTTTTCGTCCCTGAAAAAGTGATTTGCAATGGAATCATAATTCAAGACTAGTTTTCAAAACATATAGGTTATCTTTTAAGCACAGTTAAACGCAAAAACTGCGATTGCCGATATTGTTGTTCACTTAAACCCAGCCACCAACCTATCAAGCCCCCTAATGCATTAAGCGTTTTAAGTTCAAAAACAACGGCTACACCTACCCCATCTCAGACAAAGAGAGCTAGAATAACTAGAGTCAAAGCAAACTGTTTTGACAAATCATCATAAGCCAAGGACTCGTTGATGGTACTAAGTAGCTGCACTCGGTGAAATTTGATGGATGAATGGTCATGTGAAGGCCATACAAGCATACCCTAAATATTATTGGACTTTGTCCTATAGATTCCTAATAAAAATATTTATTGACTAAAAACCTTCGAGCCCCAATAGTGTATCCTCAGAGTCACTATCCCCTTGGTAACACGTAAACTCTAAGTCCCGTCTAGCATTTGAAACTTTGGCCTCTTTTTCTATTTTTTTGAGCATGCTTCTTTGGCATTTTTCATTGCATAACTTTCTCATGGTCATTTGCTTTTCGGACCAACTTTTCATAATACACTTTCATAACATACTTTTCTTTTTCTTTTTTTTCTCTCTTTTTTTTCTTTTTTTTTCTTTTTTTTATATCACCCTAAAGTATATAACTATTTCTAAGCTCGTAAAAAGATGGACATGTGGTGGTGTGCTGGTTTGAGTGCATATAAGTCTTACCATCTCAAAGTTTTTAGATTATGGTAATCCTCCCTAAGCATCGAAATTCGGTTTCACCGTTTTTCAAATTATTATATATAAGAAATCTGCTAAAGAGGACTATCAAAGCTTGTTGGGCCTACCGACACATCCCAAGCTTAGTGCGTTATCTTTTATTTAATCTCATATAAAATAGTAGTTTTAAAAAACCAATCTCAAATTTTTCTATCATTTTCTATTTTTTGCAAAAATTTTTAATAAATATTCGGAACATTTTTTTAAAAAAAAATTTATATATTTTTTTAAAAATTTTTTAAATTTTTTTTTTGTTTATAAAAATGTCAGTTTCCTATCCTCACACTTAAATGTCACATTGTCCTCAATGAGACAGAAAAAAGACAATAATTAAAGCACATTCATATATAAGTAAAGTGGAACAGACTCCCCTGGTAAATAAGACGATATTGCCTCGCGAGTCGTGTCCCATGCCCTCCAAGAACGAAATCCTCACACTCCAGTGCTCTCTACCAAGCTATCGCTTACGAACGAAAGCGGCAATCAATAAGCAAATAGCCTCCCCACACTTGAATCAAACCATGTATCATCAATCATCCAATAGCATCTCTGAAGCAACTTGAAATCAAACCAAGAAACAGCCAGCACAAGAAAGCAAAAAAACCCAAAACAAAAATAAAGTAAAACAAAAAAAAAATTCTACCGGGTTGCCTCTCGGGAAGCGCTAAGTTTACAGAAGAGTCTTCAGCCAGACTCCCTCCTGAAATCTTAATCAGGAGGCTTTTCTTTTATCCAACCCCGGTCTAACCCATTTAGTTCCACCCGTCCAACATTTTTAATCAAATAACGCGTAGTGAAACTAAAAAGAAATTTAAAACATTCAAACGGGTCGGACCACCAACACTTAAACTTACCCGGACCAAACCTAATACGTGACATATAACGAGGAAAGCGGTAATTCTTGCATTTTAGTGTTGTCCTATAACTCTTTATGTACCATTTTTGAACCCTCAAAACGTGCTTTCGCTCCCTCTTTTGCGGATTTGTCGACTTCGGTGGCGATCCACTATCAAGTTCCTCCACAAACTTACTAACATTCCTATGATGTGGCGACTCAACTACCACCATATTCTGATCCTCCTCTGTTGCCACATCCTCTTCCTTTTCTTCTTCTGATGACGTTTTGATCTCCATTGTTGGCTTCCCCATGATTAGTGTTTCTAAATAGATAAGGTCGCCAACAGGGTCAAATTCTGCATGTTCGTCAAAAACTGGTAAACCCACCAATTCATCACCAAACTCATCATCCCAAGATGGTAAATGCTCCTTCTTTTCGTCATCTTCCATCTGGTCAAGTGGCTCCACAACGACATCTTCACTCAGTTCCGTGTAATCAGGTAGCTCCAACTCCATCTCTTCTATCATGCCCTCATCATCATTATTCCACAATTCATCATATGTTTCATAGACGTCTTCCTGCTCCTTGTAAGAAAAACTCTCATTTTGAATTATAGCACTTATCTCGTCTAACCTAGCTTCGAGTTCCTCTATCTTACGGAGTCTTTCTCTATCGATCAACTTATCAAGCCTGAATTCCAATTCTTTAATCTTTTGAAATCTTTCACGTTCCTCTTGTTCGGCTCTTTCCAACATCATCTCTTTCCAACATCTTCTATATAAAATACTCCTAAACTGACTCGATCTATTAAACATATTAACTAAACTCGATAAAATAAAACACAAACTAAATTATCCTAAACACGACTAGACACGCTTAATCTAAGACACGAACTCACAAGACACACCACAACTCAAGACACAAAAGACCAATTAATCAATTAAGTTCAATCAAAGCTAGTTTCGCTATCACCTAAGTATCCCAGGGAACGGCGCCAAAAACTTGATGTGCAAAACGGTCTATTAAAATATAACCTAACCTAGACACTCTAGTTTTAAATTTATAAATCTAGACTATCCTAATGCTAGACCACTAGACAGGAAAGTGTACCTATCAACTGTAGTAAAACCTAATGAAGTCCGGATATCGAACCCAAAGGACACTAGCGACACCTAAATAAATTGATTTAATTAATCTTTGTCTTTTTTAATTATTAATCGTCAAACTCCTCATCCACGATTCAAAAGATTGATTGGTCATATGGTGAATCCAGATTTTGTATGACCTGACAATGATCGCTGGATCAACGATGATTTGGATTCCGAGCGTGAGGAAGAACCAGGTGGGAACGAGGGTGATGATAATGATGATGATGGTGGTAATGGTGGTAATGGTGGTGATGTTTATGCTCATGCTCAACGCAAAAGAAAAGGGAAAGAGTTGGTTGTAGAAGGGTCGTCTAAGCGACATGTGTCGGCTGGTGCTGGCATCTCATTTGGAGTTCAACCTCCAAGGTCGTCCACTCCTCAAAGACAGGTCGTGCCGCGTATTACTAGCGCTCCAGAATTAAATTTGACACCACGCTTACGACAGATCCTAGGCTTGGTATGATTCCTCAATCTGTTTTATCTACTTTACCAAGACCTACAACTGCTACTTCGGTGGTCTCCCCTACACCGATGATGATGCCTCCACCACCTATAGACTTTTCATTTTTGAGGCTTAACCGACCTCAAGGTCCTGTTCAACCGATTCCTACTTCTTTTCTTGCAATGACTCATGATCAACAAATGAGTATGGTGTTGAGTCTACTTCATTTTTATTAAAATCAAATGCCTGCTGACCGAATGACTCAAGAACGCATGATGGAAAACCAAATGAAGCCGGTAAGTTATGTATCCTTCTGTCAAAAGGAGACGAAAGCCCTCCGTGAGATTGTTGAGTCTCAGGGTTTGAAAATAAAACAGCAATAGGATCTTATCTTGCAGCTTACATGCAAGGATGATGAACTAAAGAAGCTTAAAAAAGATGATTAAGATCCAGATGCTTCGGCTACTGGAGGAAGTGAGCCTAAACAAACTCACGGCTCGTCTTCAGGTGCTGGTACATGAACAACTGGTGATTCGGGAAAACAGATAATCGTTCATCATGATTATACAGCCGCTACACCCATTGAGATGATCAAGGCTGATACTATTATCTTCGTTGATGAAAAGGGGGTGGTTAGAAGCATTGTTAATGCTGATGAGATTGTTGTGGGATAGTTTATTGAGAAGTCTCTAAAACGAGAGCAGATTTCTATTCTGCTTGGCCTGAATGATGATGAGTTAACAGTGTTAGAGGTTGAAGACGATGTAAAGATCGTGAATGATGAAGAGGTCTTTGATGATCCGAATATTCAGATTAATACTGAGTTTATTTATGAAGACGAGGAGGTGGAGATTGAGGATGTAATGGCTGAGGGGTATCCTAAGTTACTTCAACACTCTAACGTTGATCAGGGTCTCCAGTATTACAGAAGAAAACATAAAAGCAGCCGAAGACCATCTGGATAAGGTATCAAAGGGCAAGAACGTTGTTGATACAAGATTCGATTCAAAGCCTGATCCTTCTGTTGCTGACATTCAGAGTTGGTTTGCCAGTCGATACAAGAGAGCTTGTAAGATTATTGATGCACACCGATACGTTGATCATGAATTGAAGGTAGAAGCCATTGCATGCGCCAAAGTAAATCAGATGACTTCCTTCAAGGCCTTGTCAAAAGTTCAAGGTGACATTATTTCTTGGCTTTTTGATTCTGAATTAAAAGTATGTATTATCAAATGGGAAAAGGGCGTTCAGTACTATAAAAAGATGGCTGATGTCCTCTCATTACCAAGATGGGATGTACGTACTCTTGCGTATCATCCGTTTATTAACCGTGGTGGGAATCACCAAGCAAGTTGGTTTCACCAACACTTGCTTTTCGAGGTGAACCACGGATTTAAATGTTTTAAGCCACAAATTCCAATCTGCAAGCGTTTCGATGAGATCGATCCAAGGACAGGTTGGGGAAAGTTGGTACTTAAGGTAAATTCGCCAAGAACAATGAAGCATGTACCGGTGAAGAAGCTGAACCAGCATATGTGGTTATCTTTTAACCGCTGGTATTACGACAACCGAACTGGCGAGGCCGTTATTGTTTTGGGTAAAGGCTTAAAGACCGAGCTGATAAAGATCATTGATCCGATGTGGCTTGTGAACTTGACCGAGACCGACAATGACATGCTATTCAAGAATAAGATATTGATTGAGTGTCGTGAAGACTATGACCAAGCAATGCAATTTCAACGCGTTGTTCGTGTGTCATGAACATGGTATTCACAGCTGCAGATATTGGCAGACAAGACGTTTCAAGTAATTTAAAGACAAAGAGCTCAAGACAAGGGGGTGTCTGTTAGTACACGGTTTTGCGTCTCGAGTCTTTGTATTTATCTTTTTGTATTTATCGTTTAATTAATGTAAAATTTATTTATATTTAAGCTAGTTCATTAGAAATCATGTCTAGTTCGTTAAGGATGTTTAACGAACTAGACCTTAAGTTAAGTTCCTCCTGATTCGTTAAGGATGTTAACGAATCAGGGGGTGCTTCGTTAAGTTAGTATATTTAATGTATGTAAAGAAGTGGGTGGCTAGTTCGTTACGGAATGTGTAATGAACTAGACCCATATTCTATATATAGTGGGTTCGTCCACTGCATAATTTAAGTTTTGAGTTTAAGATATCGAACCTCTGCCCGATTGTTCTCTCAAGCTTCATCTTAATTAATACATCCATAATATATATATATATACACATATCTATATAACTAATACAAATACATAGCACTAATCTAAAATCGTTAAAGAGCAACTATGAACTAGATCCATAATTGTTAGTAAAACTTAGATCCGAGATCGAGTTAGGGTTCCACAGCTTCGATGCGGAATGTCGGGTCGTCTCGGGTCGGCACGTACTTGGAGGCGGAAGTCGGGTCATCTCGGGTCGGCACGTACTTCAAGGCGGAACGTCGGGTCGTCTCGGATCGGCACGTACTTCGAGGCGGAACGTCGGGTCGTCTCGGATCGGCACGTACTTTGAGATATTGTCGTCGGTATTTCGGGGTATTGTCGGTTTAACGGAACGGATTACGAGGTAAGATGTCAAGGTTTTATGGTCACGGAAAACGAGGTGGACGGTACACGTTTATCCAGGTGCTTTTTAGAGTGAGAAAGTATATTCTAGAGAGAGAGAGTTGTAAAAGTTGGTGTGTGAAAAATGAGAGTTTAGCTTGCTATTTATAGAGAATTCTGGAGACCCGTCGTGATACGCGATGGGCCTAGACATAGCCGTCACGTACTGCGACGTAGCTATGATGAGTCGCCCCCTAGGCTTTCCACGTGGCACCATGTGGTGGAAGCGGTGCCACGTGGTGACACGTGGAGGACTTTATGCCACATGGTGACACGTGGCAGGACACGTGTCACATTGTCGTGACCTTATGCCACAAGGTGACACGTGGCAGGACACGTGTCATGTGTCATGGCTTTATGCCACGTGTCATCACGTGGTAGGCCACATTTCACCCTATCAGACCTCGTCATCGCGATACGCTATAACGTTTGGTCTATGGCCGTCGCGTATCGCGATCAGGCCTGGTGATAGATTTTTTTTATTTTTTGACTTTTAAGTTTAAAACTTGTCATTTTTGGTCATTTATCTTTTGAACTTGGTATTTTTGACCCGATACTTTCGTGATGTTACATCCTCCCCACCTTGGAATGAATCTCGTACGCGAGATTCGCTTCTTAGAATGTGTGGGGTACTTTTTCTTTATTTCGGATTCACGTTTCCAAGTATAGTCAGGGTCTCTTCATGAGTCCCTCTTTTATATTGACTATATTTAATGTTCGTTTCTTTAGTTTCTTTGTTTTTGAACTCTTTGCTTTGTATGGGTTAATTTAGATATCCATTTATTTCAACTTCATCTAAAGGCATCGACAAAGATTTATCGGCTAGATATTTTTCACAGACTAGATATGGGGATTACATTATATATCCCTTTCGTTTTCCTTGACTAGTCACAGATGGTATGCGACAATACTGATTTGCTCGAATATTTTAAATGGTCCTACAATCGTAGACTAAGTTTTCTTTTCTTATCGAAGCGAATGACGTCTTTCTAAGGCAAAAAATTATTTAACACCCTATCACATATATTATATTCTAATGGCTTATGACGGACGTATAACTCTTTTGGCGATCTCACGCTACCTTGAGTAGTTCACAGGTTTGTAATACTTTATTCCTTGTTTTGTGGACTACTTTGGATCCAAACCTTTAATTATCCCATATTTTTAGACCAACACACAGATGTTTGGTTTTTGTGTACGTATCTCATCTTACATGGCGTGGCTTGAATGTTTGTATGGTAATTATTACTCGAGAATTCTATTAGGGGAAAATAATTATCCAACTTCCATTTAAATCTTTTATACTTGCGCGGAGCATAACCTCGTACGTTTGGATTGTTCTTTTCACTTTAACCATCTTTTTGGGGATGATAGCTGTGACATTCGTCAATTTCGGGTCTCGAATATTATTCGTTTTGTAAACTTTTATTATGTAAACCTACCCGTTTTGTAAACCGAAACCTTGGATATAATCAGAGTGATGGATTTTATGTTACAATATTGTTTTACACTTGTTGGGTCTTGAAAACATCCTTTTCGGTCCTTAAATCGCTCAAAATCACTTAAAACGAACTCCGAGGACTAAAACTGCCATTTATGAAAAGTAGGAGAATCTGATAACCACCCCATCGCGCCACGCGATGGGGGATGACTCTCCTTGGTGGGGTAGCGCTATGCCACCTGCACTCGTTTTTGCTAAACCATTCCATATTCATGCAAAACCCTTTATCCTTGACCCTTTCAACTTACCATATATATACACCAAAATTTCCCTTCATTATTCCCTGCAACAACTCCAAAATCTCTCCCAAATACAAAGATTTTAATGTTATTTTGTTAGTGTTCTTGAAGGTTTGACTTCCAAAAGTCAAATTGAGTTTAATCTTTCATTCTAATTAACTTATGTAGTCTTATTAACACTTGCTTATGGTTGTACAACATATATATAATATACACCCTTTGTTACCTTTGGTAGTTACTTCTCCGGTTCCGATCGATGAGGTTTCGGACCTTGTAAGGCAAGGCTTCATGGACGACTTACGTGGTCCTTGTTATATATTTTCCGCATCTAACAATCAAACTTTATTATTGCTTACTAACCATGTGTAACTTCTGCTCATTTTAGTTTATTCACATGTTCCATGGTTATGAGTTTGAGGGTCTATGCTTCGGTTTAACCGTAAATAGCTCTAAATTGTAAACCGAACTTTGCTTACTGGTTTTTGTTAAATACTTGTTTAAACATGTTTGATGTTAAATCTCAGTTTATAAAGCCATTTTTATGAGTTCCATGGTTATGGGTTTGTAGATTCTAAACTTGGTCCGAAACTAGATCCGAAACCGAAAACCGAACTTTTGTTTACAAAACTTTATTGTTAACTTTTTGGTTGTAAAACTTAAGTATTTTCATTTGTACATTATTATACAAGTTCTTGGATATTTGGGCATGTGGAAACCATCTACGAACTTATTGTGAGATGGAAACCGAACCAAACAGAACTTGCGTTTAAAAAACTTTATTGTTAACTTTTTGGGTTAAAAAACTTAAGTTTCATCATTTTTAAATTATTATACAAGTTCTTTGATATTTGGACATGTGTAAACCATCTATGAACTTATTGGGAGACGGAAACTGTAACACCCATCAAAATTCCGTTTCAAAATTGTAAATTTATAAACGTTGTAAATCTAAAAAGTAATAACCAACAAAAAGAAAGGTGTAAGCATATGTTATGACTATTTTAAAATATAAAAGTTCATACTCGAAATGTTTTTGATCAAGCGTAATGATTGTTTTAATTGTGAGTTGCTTAAACAAATGTAAAATTTATCAAACATCGTTCATGATTTAAGATAAATAAATAACCTATTAACCTTAACTATTATATATATTATTAAGATGTCCTAATGATAACTTTAAAGTTGTAAATCATTCCAAATTCTAACCATGTGTGCGCCAATCTTTTCTGTCATTTGAAAGAAAGGATAATTCACACTTATAAATAAGCATTATGTGTAAATTCTTAATGTTGAAGATACATGTTTGGAGTGAGCCACGTTTCATTATTG
This sequence comes from Bidens hawaiensis, assembly GCF_021521415.1. NCBI lineage: Eukaryota > Viridiplantae > Streptophyta > Magnoliopsida > Asterales > Asteraceae > Bidens > Bidens hawaiensis. The sequence continues at coordinate 45,776 of NW_027491927.1, forward strand.
AGTGATTCATCAAACAAATTATATTATATATATATATATATATAAAATAGAAAAGGGTTCAAATAAAAAGAAGTAGTTTACTAGGAATGGTAAGAACCAATAGAATTTTGACATTTGGGATTAAAACTTATGGTGAAAGAATAATTCTAGGAAACTATGTCGGTTATAATGATGAAAGAGTAATTCTAATAAATATGACGGGTTTTGGTAATTTTAAATCTCAACTATTGATTGAGATGATCCAATGGCTATTATTTATTCTTAGTCTTCCTAGGAAACTACTTGTTTTTAGGATAATCCTCCCATATATATATATATATATAGGCGATGGTTCAAGAGAGAAATGATATTATTGCAAGAAATGTATGAAATGAATATGGACCACTAGTTTTGTTTTAGGTTTTAAATGCTTAAAGCTAAATAAAGAAACTATTAGTTATTCTCTTTCGTCAATTAATATAACTATTAAACCATAATACTTATTTATTTAATTAATATAACTAAATAAATTATTATAATTAGAAAATATTAAGAACCTATTTTTTTTTATAACTTACTTTTGTTTCTTGAATTTTTATCCTACACACGTATAATTTATTCATACATTAAAATTTCTTTCTATCCAAAACTAATTTCTTCCAACTCAATATATTAATATCCATCAACACATACTTACATTATGATGAATAATACCAAAAAATAATTTTACATGTGTTTGCATTAGATATCAACAAAAAACATACAACCTACACAAAACGTATAATCTACACGTGTTCTAAGAATAAGTCAGCATATAACCTACACACGAAAAACATTTAACCTACACACAAAATTCATCATCAATAAAATACACACGCACACGAAAACATATAACCTACACACAAAAAACACCTACACACGAAAATTTTAACTTTTTGTAGATTATCTACTTGTTCAAAACAAGTGTAGGTTATATAACTTTGTGTAGGTTATATAACTTTTTAGGTTATATAACTTTGTGTAGGTTATATAACTTTGTGTAGATTATACGTTTTTATTGCTCAAAACTAGTGTAGGTTATATAACCTTGTGTAGGTTGTATATATATCGAACTTAAATACGTTGATATATGCTAATATATTGAGTGGAAATTATTTTTTTAATATAAAGAAATAGTATTATATGAATAAATTGTATTTATGTTGAATAAAATGAAGAATGTGTAAATAAAAAATAAAACTAAATTAGTATTTTTATCTTTTTAATTATTATAGTAAAATTAGTTAGATATATTAATTAGAGATATTTATTATGGTTATATTAGTTGTATTAATTGGAGATAGGGAGTGCATTTATTGTTGCATTAACATCTTTTTTATTTATTTTCAAATATTTAAAACCTAAAATATAACTAGTTGCTCATATTCATTTCTCTCATTTCTTGCAATAATTTGATTTCTTTCTTGAACTTAAACCTATATAAATATATATATATATATATTATAATTTTGTAACATCCTGAATTTTGTAATGATAAATAAAAGAGGTCTGCGATTTAAAAACGAGCGTTAATATTTAATTAATATTAAATATAGAAAGAATTATGGACTTGGGTAATTATATGGATTAAGATGGTGGGATGGGCCTTAGGTCCATGGGCATTAAGAGATATAAATACTCCTTAAACAACCCTAAAACCCTAACTCCTCATTCCATCTTTCCATAATCTCTACACACTCAAAAACACACACATATCACTACACCATATACGGCCGAGAGGGAGACGAGAGAGATTTGAGACCAAACGGACGTTAGCTTGCATTACATCTTTATTACACGAGCTATATACAAGATCTAGAGTTCATAAACAAGCTGAACAAGATCCAAACGAGCACTAAAGGTATGTTCTTGACTCTTAAAGTTTACGTTTTTATAAACGATTAGCCACGAAAGTAGAACCTAGAGTAGATCGGGTATAATCGAGTATTAAAGTTGTAAACTTGATGATAAAACAAGTGTAACTAACCCGAAGTTAGAACCGGCTTGTTTAAAGGAAAACCCTAGATCTAATCTCAAAACGTTCACTATAAAGGTTCGTGCTTTATGCTACAAACGGGTCAAGATTTGACCGCAAATGGTCAAGGGGACGTTTAGGACTAAGGCAAAATTATAAATTGTGTTTTGAGGTTGTGAAATGTACGATGAAGCGAACCTGCGAACAACAGACCACTAACTTCGCTTATGCATAAATTCGCCAAGGTATAAGTTCGTCGCTGAACAAGTTCGCCACCTTAAGTTCGCTCTCGCATAAGTTCGCATGTATAAGTTCTCCTACTGTGAACTTCGTCTAATGCCAAGTTCACTTAAGATTAAGTTCGCTTAAGTTAAGTTCGCTTGACATGTATGTTCGCTTACATGTATGACCACTTGCGAACGCAGGAGAGTTAATAATAATAATATATTAAAATCCTAATGGAAAATGTGTTAAGACAGTTAATGAAAATAAAATTTTTCCAAGCTGACCTGGCAGCTTAACCCCAGCCAGAGGCTCTGCCCCTTGAACCCCGCTAGGGGCTGCCGCCCCTAGAATCCTGCTGCCCCCCGGACCCCCGTTCGTTGTGGGTTATATAAAAATAGAAAAGCGATAGGAGTAGTAATAGTTAATTGACACATATAAATATTATACAGTTAGCAGAGCTCAGTTAAAGAAGGGATTAACTATAAGCGGAGAAAGAGACAGGATCCAAGTGAGTTTCTAGCCCCATTAGTTGTTATGTTTTCGGGGCTGTGTGCATACTCGATGTGTTGTTAATACATTTATCCTAAGTGATAAGTGTATGCCATATGTGATATATGTGATAGATATGAATGATTGCTTGTCGGTACGCGAACGATCTTCGTATATTGCGCGTACTGTCAGGTTATAAATAAATGTACGAATATTATATATGGAAGATGTATGAACATTACAAATGAACACTTGTCGGGGCGTGAACGATCTTTGGATATTGCACATATCGACAAGGGGTATGGTTGTTAAATGAAGGATGTAAAGAACGCCTAGAGGGTTCTTATGCTATAATGTAATTATTGTATATGTGAAGTATGTGTACACAGGTATACTAATGGTATGTACGTTCCATATAGTAAGTTAGGATGGCGAATCCCTCTAACTTCTGTTGGACCTAGACTCAGCTGGTGATTGCGTAGTTAAGGACTGTGGGCCTTATACGTGATGTAGATGATAGATGTAGACGTAGATATGGACAGTGGGCCTTATACGTGTTATAGGAGATAGACGCCAACGTAGATAAGGACTGCGGACCTTATACGTAATGTAGATAGGCGTCAGCACAGGAAAGGACTGTGGACCTTATACGTGCTATATTTGTGTTAGCATAGGGGAGGACTGCGGACTTCGTACGTGCTATGGTTTAGGTTGCAACATAGGGAAGGACTATGAACGTACTCTCGGTAGATTGAGGTTAGTGATTGTAGATATGTATGTATGTATGTATGGTAGTAGGGTAACGGATTAAGTATGGATATGTATCTTCAGATATGTATGTATGTGTATGTATTGTATGACGTCTGATTAATTAGAACTCACTCAGCGTAGCTGACTTTTAGTATGCACGCAGGTGATTCAACCAAAGAGTTAGCATGAGGATGGCACGTGGCATGGATTGAACGGCTGGCATCTGAAGATTGAAGAAACGATGTTTTAAATATGATATTTTATGTTATGGTTTTAAAGAAAAGATTAAATGTTTTGTAATAAACGGTTAAAGTTTTATATTCTGCGAAAGTTTTAATAAACTCTGATTTGTAGAACTATATTTATGAGTAAATCCGACGCTAAAGTAGGGCTACCGGGAACGGGGCCTTACAAGTTGGTATCAGAGTAAAGTTTGAGAGATTTAAGCATCCTACAAGCTTAGACTCGAACAGAAAATGGGATTTTAGTAATAGAAGGAAAGAAGATTCCAGTTTAAGATAGCCATGTGTCACTCAAGCAAGCTCAGTAATGGTAAGGTATATAGTTAATGAATGATAATGTTAGGGATAGGATTAATTGATTGATTGTTTGATGGAGTAACTGTTTAAAATTAGAAACTAGCACAAGTGAAATCATAAAGGGAAGTATGTAGAACCTGAGGAGTAATGCAAATAGTTAATTACACTTGATCAATGTCATTAGCTACTTACCTTACAAATCATGTGTTAAATAATTCCTAGAGTGATGACGTTTGTGTTTTCCCTTTTAGAATACTAATGGCTGGATCTGGAGAAATTGCTGGGACTGGAGGTCGCACTGGACGTCGTAGCAGGCCTCGTCTTGTCCGGCAACCCTCTTTAGAAGCAGCTTCCAACACCGGAGATGAAGGAGGCACAGCTGGAGGAAACCCGAGCAACAACGAAGGACATCAATTTGAACCTGCTGTTCTAGCTACCATTGCCCAAGCTGTGACAACTGCCATGAAGAATGGGAATCCCGAAGGATCTGCTGGAAGAACTGCTGAAGGATCAGGAGAGAATGGTAGGAAGGATTGTGAGGGAGGGAAGGGTGACTCGAGTGAAGCTGCATCTGTCAAGGTTGGTGATGGAAAGAGAGGTCGAGGTGGGTGTAACTACAAGTCCTTCAAAGGATGTGACCCGTTGAAGCTGACTGGTCTTGGGGACGCAATCGCTACTCTACAATGGATAACCGCCATGGATAAAATTATCCGCATTAGCGAATGCCGTCCCGACCAAGCTGTGGGATATGCTACTCAGTCATTTGAAGAAGAAGCTATGTATTGGTGGGAAAGTGTGGAGCAGAGAAAGACTAGGGATGAGGTCAAGGCTTTGAGATGGGACGATCTGAAGGAATTGGTGATGAAGAAGTTTTGTGCAGATACCGAGGTTGAAAGAACGGAGATGAAGTTCCTGAATTTGTAGGCCGGTAAGATGACGCATCGTGAGTATACTACTGAATTCAACCGACTATCAAGGTTGGTGCCTGATATGGTTGACACTGAGGTCAAGAGAATCAAATGTTATATGAGGGAATTGCCACAAAAGGTCTGCATGTTAGTCAGGGCAAATAAACCTGCTACTTTTAACTCGGTTGTTGAGCTTGCAGAAGTGGTTTATGCTGACCTGGCTGAGGACGATGTGGTGGTGGAGGAAAAGAAGGAGAAGAAATGGGCTACCTCTGCTAAGCAGTCTAGCGAGATGGTGATAACAACTAATGAGAGGAAGGCCAAGGTTGGGAACAAGGATGCATGTAATACGTGCGGGCAAGTGCACCAGGGAGAATGTAAGACTGGGACAGACAGGTGCTATCGGTGTGGAAAGAGTGGGCATTACTCTCGAGAATTCCCTGATCGTCCAAAGTGCTTCAAATGCGGAAAAGCTGACCACATGGCTAGGGATTGCAAGGAATCAGGGGCGGGAGGTGCGAAAGGATAAAGACTTGGGGAAACTGTTGAGAGGAACACTTGATGAAGGAATAATTGCTTATGCAATAGTTTTATTTGTTTAAATTACATTTGATTAAGAACTTGTTTTGTGTTAAGGTTTAAAACTTATGTTTATCTGTGACGTGTGATATATTGATTTCGGTTATGAATGATTGTTGTGTTATGATAAAATATTGTTTTAGATAGTAGTGTTAAATAGTATGAAGTGACGCCCCTTGGAAGGACGAGACGACACTTGGTACATCGGGGGCCTCATGGACAAGCTACCTTAATAGCTAAAACACATGATCACCTGTAACATCCTAAATATTATAATGTTAAATAAAGAAAGTTACGTTTAGTGATTTCGCGTTATTAATTAATTAATATCGAGTAAAGAACGGATCATGGACTTAGATTAATTAAGGTGGGTTAAATGGGAATGGGCCTTAGGTCCATGGGCTTTAAGGGATATAAATATCCCCTAAACCACCATTAAACCCTAAACCATCATTCATTTCCACCTTATCCTCTATACATTCAAACACACACACATACACCACCATATACGGCCGGCGGCCGAGAGAGAAAAACGATCAAGATCCGAGAGAGATTAAACGGTAGTTGGTATTAGATCTTTATTACGCGAGATCTAGAGTTCCTAAACAAGATCGAACAAGCACAAAAGGTATGTTCTTGACCTTTAAAGTTTACGTTTTATTGAACGTTTAGCCTTGAAACTTGAAACGATAATAGATCGGATCTAAACGAAGCATAAAGTAGCGAACTTGATGCTAGGACGAACCTAATAAACCCATAAACATGTACGGTTCATTTAAGATAAACCGTAGATCTTGTATTAAACGTTCCTGAAATTAAAGGTCCAAACTTTACGTGTTTTCGGGTCAAATCTTAACCAAAAAACAACTATAGGAATAGTCGCGGGTTATTTAAATACCATATTCCTGGATTTCGTGTTAAACGATTATGATTAAGGGTTTTAGAGCGAACAGTAACCACTGCTAAATAACTTCGCCTGCAAGCTTAACTTCGCCTGGTGATAAGTTCGTTTATTGTTAAGTTCGCTTAACACTAAGTTCTCTTACAGTAAGATCTCTTAATGTTAAGTTCGCTTAACACTAAGTTCGCTTACAGTAAGTTCGCTTATTTTTAAGTTCGCTTATTGTTAAGTTCGCTTAATGATAAGTTCGCTGGAGTTAGCAAATTGGAAAATAAATTAAAAACCTAATGAAAAATGTGTTAAGACAGTTAATGGAAATAAAATTTTTCCAAACTGACCTGGCAGCTCGACCCAGCCAGGGGCTCTGCCACTTGGACCCTGCTAGGGGCTGCCGCCCCTAGACCCCGCTGCCCCGGACCCCCGTTCGTTGTGGGTTATATAAAGACAGAAATACAACATGAGTAGTAGTAGTTAATTGATACATGTAAATATTATACAGTTAGCCGTGTACAGCTCGAGAAGGGAATAACGATTAACGGAGAGCGTAACAGGATTCAGGTGAGTTTCTAGCCCCACTTCTGTGTTATGTTTTCGGGGCTGTGTGCATACTCGATATGTTTGTTAATACACTTATCCTAAGTGATAAGTGTATGCCTTATATGAATGATGTGAAATGTATGAATGATTGCTTGTTAGTACGTGAACGATCTTCGGATATTGCACGTACTGTCAGGTTGTAGTGTTATGTATAAGGTAAGTATAATGTATTTTCTTATATGTATGAATGCGATAAAGTTAACAAACGAAGGAAAGGCATGGTTGTATGGTAACGAAGAGGGACCAGACGCTAATAATATCTGTGATGTTAGGGACCAGACCCTAATAATATCTGTGATGTCAGGGACCAAACCCTTATAATATCTGTGATGTTAGGGACCAGACCCTTATAATATCTGTGAGGTTATAGGGCGAAAGGCTCTTTAAAACGTATGATTATGTATGTAAAGAAAGTATGAAGGTAAGAATGAAAGTATATGCACTTATGTGTGTATGAAATAAAGTTAAGAGGTTAAGTATGAAATGTAAGAAGGTATTGTATGAGCATGTGATTAACTAGAACTCACTCAGCGTAGCTGACTTTTAGTATGCACGCAGATGAGTAGAATGAGGCAGGTAGCTTGAGGAGGACACATGGCAGAGTTGGACGAAGCTGGCATCTGAAGATTTTGCTATGATGTTTTATTTTAAAAGACTATGTTTTGTTTTTAAATGACTATGAATGCTCGATAAGACAAGAATTATGGTTATGGAATGTAATGGTTTGAATGTTTTTAATGTTCCGCGAATGTTTTAATTAACTCTGATATTTAGAACTGCGTTTATGAGTAAATCCAACACGAAAGTAGGGCTACCGATAACGGGGCCTTACAAGTTGGTATCAGAGCAAAGTTCGAGAGATTTAAGCATCCTACATGCGTAGACTTGAACAGAGAATGGGATTTAAGTAAGAAAAGAAAGAAGATGCCAGTTCATGAATGCCATGTGTCGCTCAAGCAAGATCAGTAAAGGTAAAGTGTATGATTAAATGATATATGTTAATGAGAAAGAAAAGATATGTGAACGACAGGGATAGGAATAATTGATTGTTTGATTTGACTAACTGCTTAAGTAGAACCAGCACAAATAGACTCATAAAGGGAAGTGTATAGGACACGGAAAGTAACGTGATCAGTTAATCACAGCTGGCCACTGTTATTACCTGTTAGCCTTACTATCCTTGTACTAAATAGTTCCTTGAGTGATGATGTTTGTGTTTTCCCTTTTTGAATACGATTGCTGGAGCTGGAGGCATTGCTGGAGCTGGAGGTCGCACTGGACGACGCGGCAGGCCTCGTCGTGTCCAGCAACCTTCAGTTGAGACAGCTTCCAACACCGGAGATGAGGGGAGTGCAGCTAGAAGAGACCCGAACAACAACGAAGGATTTCAACTGGATCCTGCAATTCAGGCAGCTATTGTCCAAGCTGTAGCCATTGCTATGAAGAATATTACCCCTGAAGGGTCTGCTGGAAGCCATGAAAGAACTACCGAAGGGGCGGGTGGTGATGGTAGGAAAGATGATGAGAGGGAAAAGGGTGATTCAAGTGAGGTAAGGTCTGTGAAAGTTGATGATAGGAAGAGGGGCCGAGGCGGTTGCAACTATAAGTCCTTCAAAGGTTGTGACCCGCCAAAGCTGATTGGTTTAGGAGACGCAATCGCTACTCTTCAGTGGATAACCGCCATGGATAAAATTATCCGAATCAGCGAGTGTCGTCCTGACCAAGCTGTCGGTTATGCCACCCAATCATTTGAAGATGAGGCTATGTATTGGTGGGAGAGTGTGGAGCTGAGGAAGACCTGTGAAGAGATCAAAGCGACGAAGTGGGAGGATATGAAGGAATTAGTGATGAAGAAGTTCTGTGCTGACGCCGAGGTTGAGAGGGCGGAGATGAAGTTCCTGAACTTGAAAGCTGGGGCAATGACACATCGTGAGTACACCACCGAGTTCAATCAAATGTCTAGGTTGGTACCCGATATGGTTAACACTGAGGCCAAGAGAATCAAGTGTTATGTGAGGGGATTGCCACAGAAAGTCCTCATGCTAGTCAGGACGAGTAAACCTGCTACCTTTGACTCTGCTGTCGAACTCGCAGAGGTGGTTTATGCTGACCTGGCTGTGGATGACGCAGTGGTGGAAGAAGAAAAGAAAGATAAGAAGTGGGTTGCTCCTGTTAAGCGACCCGGTACTCAGTTATGGAACTCCCAAGATAAGAAGCAGAAAGTGTGGGAGAAGAGATCATGTAAGACCTGCGGAAAGATGCATGGTGGTGAGTGCAAGTGGGGTAGAAGTTCTGATGTTTGTCTCAAATGTGGAAAGTCTCATGGTGGAGAATGTACAATGGGGTCGAATGCCTGTTATAAGTGCGGGAAGGTAGGGCATTATGCCAATGAGTGCAGTGCGAAGCCAGCATGTTACAAATGTGGCAAGACAGGACATATGGCAAGAGAGTGCACTGAAGATGAGGCTGGAGGTAGTGGGAAGAAAGATTCTGATCAAGCAATGCCAAGGACTAGAGCCTATATGCTGACCCAGGAACAAGCTAGACAGATTCCTGATGTTGTGACCGGTAAGTTCTTAGTAAACGGCATTTCTGCTTCCGTATTATTTGATTCTGGTGCGAATAGAAGTTTTGTAGCTATGACATTTAGTAAACTAGCTAAAATGAAAGGCTGCCGAGTGTCTGAAACTTTTATAGTAGAAACCGCCAGTGACACTTCGGTTAAAATAACAAAAATGGTTAAGAATTGTAAGATAGAGTTAGTGGGACATGAGTTCCCTGTTACTTTGTATGTTATGACCTTAGGAGGGTTCGATGTAGTCTTGAGAATGGATTGGTTGTCTGAGTTTGAAGCTCAGATAGTATGTAAGAGTAGAATAATAAAGCTAAGGTTTTTAGATGGTAGTGCGGTGATGGTTTACGGTGATAAAGAAAGTTCAGGGTTTAACGTCATTTCGATGATAAAAGCCGGAGGGTTATTACGACGAGGATGTGGTGCCTACCTGGCGTATGTTGTCAACGCTACGGCCGAGACGAAAGAAATGAAAGATGTTCCTATCGTGTGCGATTACCCAGAAGTGTTCCCTGTGGATCTTCCAGGGTTACCACCGCAGCGAGAGATAGAATTCCAGATAGATTTAATACCAGGAGCCCAGCCCTTCGCGAAAGCACCTTACCGTCTAGCTCCGTCCGAGATGAAAGAATTGATGTCCCAACTGCAAGAACTCCTCGACAAAGGTTTCATAAGACCAAGTGTTTCCCCGTGGGGCGCACCAGTGTTGTTCGTGAAGAAGAAGGATGGATGTATAAGAATGTGCATAGACTATCGTGAGTTGAATAAGCTTACGGTAAAGAATAGATATCCTTTGCCAAGGATTGATGATCTGTTTGACCAACTGCAAGGTTCAAGTTGGTTCTCACGAATAGATCTCAGATCAGGCTATCATCAGCTGAAGGTGAAGGAGGCAGACATCCCTAAGACAGCGTTCCAAACGCGGTATGGACACTACGAGTTCCTCGTAATGTCATTCGGTCTAACAAATGCTCCTGCAGCATTTATGGACATGATGAATAGGGTGTGTCGGCCGATGTTGGATAATTCGGTTATCATCATCATTGATGATATATTGATTTATTCAAATAGCGAGTCTGACCATGCTGAGCATCTGAGAGAGGTATTGGAGACTCTGAAGAAAGAGAAGCTGTATGCTAAGTTTTCGAAGTGCGCGTTCTGGTTAAGAGAAGTTCAATTTCTAGGTCACGTGATCAATCCTGAAGGGATTACCGTGGACCCAGCTAAGATTGAAGCGATAACAAATTGGAAGACTCCACAGAGTCCGACTGATATACGAAGCTTCCTAGGATTAGCTTGCTACTATAGGAGATTCATCGAAGGTTTCTCCAAGATAGCCGCACCATTGACCGGTATGACCCGAAAGTCGGTAGTATTCAGTTGGGGTAAGTTTCAGGAAGAAGCTTTTGAGGAGTTGAAGAAAAGACTCACACAAGCTCCAATCCTTGCTCTACCCGATGGTGACGAGGATTTAGTTGTTTGTGCTGATGCCTCGCATCAAGGGCTAGGTTGCGTGTTGATGCAACGAGGGAATGTGATAGCTTACGCGTCTAGACAGTTGAAAGTCCACGAGAGTACTTATCCGACGCATGATTTAGAGTTAGCAGCTGTAGTGCATGCTCTTAAGATATGGAGGCATTATCTGTACGGTAATAAGTGTACTATCTATACAGATCATAAGAGTTTAAAGTACTTTTTCGAGCAGAAAGAATTGAACATGAGGCAGAGAAGATGGTTGGAGTTGATTAAGGATTATGACTGCGACATTAAGTACTATCCCGGTAAAGCTAATGTAGTCGATGACGCGTTAAGTCGTAAGAATGAGGAAGTCCTTGCAACAGTAAAGTCATACAAGTTGATCATGAACCCAAGTCTTTTTGAAGAAATCACCAAGGTGCAGTCAGAGGTGTTAGTAGATGAAGGGTTAGTAAAGAAAGAAAGGATTTATGGCCAGCAAGATGAGTTGATGGAAAACACTCATGGAGTTAAGACTAGGTTCGACCGTATGTGGATCCCACGCCATGGTGATCTTAGAAGTCGAATCTTAGATGAAGCTCATAAGTCAAGGTACTCAATCCATCCTGGAGCTACAAAGATGTACCAAGACTTGAAAAGAGATTACTGGTGGCCTGGAATGAAGAATGATGTAGTAGATTATGTCAGTAAGTGCTTAACTTGCTTACAAGTCAAAGCCGAACATCAGAAGCCTTATGGGAAGATGCAACCGCTAGAGATACCTGAATGGAAATGGGAACACATCACCATGGATTTCATAACTAAGCTACCTCGTACAGCTAAGCATCATGATACCATCTGGGTGATAGTGGACCGTTTGACCAAGAGTACTCACTTTCTGCCTATACGAGAGGTTATCTCGTCAGAAACGTTAGCAAACTTGTTCATTAAAGAGGTTGTGGCTAAGCATGGAGTACCGTTGTCGATCGTGTCTGATAGAGATACACGGTTTACTTCGAGGTTCTGGAAGAAATTCCATGAAGCTATGTGGACAAGGTTGAACATCAGTACGGCGTATCATCCTCAAACCGATAGACAGTCTGAAAGGACGATCCAAACCCTTGAGGATATGCTGCGTGCTTGTGTTTTAGATTTTGGTGGAAGTTGGGATGATCATCTGCACCTGGTAGAGTTCTCCTATAACAACAGCTACCATTCAAGCATTGGTATGCCACCGTTTGAGATGCTTTACGGTAGACGACGTAGAACCCCGGTGTGTTGGGGTGAGATTGGTCAGAAAGAAATGGGAAGCCTAGAAGTGGTTCAAGAAACGTCTTCAAAGTTCGATCAGATCAAAGCAATAATGAAAGCCTCTCAAGACTGGCAAAAGTCTTATGCAGATAAGCGGCGACGACCAATTGAATTTAACGTTAGTGACAATGTGATGCTTAAGGTCTCGCCTTGGAAAGGGATTATCCGTTTTAGGAAAAGAGGGAAGTTGAGTCCAAGGTATATTGGACCATTTAAGATCTTAAATCGTGTGGGTGAAGTAGCTTATAAGCTGGATTTACCCGATGAGTTAGAAGGAATTCATTCAATCTTCCATGTTTCTCATCTGAGGAAGTGTCTAGCTGATGACACGTCTCACGTGCCATTAATGGACATCGAGGTTGATGAATAACTGAACTACATCGAGCAACCGATAGAGATCGTTGATCGCAAGGAGAAGCAGCTTCGTCACAAGATTATACCTCTGGTAAAAGTGATATGGAAACATCGCAAGGGATCAGATGCTACTTGGGAGGCGAGGATGAGATGCGCAAGTTTTACCCTAGTCTGTTTATGTAATAGTTAGGTTTCGGGGACGAAACCTCTTTAAGTAGGGAAGACTTGTAACATCCTAAATATTATAATGTTAAATAAAGAAAGTTACGTTTAGTGATTTCGCGTTATTAATTAATTAATATCGTGTAAAGAACGGATCATGGACTTAGATTAATTAAGGTGGGTTAAATGGGAATGGGCCTTAGGTCCATGGGCTTTAAAGGATATAAATATCCCCTAAACCACCATTAAACCCTAAACCATCATTCATTTCCACCTTATCCTCTATACATTCAAACACACACACATACACCACCATATACGGCCGGCGGCCGAGAGAGAGAAACGATCAAGATCCGAGAGAGATTAAACGGTAGTTGGTATTAGATCTTTATTACGCGAGATCTAGAGTTCCTAAACAAGCTAACCAAGATCGAACGAGCACAAAAGGTATGTTCTTGACCTTTAAAGTTTACGTTTTATTGAACGTTTAGCCTTGAAACTTGAAACGATAATAGATCGGATCTAAACGAAGCGTAAAGTAGCGAACTTGATGCTAGGACGAACCTAATAAACCCATAAACATGTACGGTTCGTTTAAGATAAACCGTAGATCTTGTATTAAACGTTCCTGAAATTAAAGGTCCAAACTTTACGTGTTTTCGGGTCAAATCTTAACCAAAAAACAACTATAGGAATAGTCGCGGGTTATTTAAATACCATATTCCTGGATTTCGTGTTAAACGATTATGATTAAGGGTTTTAGAGCGAACAGTAACCACTGCTGAATAACTTCGCCTGCAAGCTTAACTTCGCCTGCAAGCTTAACTTCTCCTGCAAGCTTAACTTCGCCTGCAAGCTTAACTTCGCCTGGTGATAAGTTCGTTTAATGTTAAGTTCGCTTAACACTAAGTTCGCTTACAGTAAGATCACTTAATTTTAAGTTCGCTTAATGTTAAGTTCGCTTAACACTAAGTTCGCTTACAGTAAGTTCGCTTATTGTTAAGTTCGCTTAATGATAAGTTCGCTGGAGTTAACAAATTGGAAAATAAATTAAAAACCTAATGAAAAATGTGTTAAGACAGTTAATGGAAATAAAATTTTTTCAAACTGACCTGGCAGCTCGAACCCTGCCAGGGGCTCTGCCCCTTGGACCCTGCTAGGGTTTGCCGCCCCTAAACCCCGCTGCAAGGGGCGCTGCCCCCGGACCCCCGTTCGTTGTGGGTTATATAAAGACAGAAATACAACATGAGTAGTAATAGTTAATTGATACATGTAAATATTATACAGTTAGTCGTGCACAGCTCGAGAAGGGAATAACGATTAACGGAGAGCGTAACAGGATTCAGGTGAGTTTCTAGCCCCACTTCTGTGTTATGTTTTCGGGGCTGTGTGCATACTCGATATGTTTGTTTTACACTTATCCTAAGTGATAAGTGTATGCCTTATATGAATGATGTGAAATGTATGAATGATTGCTTGTTAGTACGTGAACGATCTTCGGATATTGCACGTACTGTCAGGTTGTAGTGTTATGTATAAGGTAAGTATAATGTATTTTCTTATACGTATGAATGCGATAAAGTTAACAAACGAAGGAAAGGCATGGTTGTATGGTAACGAAGAGGGACCAGACGCTAATAATATCTATGATGTTAGGGACCAGACCCTAATAATATCTGTGATGTCAGGGACCAGACCCTTATAATATCTGTGATGTTAGGGACCAGACCCTTATAATATCTGTGAGGTTATAGGGCGAAAGGCTCTTTAAAACGTATGATTATGTATGTAAAGAAAGTATGAAGGTAAGAATAAAAGTATATGCACTTATGTGTGTATGAAAGAAAGTTAAGAGGTTAAGTATGAAATGTAAGAAGGTATTGTATGAGCATGTGATTAACTAGAACTCACTCAGCGTAGCTGACTTTTAGTATGCACGTAGATGAGTAGAATGAGGCAGGTAGCTTGAGGAGGACACATGGCAGAGTTGGACGAAGCTGGCATCTGAAGATTTTGCTATGATGTTTTATTTTAAAAGACAATGTTTTGTTTTTAAATGACTATGAATGCTCGATAAGACAAAATTATGGTTTTGGAATGTAATGGTTTGAATGTTTTTAATGTTCCGTGAATGTTTTAATTAACTCTGATATTTAGAACTGCGTTTATGAGTAAATTCAACACGAAAGTAGGGCTACCGGTAACGGGGCCTTACATCACCGCTCGATGACTGCAAGTCAGGAATAAGAAGGACAACCCATGAAGCAAGGTGATTCAATAAAGTGTGCGAATATAGGAAGTTTTCCTTTTACAAGGAATAAGTTAGGTTTCGGGGACGAAACCTCTTTAAGGAGGGAAGACTTGTAACATCCCGAATTTTGTAATGATAAATAAAAGAGGTCTACGATTTAAAAACGAGCGTTAATATTTAATTAATATTAAATATAGAAAGAATTATGGACTTGGGTAATTATATGGATTAAGATGGTGGGATGGGCCTTAGGTCCATGGGCTTTAAGGGATATAAATACCCCTTAAACCACCCTAAAACCCTAACTCCTCATTCCATCTTTCCATAATCTCTACACACACATATCACTACACCATATACGGCCGAGAGGGGGACGAGAGAGATTTGAGACCAAACAGACGTTAGCTTGCATTAGATCTTTATTACACGAGCTATATACAAGATCTAGAGTTCATAAACGAGCTAAACGAGATCCAAACGAGCACTAAAGGTATGTTCTTGACTCTTAAAGTTTACGGTTTTATAAACGATTAGCCACGAAAGTTGAACCTAGAGTAGATCGGGTATAATCGAGTATTAAAGTTGTAAACTTGATGATAAAACGAGTGTAACGAACCCGAAGTTAGAACCAGCTTGTTTAAAGGAAAACCCTAGATCTAATCTCTAAACGTTCACCATAAAGGTTTGTGCTTTATGTTACAAACGGGTCAAGATTTGACCGCAAATGGTCAAGGGGACGTTTAGGACTAAAATCATAAAATGTGTTTTGAGGTTGTGAAATGTACGATGAAGCGAACCTGCGAACAGCAGACCACTAACTCCGCTTATGCATAAGTTCGCCGAGGTATAAGTTCGTCGCTGAACAAGTTCACCACCTTAAGTTCGCTCTCGCATAAGTTCGCATGTATAAGTTCGCCTACTGTGAACTTCGTCTAATGCCAAGTTCGCTAAAGATTAAGTTCGCTCAAGATTAAGTTCGCTTAAGATTAAGTTCGCTTAAGTTAAGTTCGCTTGACATGTATGTTCACTTACATGTATGACCACTTGCGAACGCAGGAGAGTTAAAAATAATATATTAAAATCCTAATGGAAAATGTGTTAAGATAGTTAATGGAAATAATATTTTTCCAAACTGACCTGTCAGCTTAACTCCAGCCACAGGCACTGCCCCTTGGACCCCGCTAGGGGCTGCCGCCCCTAGAACCCCGCTGCCAGGGGCGCTGCCCCGGACCCCCGTTCGTTGTGGGTTATATAAAAATAGAAAAGCGATAGGAGTAGTAATAGTTAATTGACACATGTAAATATTATACAGTTAGCATAGCTCAGTTAAAGAAGGGATTAACTATAAGCGGAGAAAGAGACAGGATCCAGGTGAGTTTCTAGCCCCATTCCTTGTTATGTTTTCGGGGCTGTGTGCATACTCGATGTGTTGTTAATACATTTATCCTAAGTGATAATTGTATGCCATATGTGATATATGTGATAGATATGAATGATTGCTTGTCGGTACGTGAACGATCTTCTTATATTGCGCGTACTGTCAGGTTATAAATAAATGTACGAATATTATATATGGAAGATGTATGAACATTACAAATGAACACTTGTCGGGGCGTGAACGATCTTCGGATATTGCACGTATCGACAAGGGGTATGGTTGTTAAATGAAGGATGTAAAAAACGCCTAGAGGGTTCTTATGCTATAATGTAATTATTGTATATGTGAAGTATGTGTACACAGGTATACTAATGGTATGTACGTTCCATATAGTAAGTTAGGATGGTGAATCCCTCTAACTTCTGTTGGACCTAGACTCGGCTGGTGATGGCGTAGTTAAGGACTGTGGGCCTTATACGTGATGTAGATGATAGATGTAGACGTAGATATGGACAGTGGGCCTTATACGTGTTATAGGAGATAGACGCCAACGTAGATAAGGACTGCGGACCTTATACGTAATGTAGATAGGCGTCAGCACAGGAAAGGACTGTGGACCTTATACGTGCTATATTTGTGTTAGCATAGGGGAGGACTGCGGACTTCGTACGTGCTATGGTTTAGGTTGCAACATAGGGAAGGATTGAGGACCTTGTACGTGTTGTCAATATAGGATGGTACATGGAAGTACTGCGGACCTTGCACGTACCATAACTGGTGAACATAGGTAAGGACTGCGGACCTTTTACGTGTTCACGACCTTGAGTATAGGTATAGACGGCGGACTATGAACGTACTCTCGGTAGACTGAGGTTAGTCATTGTAGATATGTATGTATGTATGTATGTATGTATGTATGGTAGTAGGGTAACGGATTAAGTATGGATATGTATCTTCAGATATGTATGTATGTGTATGTATTGTATGACGTCTGATTAACTAGAACTCACTCAGCGTAGCTGAATTTTAGTATGCACGTAGGTGATTCAACCAAAGAGTTAGCATGAGGATGGCACGTGGCATGGATTGAACGGCTGGCATCTGAAGATTGAAGAAACGATGTTTTAAATATGATATTTTATGTTATGGTTTTAAAGAAAAGATTAAATGTTTTGTAATAAACGGTTAAAGTTTTATATTCCGCGAAAGTTTTAATAAACTCTTATTTGTAGAACTGTGTTTATGAGTAAATCCGACGCTAAAGTAGGGCTACCGGGAACGGGGCCTTACAAATTTTGGTAAAGTAACTATTACACTAAAACGACCCACGATTATATATATACACATTCAAGATCTCTAAATCTAATACGAATAGTGTGTTTTGTTACTGTGAGCCGCGAGAGTAAACTAAAAGAAAGATATTAGTGGTGACCAACCAAGCGTATGGTTAAGTAACGATCGAAATGGTGGTGTTCGGTCACAACAATTAACGAGCCGTTTTAGGAGAAACCGCTGTCGATTTTTCGATGGTCCGCCAGGTATGTTGAGGCTTATCTATAAATATCAAGCTAGCCATGGTGGTCGGATTCACCATCCCAACTTCCCTCTTTGCTTTGGTTTGCATGCCCCCTCCCCCACGTCCGACAAGCCGTCGAATCCTGAGCCTCGAAGTATGTGCACGACTTGGCAACCTCCGAACATCGCATCGATTTGTGTGCCGTGAAAAAGTAGATCAAGAATACCTCGATATTCATGCAAGTACGAAAGTGCTGCCGAAAGTCTAGGTAATTATTAAGCTTAGCAAGGTCAATCATTCATTCATTCACAAAGGTTTCAAACGAGATCACCACATCATTCAGAACAGACAGTCACAGGTGAATACGTTAAACCTTTTTAAACAATCAAGATAAACGGGTTGTTTATCTTAACAAAGTCAGTCAAATAAAGATTTATGGGATTACGTGATCCCTATTAAAAATATAAGAGAGAAAATAAAAGAAACTCAGACCGAGTACACATGTGTCTAGATTCAAACATAATTAATCTAGTCTATCAGTCAAGGCTACGTGGCCGCATACTAGAGATCATAATAAAAGTTCTCTAATGGGCATCACTTCCCAATGGGCGTCAGTTCCCGATGGGCGTCAGTTCCCAGGGAACCGTAATTGTGTGTGTATGGCAAGTGGTACAAATACCAGAAATAAAAGATGTTTTCGCTCAGATTGTTTCACGAAAACTATCTTGTCAGTCAAAGAAAGATTTATAAAAAATTTTAGAGTCAACGATACACCAGCATATCGCTGACGTATTTTCCCCCCAATATTTCAGGAAATAAAGTTAGCACAGGTTGCAAGGAATTATATCCATCCAAGAAGATATATGCTCGCAAGATAGAGATGGCTCAATTTTAAATCATTAAAATATTGCAAACAATATTTAAACAAGTTTTATAAAATCAAACAAGGTTTATAATTCAAACACTCGGATATTTATTATCCGAGAAGCTTTTTTAATTTAAATCAATATTTTATTATAAGATGACAGGTTGGTATCAGATCCATCGATCTTAGCGAATTAGGTATTTAATTATACCTAAGCTTTGATCAGGGAATAGTTTCTATCTTATTATAATGTCATCGGTTCTAGCGAATTAGGTATTTGACAAAAAGTATATCGCCTTTAACCAATCTAGTATTTGATAAAGCACGGATAATATATGATAGTTCAAATTCTTATATTAAATCATAACCAAATATCAACAATAAATAGTTATTCTCATCGACTACACGACCATTAGATAATTAACCGTGCAAGCCAAGTAAGATATTTTCCCAGATTGCAACTTATACCGATAGAACGGTTGAAAAACAAAACTAGTGATATTCCGCTGTGGAATCCATTAGAACTAAATGTAAAGGTTAAAACATATAGCAAACTAACACCGAAGGAATGACCGATGCGCCGTATATTACAATAGATTCAAATTGGATAATTAACGATTCGACATAACCACTTACGCGAATGGAATTCGACATACCATGCACACGAATGGAACCCTGCAGGATTGGAACCAAGGCTGGACCAAGTCGCTTTGAGAAGCATAGAAAATGAGTGTAATTTCCAATACATAAACGATGATGAAACAATTATCTAAAAAGGAACATTCACTTTAAGATTTGTAGGGATAAGATAGGATAGTACAAATTCTTGTGTTAAATCTTATCCAGATATATAACGATCATAATTTTCCTCATCGACTTTGCGACCACCTGAGTCATGTAAACCATGTACAATATTTGTTGTGATTTCCACATATACTAATAGAATGATCGAATAAAATAAATCTATTTGTATTATGTGATACAATCCATTAGAAGAAAATGGAAAAGTAATGGCTAGTGGTCAACGTATGTATGTGTACGATATAATAAAAAAAAACTTATGCACATAAATATACAATAGATTCATGCATGGATAAATTGATGGTACCTCAGGGCACCTACAAGAATGGAACCTTGCACAATTCTACAAAAGTTGGACCCTACACGTCTAGGGTACGGGTGTAATATTTAGAAACAATGATAATCTAATCCGAATAAGAATACACACTTTTCCCATGATGGTGTCATAATCTATAATAATAATAAATAAATAAAAATTCCATTCTTTATATGTATACAAGTGCATCCTAGCATGACGATAAACTTATCGCCACCCTAGTATGGGTATTTATCGATTCAAGGTATTTATCGATTCAATTCGTTTCAATAACTCAGTATAAAATTTTCACCACCAAAGTATGAGTATTTATCAATTCCATTCATATCAATAACTCAATAGCCTACAAGGGAAAATTAAATAGCAAAATCTATTATAAGTATGAATATTGAAAGGACATATTTAGAATACAATGTAGTAAAATAAATAGTTAATTACAACTGGCCATTGTTATTAACAGTTTACATTTACTCATTATATTCTGAATTATAATCTAACATGACAACGTTCAAAACCTCACGTCTGTAACCATTACAAAAAATATTTTTCTATCAATCACGATTGATTTCTTGGATAGAGCCCAGTATAAAATATTTTATAAAATTTTGAAACTTCGTAACAAAATCATATGGAAAATTTTCAAAAGTGTTCTTTAAACGCTATCCAACATAATAAATTTCATGGTAATAATATATCAACTTATAAGATTGAGTCAAAAATTTAAGAGCCTGCTTATGCAGATAAAGTTAAGTTAGACCCCTCTTGGAACTAAATCAAATAAATCCAAAAGGCTAAAATTACGTAACCAACGTTAGTCGCCAATAAATTGAACACTCAATAAGTTGGATACTCTATAATGAAAAAGGAAGCTTACGAAAAAAAAAATTGTCAGACCATTCAACTTTGTTAAAAGTATTTGAATATTTCAGTTAAAATACAATCGGAAGTTAAAATACAATCGGAACTATATACTCAGTTTAAATATCTACCAATTAAAACTTATGTCGATTTTAAAATACACAAATTATATTTTGTAAAAAAAAAATTCAGAAAAGTAAAACTTGAGAGAAAGAAAACAATTATTTAATGGTGTGAAAAATCCATGTTTTTGACAATACCGATTTGAAAGAAACGTCATCTAGCTGTAAAAAAATGAAATTCAAGAAAAGTGTCTCGAAAAGGACGAAGGTCAAAATTTATAATAAAATGTTATTGTGTGAAAAATCTTTATCAAAAGATAAAAATTCATGGTTGTACCAACGACATCTAATGAAAGTAACTTTAAATAATTATTCTTTCTATTAAAAAAAATTAAATCATGTAAAAAATATTACCGTATTAAAAACATAAAATAAAAATAAAAATAAAATAAAACTTTAGTAGTTGTTAAAAGAAAAGTGCACAACAAAAGATAACTAAGAATCATGTGTAAGATAAATGGTTTACTACACTTAGCAAATGTTGTTAACTAATGACCTCATATAAGAGAATGAGGAGAATGTGATGAATGGTTAAATTACATAAACAAGTGTATAAGCAACTATCTTAATTAGGACTTCTAATTCTTAAGTAGAAAAATTAAAAAAAAAGTAACAAAAGTAAATAAATATATACAATATATAGGGGTGAGTTAACGAACAATAATCGCTTATCGTACATTACATAGGCGACTTCCTGCACCACCGATTCTAATTGAAATTAAAACTGCTTGGTGGCATAATTGTAACTAACCTAAAAATACTTAACGCATACCCATCAAAGTCCACCATCGCGACCATCGTCTACTGTCATGAGCACCGTCATCGTGCGTCACCACCATCGATCGTTGGTCACAGGTCAGTTAAGCAATTTCCAATTGAAATTGTTGATGAGCCTAATTGATCAATTAACCTTGAAATTGATCCAATTAATAATCAATTTGAAGCTTCCGTCGATCAATTTTGAGTTTTGAGTTCTGGGTTTTGACATTGAACGTATTAACATTAAGTTTATACGTTCTGTTTAAATGTTCTGTTTAAACGTATTATACGTTCTGTTTAAACGTTCAGAACAAAATCAAGTAAACTTTAAAAAGTTCAGTACAAAAAGTTTTTACGTTCTGTTTATACGTTTTTAAATAATGTTGTTTATAAGTTCAGTACAAATATTATGTTTAAACGTTCTGAAACAAAACTGAATACCTTTAAACTATCTGACCAAAAAAGAACATATTTAAACGTTCTAATACATTTAAAGAAGATCTGGGTGTTCAAAAAAAATGAACATCTTTAAACATTCTAATACGTTCTAAGAGTTCAGGTTGTTAAAAAAATTTAGAAGTTCTGATAAAGTTTAGAAGTTCTAAGAAGTTCTGGGTGTTCAGAACTTCTAAAACTAACAAAAAAAATTAAACACCTGTAAACATGAAATTGAACACTGAAATCACTTCATATAATCTCATAATCATCAAACAATCGTCAATCGACCGTTAATTTGATCATTGATTCGATCATATGAACAAAATATGGAGCGTCTGCAACCGGGTTTCTGCAAAACTCAAAATTGATTAATTGAAACTTCAAATTTATGATTAATTGGACCAATTTCAAAGTTTAATTGATCAATTAGTTCAACAAATTCAATTTCAATTGGGCAATTCTATCAACTAGCATGCGAGCAACGATTGATGGTTGTGTCGGAATAACATGGTGGTCGCGAAGGTGGATGGTGGACGGAATCGTTGAACGACGATGGTGAAGGTGGACGGAATCGACGAGAGAAGAGGTTGACAGAGGGCGGCTCGCGTAATTGTGATTTTAGGATTAGGATGGTTATTGAAGATGGACGTTCCAGAATGTCGCGTACCTATTGTACGATAAAGGATTTTCGTATTCTATCCTTTATCTATATATATAAATATATATATATATACTAGTAGGTACCCGCGCGATGCAGCGGGATCCGAAAACAACTTGCAACACATAATCCTGATTAGTTACCAAAAGCATATTTAATAAGATCAAATTAGCCTAGACTAAAATGAAGTTGAATGTGCAAGTAAACAACTATTGATGTATAGTTGTATACACTTGTAAAGTATCGAATCATTTAAGAGATTAAGTAAACATAAGCCATGTACAATAAACAAACCATTCTACGCTTAAAAACATAATATATTCCTTGAACTCAAAATGTTACACAATTTATATCAAGATGAAGATAAAAAAAAATAAACAAACTGCAACCCAAAATAAAGTTTCGTTCAACCCCAAATTAAATGATGAACTATCATAAATATAACTGCAATCAATTTGTCAGAAATCTTTACAAACTAAACAACACATGTAATATGTTCCGAACTTGACTCAAACATTTAGCCCAGCTCATTTATATGTTATCTGCATTTTTTATTCCTTGTATTAAATTATTAATGTCACAAGTTTATACCTATGTTAGAACAAAAAAGTTAAAATGCTACCATTTCCAACTCCTCTAAGGCCTTTGTTGGAGTCGTTTAGTTAAACATGCACGAAAGATCATCTTGATTCTCGGTTACATTGTTCAATAGGCTATTAGAAACATCTGCTTACAACCATTTTAACCGATTCATATTTAAAAAAAAACTATCATATGTTGATCATGTTAATGAGAGAGAAACGATAAACAATCGTATGTTGAACCGAATCTTACTTGTTTGCAAACTGTAGTCTTCATCTTGCCAATCCCACATAAAATCATGAACAAAATCAAATTCCAGATCCTTAACTTCATTCAAATCTTTATTTAGCATGCAAAAGAGTTTGACATGAACCCTACAAAGTGAACGGGCCGTGTTTGCAGGTTGGCGGGGCCAACCAGACATGAACCCAAAAATTTGAAACGAACCCGAACACAACTCGCATATTCACAGGTTGACCCAAAGCCGACTCGTTAGACCTGAAATTTTTTGGTCAATAAACTGAAACATACCTAAATATTATTTTCACATATAGAAAGGTAAAGAAACGAACCTTGTCACCTTGTGAACCAACTGAAGCGGTTACAATAACAGATTCTGTTTTCTCAGACCCCGCCTTATCCGATGACTTCTTCTTCCACAGTCAACTCATATCGACTGTATATTTACACAAAATAAACAAATAATAAAATCAAATAAAAAATGATAATGTTGGAATCTTGATCGAAATGGGGACCTTTTTGCTGCTACAGGGCATTCAGAAACCTTAGTACCAGCTAAAAGCTTATTAGAATTATCATTTTCAATAACTATTACTTTTGAAAAAGGTTACAGATCAATATATAACACCAACAAGCTAGAAAACAATGGCTCAGAATTCAAATTCTGGAAAAATTAATAAAGTAAAAATGTGAAAAAGAAAAAAAAATAACAAAAAGCTTTTTAAGATAAAAAATGACAGAAAGTGAAGGCATAAACTGACGAACTTCCTGTGAACAGTTCACAAATGTTTCACTAAGCGTTTGAATCGTTTACATGCCTACAAGTATGTTGTTCAAAAAGAAGGATTTTGATTGGAAACATTAAGCTGTGCTTTTATTTAAGGATAAAAACAACAAAAATGTGCAGAAACTTGATAATCCACATTACCTGTTACAGAAGTGAGCAGGAGACAATACACCAAATGGAGCACCCATCGCTAAAAGAAGCTTGCTCCGTTTATTTGAGGGTAATGTGTTCAAATTTGGCAGATCCTACACAAAATTATTTTCCACTCATTCCTGTGAATTATGCAACTGAAACAAAACAAATAAAAAGCAGCAAAACCAGATTTAATGGGCTCTTGATTGATATCATTGTTTCTTTACACACAAAACTTAAGGCTTACAAAAACAGAAAAAATACCTCAAAGCTTCTAGACGAAAGTTTCAGTATAGCAACTCGAGTTGTCAGTTTTCCAGTTAGGCTCTGTTCAATCGGTTCAAGTTGACTTTTGAATGTAGACCGTGAAGCCTGATATAATCACTTAAAACATAAGTATTCCTACAACTAAATAGGGATGTCAACTCGGGTCTTGTTGTGTTTAACGCGTTAGAAACGAAGCGCTTAACACAAGTATCAAACATGAATACAACTCGTTTAACTACTTTATATGTCAAGGGTATAAAACAGTTATACATTTCATGTACCAATAAGGAGAAATGATGGAGCCTAGCATACTAATTTCAATTTTTTTTAAAAATCACACAGCACACTTTTTTATTAACAGGTCTTAACGTGTTTTAGACAGGTGCCTAATTGACAGCCCTGCAACTAAATAGATATTTAAGTATGATTGAAAGAACTATACTATTCGAGAATTAGTGGAATGTTTACCTCCTTTTGTGTAGAATCAAAATATGGTTGATGACCATCATTGTAAAAAGCCGGAGTCCAACCAACTTCCCATCAATGATCCAACGATCCAGATGAAGCACCCATTAAAGATTGGAGAGCCGCAGACGAAGCACGGATGTCGACCTTTATTTGTCATTATCCAAAAAGTTCGCATTTTTTTAAAACTTTCTTATACAAATATGATTACAAAAGATATAATATTCCAATGGTAAATAATTATCTTAACAAAATGATTTAGAAAGATATGAGTTCCGTGTACACTTTGGAAGACTTTGGCATGTTTTCTTTTCATCTTACATATTTAACA
Organism: Bidens hawaiensis; assembly: GCF_021521415.1. NCBI lineage: Eukaryota > Viridiplantae > Streptophyta > Magnoliopsida > Asterales > Asteraceae > Bidens > Bidens hawaiensis. Next base: position 71,377 of record NW_027491927.1, read on the forward strand.
TGCAGAGATAAATATCAACCAATGTAGGTAAACCTAAAAAATGATACAATTTTCATGATGAAGGGTATATTACATCCTAACTTTTGAGCATTCATATCACACTTGGACTTGTTTATAATTTCACTTTGATCTTTAAGTCACAGAGTGCATATTTTATTAGCAGTAATTTAGCACCAACAAGTAATTTATTAGAAAAAAAATGCTGTAGAAGCAAAATGTATATACCAAAGCCATAAGTTCAGCAGGAAGCCAGTGATGAGTTTCACTGTCAGACTTCGTAACATTCCCCTGCAAGAATAAACAAAAATGAAATAAATAGAGGTGGTAAATGGGTCAAGATGGGCCGTAGGGTAACGGGTCAAATGGGTTCCGCCAAAAAGGGGTAAAAAGTTTTAAACTTGTTCAAACGGAGCGGTTAGTTTGGGTTACCTTGATAAAAAAAAAACCTGTTATCGAATAAAATGATTTGGGAGGTTTATAAACTAAATATACGTTAGACGAATCTCGGTACACACTCAACTCATTCAACCCGTTATCTTGTTTTACCTGTTTGACGTTACCACGATAAAACATAACTTGTAACTAAATAACTATGAAGTTAATGCGGGAAAAAATCGAATATCGGTCAAGGACAGATATTGAGATATCGGTTATTGCGTTGGGATATCGGTAGTTTTAGTATCATGCCGAATTTATATATGTACATGTATAAAAATACATATATATAATTATTAATAGTAATATCGAAAGTCAATACTCAAAAGTGTCAATATTTGAAACATGGTTTAATCATAAGCCATCAAATCTTCCTCCGAGTCCACATCAACCAAGGCATCCAAAATATAGGTCGATATCTCGGTACCAATATTCTGACCGATATTTTACTTGGTGACCGATATATCACCGATATTAAGTTATTAACTGCATAGACTAAATAAAATAAAAAGGAAAGTGATTAGTTTCACCTCTGTCATTATATCAATCTGTGCACCAGGAATCAACTCGGGTTTGACCAGGTCAATCTTATAAGAAACAAAACATAGTTACACACCAGTAATAACTAACTCTATAGCATAATAACAAAGTAACAAAGTGAATTGTAACCTGAGAAGAGATGTTAATAATATCCCTGTGTTTTGATGCAAAAAATGGTTCAATTATTGAAGCAACTGTTATAACCAATGAACCAACATCAAAACAATTAGGTAATATGATCCCAGATGATGAAAGAGTAGTTGTTACAGAGCTACAAATAACCAAAAAAAAATATGTTAAAATTAATAAATTGTTGGTAATAAGAGCCAAAATGATAAAGAACACAACACAAACTCAAAAATAAGAAGATTGCAGGAAGTTTTCTATTGATTGAAGTTTTTGTGATCGATTACATGCACAGCTAGAGGGCTTATTTATAGCCATAAAGAAGAGAGAATAACTCAACAAACTGAAAGGAATTGGTATACCCTAAAGACTTGGTAAAGCCAGTTATAGGTAACCGTTACAATTTATTTAAATCAAAAACATAATAATAAAAAACAAATTAGGAAATGCCCACGTGATGCATGCATGCTAGAAACTTCCTGTGCCACATCAGCTTTGGATCATCATTCTTCACCCTTCCTTGATTCAAAGCTCACAACTCCCAACTTCTTGCGATAAAAAGAAACTTTTCCATTGACAAACCTTTGATAAGAACATCTGCTAGTTGACTATGAGTGCTGCAATACTCAAGCTGAACTTGCTTGTTTATGACCATCTCACGAATAAAATGATACATTAGCTCAATATGCTTGGACCTGCTGTGAAGTACAGGATTCTTGGACAAATGGATTGTTGACTTGTTATCACAGTGAATCACAGTAGGTTCCTGCTGTTTGAACCCATGATCCTCCATAATTCTTCTCAACCAGATGGCTTCGCATGTGGCACCTGTGGCAGCAATTTATTCTGCCTCAGTGCTAGATAAAGCCACCGTACTTTGTTTCTTTGAGCTCCAAGCAATAGCACCACTTCCCAAACTGAACACATAGGCATATATGTTTTTTCTATCATCTAAGCAACCTGCCCAATCACTGTCACTGAAGCCAACTAACTTGAAATATTGAGTTTTCTTGTACCATATCCCATACTCCATAGTGTTTGCAACATACCTGAGAATCCTTCGAGCAGAACCAAGATGAGTTTTTGAGGGGCTTTGCATGAACCTTGAAACCAAACTCACTGCATGAGCCAAGTCTGGCATGGAGTGAGTTAGATAAATAAGGTCACCTACCAAACTTCGATATAACTCCCCATCAACTTTATCAGCCCCATCATTCATTGACAATTTTTCACTGGTGTTAAGGGGAGTGATTTCAGACGTGCACCTTTCCATTCCAAATTTTACCAGCAGATATTTTGCATACCTCTCTTGTGACAAGAAAATCCCTTCTTTGGTATGTTTAACTTCTAGACCCAGGAAGTAACATAGTAACCCCATATCAGTCATTTCGAACCTTGACTTCATACCTTCCTTGAATTCAGAGATCAACCGATCACAAGAGGATGTACAAATGATATCATCAACATACAGGCTAACATAGATGACATTACCTGATACATCCCTTTTTGTGTACAGAGTTGGCTCATAGTAACTCCTCACATAACTGTGTTCCAGAAAGTAGCTATCAACTTTAGCATACCATGCTCTAGGGGCTTGTTTAAGGCCGTACAAGGCCTTATGGAGTTTATACACCTTATCTTCCTCTCCAGGCACAGTGTATCCTTCGGGTTGCTCAAGATAGATGTCTTCACTTAGCTCTCCGTTCAGAAAGGCATACTTAACATCCATTTGATGGATAGCCCAGCCCATATAAGCAGCTACATTGATTATCAACCTGATGGTTTCAAATCTTGCTACTGGTGCAAAGGTTTCATGATAATCTACCCCGGGTTGTTGTGAGTAACCCTTTGCTACCAGTCTGGCTTTGTGTTTTATACCCTTCCCATCAACAGCTGGTTTGACTTTGAACAACCATTTTACACCCACAAGATTTTTTCCAGGAGGAAGTGAGACTAGTTCCCAGGTGTTGTTTCTGGAAATTGCTTCCAGCTCAGCTTCCATTACTTTCTTCCATTCATGTGATTCTGAAGCTTCTTTAAACGTGATAGGGCCTGAAGTATTAAGGGCAAATTGACATGCTTCAAATTCTTCATCTACATCAGAAAGTTCATCTCCAGCCACATTGTCACTAAGCCATGTAGGTTTCTTGGTTTTTCTTCTTGAGGGACCAGCTATGGCTATAGGTGTGGTAGGTGGTGTTTGAACAGTGGGATGATTAGTTTGGGAAGTATTGGGTATTTGGAGTGGTGAAGGTATAGAGGAATTAGGTGTAGTGTGAGTACTAGGTGGTACAATGTTAGGTGAGCTCTCATTAGATGGAGCAGTGGAGGTCACATGCTCATCATAGGTCATAGTATAGGTTTGAGGGTTTTCATGTAATGTTTGTCTTGTTACATCAGAGGGGAAAGGGTCATGGGACATGGTACTATTACTTTCATCAGGCCAACCCCACTTTGTCTCTTCCAGAAAGACAACATCTCTTTTGATAGAGAACTTTTTGGTTTTAGGATTATATAGCCTGTACCCCTTTGTTTGGCTTGAATAACCAATGAAGATACACCTTTCAGCTTTGTTGTCAAGCTTTCTTCTTAACTGCCCAGGGACCAAGCCGTATGCCACACACCCAAACACCCTCATGTGCAAGACTGAGGGCTTCTTTGTAGACCATGCTTCGAAGGGGGTTTGATTAACCAAGGCTTTTGTTGGTGATTGGTTTAGGGTATACACTGTTGTGGCCACTGCTTCAGCCCACAGAAAGTTGGGAAGTTCTCGTTCATGCAACATGCTTAGAACCAGATTCATAATGGTTCTATTTTTTCTTTCTACAACCCCATTGTGTTGGGGTGTGTAGGCAACAGTAAGTTCTCGTTTGATGCCTGCCTGCTCACATAACTGATTAAATTTTGTGGAGCAAAATTCCCCACCTCGATCAGATCTTAGCACTTTAATGGAGTTCTCACTTTCTCGTTCAACCATTGCTTTAAACAATTTGAATTTCTCAAATGCTTCATTTTTATTTGAGATAAAGTATACCCAACACATACGAGTAAGACCATCAATAAAGAGCAAATAGTAAATATTATTACCTAGGCTCGGTACTTGCATAGGTCCACAGAGGTCTGTGTGTATGAGCTCCAACTTTGTACTTGCTCATGTGTTTAAACCATTAAAGGGAAATCTGGCCTGCTTGCATGCAATACAGGATTCACAAGTGACATTATGAGTCACCTTTGCAATCCCTTCCACCATATTGTGATCGTACAACTGTTTTAGTCCCCCAAAGTGCAGGTGATCAAATCGATAGTGCCACTTGAGTGCTTCTACATCGTCTTTGTTGGAGGAGGTGTCTTGAACAGACACCATACATGATGTGTCAACCACAAACATATTGTTGGTGGCTATTGGCACTCGGATAACTACCTTCCTGGTTGCCTTGTTTCGAACTGAGCAATACCCATCATCAAATAAGAGGGAGTACCCCCTCCTCATAAATTGCCCAACACTGAGGAGGTTGTACTCAAGAGCTGGTGCATAATACACATTTTCTAGTATCTTGAACTTATCATTTTCCATGTGCATGATTACAGTTCCCTTCCCTTCAACTTTTAGCTCTTTCTTGTCTCCCATTTTCACAGTCAACTTAAAGGAGTTATTAATTTAAATAAAGTACTCAAGGTTACCTGTCATATGATTTGAAGCACCCGAGTCCATGAACCAATGCTGGACTTTAGCATCATCGTGATTGGTGCTTACCATTAGAAGATGTTGTTCTTCTGTCTCAACTTGTTCCTCTTTATGTTCGACATCAGCTACGTTTACTTGGGGCTCATCATTGTACCAACAGTCCTTTTTCAAGTGACAAATTTTTTTGCATACGAAGCACTGTGGAACCTTACTCTTGTCAAGGGTTCCTCTGCCTCGTCCAATACCCCTTCCTCTAGGTGGTCCACGACCACGACCTCTCCAAGAATTTTTTTTGTTCTGATCATGTGCAACATACAGGGCCTGTTCATCAGGTCTTTCAACCATCTTGCTGGAGACATCCAGGGAGGTCCGGATGTTGAATCTTTCTTCCTGAGATTGAAGTATCCCCATGAGTTTGACAGGAGATACCGTAGAAAGTTCAAACGTGACTTCAATTGAAGGTATCACGTAATCGAACTTTGGGGTAAGACTTCTCAGGATTTTCTCAACAATCTTCTGATCCGTGAGTTCTTCACCAAATGCTCTTTGTTTTCCCACATTGTTCATCACACGTGAGAAGTAATCCCCTACCCCTTCATTTTCCTTCATACTTAGGTTTTCAAAGGCACGACGTAATCCTTGGAGTTTCACAGATTGGACCTGGGAGTCTCCTTGAAATTCTGCTTGAAGGAGCTCCCAGATTTCTTTGGAGGTTTCTACAGCAGCGATTCTGGAGAACAAACTATCATGGACACCTTGTTGAATGATAGCCATTGCTTGTGCATCCTTCTTTAGAGTTTCTCTTAGGTCGTCTTGACCTTGAGCGACAACAGTGATTCCCTGGTTAACGACTTCCCACATCTCTTTTGATCTAAGGATCGTTTTCATACGTAGGCTTCAGTGTTCGTACCAATCGCCTTTAAAGACGGGTACCACAGATGCACCAGACGCAATGGGTAGTTTAGGGTTTTCGGCCATTAAGTTTTGAAGGTGAATGAATAGGGTTTCTGAGGGTGTTGGGAGTGGATCAGATTACTGTGCTTTGATACCAAGAATGTTGGTAATAAGAGCCAAAATGATAAAGAACACAACACAAACTCAAAAATAAGAAGATTGCAGGAAGTTTTCTATTGATTGAATTTTTTGTGATCGATTACATGCACAGCTAGAGGGCTTATTTATAGCCATAAAGAAGAGAGAATAACTCAACAAACTGAAAGGAATTGGTATACCCTAAAGACTTGGTAAAGTCAGTTAGAGGTAACCGTTACAATTTATTTAAATCAAAAACATATTACTAAAAAACAAATTAGGAAATGCCCATGTGATGCATGCATGCTAGAAACTTCCTGTGCCACATCAGCTTTGGATCACCATTCTTCATAAATAATATATAAAAAAAACATGGAATTGGTTGTTAGTTTGTTAGATAGATAGATAGATAGATAGATACAAGTAATGATGGAAATCATGTTTTCGCATCTTTAATCATGGAAAACTAAAAAAATCATGAATCCATTGAGATTTTGGTATCATACCTGGGTATGGAAGACTACTGGATGGCGATGGTGGCTAGGGTTCTTGGGAGAGAAGAATTAGTGGTGAATGGGTGATGGTTTTGAGTAGGTGAAAGGAAGAGAGATAGCCAGATAGAAGATCGGGTGTATAACCTTTTACCTTTATGAGATTCGCTCAGTGGGGTTTGATCGGGAACTCAAATTTTCAAGTACATGATCATCAATTATGCTTTGACCTGTTGTATGATATGCATATATATTTGGACACTCTTAAAATAAAGAGTTTTTGTTAAATGACAAGTTTGCCCTTCCTATATGTATTTTAATATAGTATATATATATATAATATATATATATAAACGAAAACATAAAAATCCTACGTGTCGCGATGTGGTTGCTCCCCCCTTTTTTGGAGTCACCAGATTTCCTTGATTTTTAAATGGAGGCTTCTCATGCATTTGACCCGAATTCATGGGTATGGATCTAATCAAACCCATATATTTCTTAAACGAGTTATAACATCTCATTTAATTAAAACTAATCTCACCAAATATTTGATATAAAAATCCTAAAAAGTAGGGATATACTAAAAATTAATATATGATTCATTTAAAAAAGATATATATTATTTATAATTAAAAAACCAATTTTATAGTAAAAAAATAAACGGGTCTTGGGTCTCATCAAACTCATATAGCTTTTAAATTGGGTTATAACATCTCATTTATTCTTGAAACAATTTATCATCAAATCATATATATATATATATATATATATATATATATATAGGGAGATGATCAGAAAGAACTCCATTTTATGGAGAGAACTAAAGAACTAATAATGAAGTATTTTTAATTTAATTAAAAAAAATATTTTTAAAATTTTTTTCTTTCATCCTTCTTATAAGTTGTTATTCTTCATCACAAAAAAATATAAAAAAAATTAAAAAATAAAATAAAAAAATTAACGAGTAATGCATATATGCAATACACCGACTTTTTTATAATGCATATGTGCAATAGTGTGAATTTTGATATTTGAAATAGTGTTGAATAGCATATATATAGTTGTTTGTATTGTTTATTTGTAATAGTGTTATATTATATACAAAAATTAAAAAAATATCGATATAGTGCATATGTGCATTAGTGTTGTATTACATATATGCGATAATGTGTTTTGCATACAATTATTGTCGTATTTGCATATATTCAATAGTGTGTATTGGATAATGCAATTGTGTTGTATTATATGCAATAAAACACTATTGTATATATGAAATATGCATTAGTGCAAATATGCACTACAGTACTACACCGACAAGTTTTTTTTTTAGTATCAATATCATCTTATTAGAATGAGGAAAGAAAAAAAATCACAAAATATTTTTTTAAAAACAGTTAAAAATAATTCTTTAGTAGTTCTCACTTTAAAAGGAGTTCTCTCTAGATCCCACCCCTATATATATATATATATATATATATATTAACTTTCATACAATAAAAAAATAAAAATTCAAAAAATAAATAAATATTAGAAACAAATAATATAAAACAACCCCGTAAATAAACAAAACATTTAAAAGCTCTATGTTTGTTTCTTAAATTTACTCAAGCCATCATATTGTTTTATTTGTAAATGAAGACTTCTCATGCATTTTACTTGAATTCACGGTATGGGTCTCACCATACCTAGATAACCTTAAACGGGTTATAACATCTCATTATTCTAAAAATAAATCTCACCAATTATTTGATATGCAAATCCTTTAAAGTAGAGATATACTAAATATTAATATTCAATATTTTAAGAAAAATATATTATTTATAAGAAGAAACAATTTTACAGTAAAAAAAATAAGCGGGTCATGGGTCTCATCAAACCCATAGTTTTTAAACGGGTTATAACATGTCAGTTATTTTTTAAACTATTTATCATCAAACCCTAAGTATATTATTAACTTTTTTTTATAATAAATAAAATTAAAATGCAAAAAAATATGAATATTATACACGAAAAAGAAACGTAACCTCTGTAATACGGGAGATAAAAACTAGTATATATATATAAACAAAAAATAAAAGTTCAATCAAATTTGACGCCTCTTCGTTGTAATGTTGAAAAGGGTGTTTTTATGAGAAACATCAATTTAGTCTTATTTGTTAGTCTGTATCAATTAAAATAATAATAATAATAATAATAATAATAATAATAATAATAATAATAATAATAAATAAATTTGAATTGAAGAAATGCAAAAAGAAAAAGAAAAAGAAGGCTAATTTTGTTGGCTTTTAACAATTCTTATCAAGTATTACCAAACCCATTCAATTTCTTTTTTAGGAATTAATTCCAAGTCCTTTAGAATATTCTACTTCCGTTCAAATCACTCTACAATCCAACTAATCCGAAGAGTTTCATGATCATATAGACAAGTTAAAATAACATACTCCATTCAAAGAATAAATGATACTAAATATTGAAACAAAGGACAATGATCACTTAAAGACACGAATTCAAAACAAAAGGATAAGAATTATACCATAGCCAAAATCAATGAGAAAGTCATTAGTATCGTAATAGATAAAACTTTCTTACATAACAAATTTCGAGGACGAGATTTAAATAAAGGTGGGGATGATGTAACACCCATTAAAATTCCGTTTCAAAATTGTAAATTTATAAACGTTGTAAAGCTAAAAAGTAATAACCAGCAAAAAGAAAGGTGTAAGCACACGTTATGACTATTTTAAAATATAAAAGTTCATACTCGAAATGTTTTTGATCAAGCGTAATGATTGTTTTAATTGTGATTTGCTTAAACAAATGTAAAATTTATCAAACATCGTTCATGATTTAAGATAAATAAATAACCTATTAACCTTAACTATTATATATATTATTAAGATATCCTAATGATAACTTTAAAGTTGTAAATTATTCCAAATTCTAACCATGTGTGCGCCAATCTTTTCTATCATTTGAAAGAAAGGATAATTCACACTTATAAATAAGCATTATATGTAAATTCTTATGTTGAAGATACATATTTGGAATGAGCCACGTTTCATTATTGAGTGATTCATCAAACAAATTATACTATATATATATATATAGGTTTATGTTCAAGAGAGAAGTCAAGTTATTGCGAGAAGTGTAAGAAGTTATTCCAACCAATCAAGTTTTTTTATTTTGTTTTTCCTTCTATTTAAATCCAAGGGTAATGGTAACATTGTAATTTTAATATTTGGTAAGTATTAATTTTATTGAAAGTTTCAATTTAACTATTTTATTAGTTTATGTCTTAATTTTCGTAAATATACATTAAAATTATTTTCCATTCATACATATACAATGATAGAATATACTAGATGGATCAGGTTAGTTGTTTTTTAATAAATCTTGATTATTTATGATTTTGATCAAAAAACGTACATACTCATCAAGACATTTTCATTCTACATTCAGATGTATAATTATTTTATGAAATAAGTTTACATATTTCTACTACAGTTTTAAAGCCAAAAATTAATTCAGATTCTCAACATTAGTAGGTACTTTTTCATTTGCCAATTAAATGTTAAAATAAACTTATAAATTCTCAACATCCAAATTATGCATGCTTTTGAAGATTTTTTTAACTATGAACCTCTAAAATCGTTTCCATGCTATTAAAATTCACATCCAAATTATACACGCTTTTGAAGAATTTTTTTATGTAATTTTACGATTAAGGTACCAAGTAATAAATATGAATTTCATGGTGTACGTGATTACAAGATTGACAAAGTAATAATTACTACAAACAATCGACATAAAAATATCCACCTGCATTTAACAAAAAACAACCTACACGTAAAACTATTCACACACAACCATTAAATAACATATCACTACACAACCAACATATACCTACACAATTTTTTAACATCCTACACAATTTATATGTATACGAAGAGCCAAATTAACATATACCTACACAGAATTTTAATAGCCTACAAGATATACCTACACAAACCTTTAATAGCCTATACAACTAAATTTTTTTCTACATAGTTTGTTTGTTAAATCCGAATTAGTTTTTTTTTAAACTGCGTAAGATTTTATAATATGTGTATAACTAGCGGTTATGTAAGAATTTATTCAATTTGTGTAGGATAATATCCATATGCAATACGAACCCAAACATGTTTATCAATGTGTGTAGGATTAATATCAAATTATGTAGGCATATCAAATAACAAAGTTTATGAAATCAAAATAATGAAAACAAAAGTCTTTAAAAGAGTGAAGAGAAAATTGTTTTCTTTTTTTTTCTACAAAAATTAAAAAAAAACACAATTATAAGTAATAAAGTCAATCACCGTTCAAAAAAATAAGTAATAAAATCAATCATATGATGAATTAAAATTAAAGACAGTTTCCTTATTTAATTCTTCAAGGATAATACAAAACTACCCTTGAATCATTAAATATAAATAAAATGAAGACTTAAAATTTACAATATTGTCATTTTAGTTAATGACCATAGATTGAAGATGATCAATGAATCAGATTAATTTCTTACACATTTCGCACTAAACTCATTTCTCTCCTGAAACATCGCTGTATATATATGTGTGTGTATGTATATATATATATATATGCTATAATTTTGGTAGAGTAACTATTACACTAAAACGACCCACCATAATTGATATATATATATACACACATACAAGATCTCTAAATCTAATACGAATAGTGTGTTTTGTTACTGTGAGCCGCAAGAGTAAACTAAAAGAAAGATATTAGTGGTGACCAACCAAGCGTATGGTTAAGTAACGATCGAAATGTTGGTGTTCGGATCACAATAATTAACGAGCCGTTTTAGGAGAAACCGCTGTCGATTTTTTGATGGTCCGCCAGGTATGTCGAGGCTTATCTATAAATATCAAGCTAGCCATGGTGGTCGGATTCACCATCACAACTTCCCGCTTTGCTTTGGTTTGCATCCCCCCCCACGTCCGACAAGCCGTCGAGTCCTGAGCCTCAAAGTATGTGCACGACTTGGCAACCCCGAACATTGCCTCAATTTTTGTGCCAAGAAAAAGTAGATCAAGAATACCACGATATTCGTGCAAGTACGAAAGTGCTGCCGAAAATCTAGGTAATTATTAAGCTAAGCAAGGTCAATCATTCATTCATTCACAAAGGTTTTCAAACGAGATCACCACATCATTCAGAACAGACAGTCACAGGTGAATAGTTAACCCTTTTTAAACAATCAAGATAAACGGGTTGTTTATATTAACAAAGTCAGTCAAATAAAGATTTATAGGATTACGTGATCCCTATTTAAAATACAAGAGAGAAAATAAAAGCAACTTAGAACGAGTACACATGTGTCTGGATTCAAACATAATTAATCTAGTCTATCAGTCAAGGCTACGTGGCCGCAGACTAGAGATTATAATAAAAGTTATTCAATGGGCATCAGTTCCCAGTAGGCGTCAGTTCCCAGAGAACCGTAATTGTGTGTGTATGGCAAGTGGTACAAATCCCAGAAATAAAAGACGTTTTCGCTGAGATTGTTTCACGAAAACTATCTTGTTAGTCAAAGAAAGATTTATAAAAAGTTTTTAGAGTCAACGATACACCAGCATATCGCTGATGTATTTTTCCCCCAATATTTCAGGAAATAAAGTTAGCACAGGTAGCAAGAAATTATAGCCATCGAAGAAGATAGATGCTCGCAAGGTAGAGATGACTCAGTTTTAAATCATTAAAATATTACAAACAATATTTAAACAAGTTTTATATAATCAAACAAGGTTTATAAATCAAACGCTCGGATATTTATTATCCGAGAAGCTTTTTAATTTAAATCAATATTTTATTATAAAATAAAAGTTTCAAAATATATATTAATGTTTTATTATAAAATAAAGACTTCCGGTAAAACTCTGATATATTTACAAAACAGTTACCAACTATTGGTCACACGCCTAGGCCCTAAGATGGTGGTGTGACAGAAACCGAACCAAACCGAACTAAACCGATTTTCTCTTGCTTAAGACACACAAGTTTGTTTTTAGCTATCAAGACTTGTATAAATATTCAAAAATACTTTACAAACTGATTTTAATTATTTTCTTAAGTACTTGGAAATGTTGGATCCAACTTGATCTTATAACAAAGTTTGGACCGGCAAAACCGAACACTCGTTTAGCGAACATTATTAGTTCTAAAACGATAGAACTGCATACTTGGTTAAGTATTATTAAATTTTATTGAGTTATCTCATAACATTCATTATTGTGGAAAGTTGACTTTGGGTTTGACCAATTATCTAGACCCGAACCAACAACATGAAACACTCGTTTAAACCCGTTTTAGTATCTTTATTCCAAAGGGACTTGCATTCTTGCATTTTTACCCACCTTATTACTTAACATAGGTTGAGTAAATATTAAGGTTAGATACTTTAACCCGGTTTCGAGCAAACTTACATTTTTAAAAGATTATTATTATAAGTACTTAAATATTTACATTTTTAAACCTTAAACTTTAAATTGTTTGCATTTATTTTCATTTATTTTATTTTAATATTTCTTAGACAACCTTTCATATACAAGACTTCCTTTCACCTAAACTTTGCCCGTTAAATCTCATCCTTCCGGTTACCCGTTATTTTACCAATCAAGTTTATAACTTGAATGTGAGTACTTTCAAACTCTGTTTTCCATCTTTTGTTTTGGGGGGTGACATTTTATACTTATCAAACTAAATGCTTTATTTACTTGAATCTTAAACCACAAACGTTATTGTATACTTTACTTGAATAATTGCTCGATTTGGTGTTCTATGATTCTATGCCTATGTGTTTATCGTTTTTGGTGGTTGATCTATAAATCCTAGAGTACTTGGCATCCCCTTGTAGCAAGGTGTCGTTAACGTAATGCAATTAACGATAACTATAATATCCTAGACTATCTGGCATCCCTTATAGCTAGGTTTCGCTAACGTAATTCTATTAGCGATATCTATTTATCCAAGTTATTTTTTTTATTTATTGTTTCGTATACAAGTTTTGTGGCTTTTTATCACTATATACTATATGCTAAAACTTATGAATTGCTCACCAAACTTTGTGTTAATAGACTACTTGGCATCCCCTTGTAGCAAGGTGTCGTTAACGTAATGCAATTAACGATAACTATAATATCCTAGACTATCTGGCATCCCCTTATAGCTAGGTTTCGCTAACGTAATTCTATTAGCGATATCTATTTATCCAAGTTATTTTTTTTATTTATTGTTTCGTATACAAGTTTTGTGGCTTTTTATCACTATATACTATATGCTAAAACTTATGAATTGCTCACCAAACTTTGTGTTAATAAACTTTATTTTATGAAATGTTACAGGTTTGACTTTGGTTGACTCGAGAACATGACGAAAAAAGTTATCAAGACTATTAGGATATTAGTAAAACGAACAATATATTTGTTTACTTGTATTCAATTTGTTTGTATGAACAAGATGTGTTGTTTATTGATTTATGAAATAAATGAGTTAATTAAACATTGTCACTTTAATAGCGTCTTGTGTTTTGGGCAATCAGTTGCATCCCGGCATGTTCCGCCGCCTTTGGCCGGGGTGTGACAGATTGGTATCAGAGCCAAAAGACTATAAGATAGGTGGTTAGACGTAACGACCTAGTATAGTTTTTGCTTTAGGGTCCTTATACATGTTGCCTATACGTGTTCACTCTACTTGATTGTTCAATACACTTGTTTATTTACATACTTATTTATTTCATCAAATCGTAAACATACACAAACACTCGAAACATCCTAAGGTATCCTTACCTTACTTTTGTTTAACTTTATACATACACATACATGCATTTTCATAATAATCTAAGGTATCCTTACCTTACCACAAAACATTAGTTTATATTGTGTTTTATGGATCACGAGCTTAACTTGGATTCCGTTGTTTCAAATCTCCTTAAAGATTGTCTCATACGAGATGACCACTTTAAGTTGTCGAATGCGAGCGTTCCGGTCGCTAACCTAATTTTCGGTGTTAAAGAAATAGAACCATGGTGGTTCATGGCCTAGTGTTTTGACATGACGTTGTATTCCAATTTATTATATTTGTTACAATCGTTATTTGAGTCGAAAACATGAAAAAGACGCGGTGGTACGTGCACATTTTTAGACTCCAACATGGTAGTTTTGTAAAAAGTTTTTAGTGTCGGAATATCAAGTCATGGTGGTTCATGCACGATTTTTCCACCTTTAAATCTTAAAACATTATTATTACGTTTCAAGAATTCAAACCAGTTTTCCTTTATTTTTTTATAAATTCTTATCACAAGTCTTCATTTATAAATGTTATATTTTTTTATTGTTAATAATTCTTTTATATCTCGATTTTATATGGTAAAGTTTTACACCAATTTTCTTATTTTGATTTTACAAGGATTTTTATTGCAAATTTCGTTCATTAAAATCTCTTCGATATAAGTTAATATATATATATATATATGTACATATATAGTTTGATCTATTCATAATGATTTTTAATAAGCCATTTATTTTCATTAAGACTATTTACAAACAAAAATCTTATTATATGAATTTCATCATATTAAGAAAGTTTTATGATAAATTCCACCTCAACTTTTCAAGTAAATTTCTTATTGTATAAAATTTAAATTTTCTTTAAAGTCATTGTACAAAAAATTTATAAAATTTTATTTTTATAACTATTTAGTTTATTTTGGACGATCATATCAAAATTTTAATTATTTAAACTTCTCACGACATTTTTAATTACACTACATTATATAATACACGTGGTAGGATTTTCATGATCCAAATTTATTCTCATACAACTTTCATTACGAAGTTTTCAATTCATTATAAATTTTCACAAATAAAAATTTATATCATACGATTTTCCACGTTTAAAAATTCTTATGATAGTTTTGCCATGATTTTTCAAGAAATCCAAAAACTTATTGCTTGTAATTTTTCTTGAAATCCTCATGCAAACTTCATAGAAATTATATTTTAAAGACAAAAGTTGTTTACCTGTGATTTCTCGATTTACAATGACGATCATTTTAACTTACCATGATATTTTTTCGTTATACGATATTAAATAACGAACTTGGTAAAAGTTTTCGTTTCGCAACTTTATATTCCCAAAACGACACTCATCATTCAATGTTGATACCTCATAACAACTTTTGACATTCAATTTACTTATTTTAAATTTCCTCATAAGCAAAATTTTATTTAATCTTTATAAAAAAAATTTATTTTGCTTCCTCTTGACAATCTGCATTTGTTTTACAATAAACTTCAAATTTATCAAACCTTATGATTATAGTTTCTCATGATATTTCCTCACAACTTGATTTTAAGCATTTCGAGAACGATTTACGTTACGCAAATTGGTTTATTTCAAAAATTTTCTCATAAATTATTTTACAACTTAAGCCGACCCGACGTATCGTAACAACTCTCATTTTAATGGAAAACTTTTAGCAATAAAAAATGTTGTGATTCACAAGCTTGAATCTTAATATTTTATTTTATACATAATAACTTGTAATTTTAATTATCAAAATTTTCATGGATGTTTCAAACATTATTTATAAATTATGATATTCTCAATTTAAAACTTATCATTAGTCAAAACTCCCCTAAGCACAACCCCAAGTTTCCAAACACCCGTATTCCCTCTCAAACTACCGTCTCAAATCAAACCATCCTTCCACTACAAAAGCTTTCCCACGTACTCAAGTCTTTCCTCAGTATGAACGAAACCTAAACATCCAAAAATATACCCTCACCAACTCCAGCCCCATGCAAAATCCAAGATGTACAACATCAACCCAACAAAAAGCCTTAAATACCGACACTTTTACGCCACGAAAACCTATCAAACTTACCATCCAAATGCTTCAAAGACACCGACAAACACATTCACCAAATTCCTTGGACATAAACAAACCAAAGCTTACCCAACATTGACTCAATCCTTCGATCGATGCTAGGTCAAATCACAAACTATGTCGCCACACCGTTCCGATCCAACCATAGGGTTTGATATCAAAAGTAGCAAGCCCGAACACTCTTTAAAAAATACATGTATAAACTGAATCTCAACCCAAACTAGCCAAGATCAAATTATCCAACCCATCAACTTAACACGAGCTCAAATAAGCAGAACCTCACCTAAATAGCCCAACCAATACTGACACAAATCATCTAAGCCTAACCCACTCAAACGACCTAAACTCGACAAACCTCATCAATCCAACTCAAGAAAACCCAACTACGCAAGCCAACCGAAACGCACTCACTTTTCACCAAATTTTCAAGCCATTCATCGTTCGAAGTCTAAAACCCCTCCCTACGTACGCGAGTTTTATTTTTCCTGAAATTTTTTTATTACTATATATATATACAACTAATATACTTATAACAACCTTATGTGTTCAAATAATCACTTTTAAATTATAAACTCTTTCAAGATTAACGATTCACATATTATGTCCAAATCTTATAAATCATCTTTGAAAAATCTAAGATTGTCATGACAACAAAACTATATTCTGATGATTTGTTTTCAAAGATAATTATTAAACGATAATATGCGTGTTTCCAAGGTTTTAAATATTGTCACCTAAGGTGATAAATTTCTTAATAACTTTATAAATACGAGGTTTCATTTTGAATGTTGAACGCGAGGTTGATTCAATAACTAATTACAACTTTCACCATATTGGATATACTCAATGACTATGGCTTTGCAAATCTTTTTGGGACGCATTTATAAATGCTTTATACTTCATATTGTGACATAAATTTTGTTCAATAACGATTTATGCGAACTATTACCTCTTATTATCGCAATCATCATTACTTTTTATAAGTTATTTTCATCACAACAACCTTATGTATACAAATTCCTGTAACAATTTGGCTTACAAGATTTACATTCGATAATGAGCAACACGTTTCTCTAGCTACGCGCTACCGCGAGGCTATGTTATTATTATATTCATTTTTACTGGAAACAAATGAACGACTTTATTTAAAGACTTCATTTTTCAATTTTATTCTATATGACACGTGACTTATATAGTTCGTCATTTATTCGAGTCCCACTGATTTTTTACGATTCCCTTTCATTTGATGAGATTTTTTATGACAATATTATGCACATGAGATTTTATTTTGGTGTTTAATTTTTCATGACCAAATTCAAGTTATTCAATAACAATTTGTGTAATACTTTCAAAACCTCAATTTCGCTGAAATTTCGTTTAGCTTTTGAATGATATTTTCATGAATATGTTATTCATATTTGAGCATTTATGCATTGCAAAGCGAAACACGATTCTATGCATTATTCTACATCATTTCATTTGTGGTTGTCCTCAAGTTTTGGCGCTATTAGAAACCGTTATTATAATGACGATTATATAAATAGTTTTACAATAGTGGCCGTATTCACGTTTTATCACATTTCATCGATTGTTTTGGTTGTTAATCAAATACTATTTTATTTATGTTGATACACATATGCGCGTCACCCCAAGAAACTCACCTCATTTCTCATGTTGTTACATTTCACGCAATCATATCCTCAACTACTTATAACCTCGAGTTTGTTCACGAATGAAACTCGTCGTACCTTGTTATTGTTAATTGTATAGTTATTCTATCCTTATGTGTTCATTTATTGGACTTCTCAGTTTTCACTTATCGAATTTTCGTTTTAATTTATTATATTTTTCATTTCCATTTATCGGAGTCCTCATTAGCGGGTTTCATTTATCGATTTTATTTAGTACCTCGATTTATAGACATTGACATTTTGTCTTGATGACTTCAACTTCAAATCTTATTTCATATTGCTTACCCTGAAATATTTTTTTTCTATTTATTAGATCGTCTTTACTTATTTTCACCGAATTGTTGTTTTCACCTTGATTTATACCTTCGGATTTTTGTTGCTTCAATTATGTACCCCATTTTCCTACTTATTTAAAAGTCCACCCAAAAAAAAATCAATCGCTGGTATTGGCTTGTCCACATTGGTAAAATTCAATAAATTTATTTACACGTCTGTTATTCAAAGATTTCAAAATAAATATGTCTCTTAAACCACACAATGGAACGAACCATGTGGACCATACGACGATCTAAATAATTATGGGTGCACATTTAATTATCGTGTAAGGCCCCGTTACCGGTAACCCTACTTTCGTGTTGGATTTACTCATAAACACAGTTCTAAATATCAGAGTTAATTAAAAACTTTACGCGGAATATAAAACTTTCATAAAACATTACATATCAATTCATAATCATGTCTTTAAACATTCCTCTTGTCTTTCAAAATCAAAACGTAACTTATAAAACATATCGGATCTTCAGATGCCAGGCTTTAGTCTTCTGCCATGTGTCCTCCACTCAAGCCAGCTGTCTCATCCTACTCACCTGCGTGCATACTAAAAGTCAGCTACGCTGAGTGAGTTCTAGTTAAACATACACTACCATACAATACCTTGTTACATACATACGTACTTAACCTCATAACTTTCTTTCATACACACATAAGTACTCATACCTTCATTCTTACTTACATACTTTCTTTCTTACTTACATACTTTCTTTACATTCATAATCATACGTTTTAAAGAGCCTTTCGCCCTATAACCTCACAGATATTATAAGGGTCTGGTCCCTAACATCACAGATATTATAAGGGTCTGGTCCCTAACATCACAGATATTATAAGGGTCTGGTCCCTATCATCACAGATATTATGAGGGTCTGGTCCCTAACATCACAGATATTATTAGGGTCTGGTCCCTAACATCACAGATATTATTAGGGTCTGGTCCCATGTTTTCGAATATTAGTAGGGTTCGATTCCCTCTTCGTTACCATACAACCATACATCATACCTCGAGTATTATTAGGGCTCGGTACCCCTTTCGTAACCATACAACCATACAACCGTCATTTCCTTCTTTTATTAACTTTCTTACGTTCATACACATAAACATACATATCATACTTGCCATATTTATAACGTTACAACCTGACAGTACGTGCAATATCCGAAGATCGTTCACGAACCATCAAGCAATCATTCATACCTATCACATATATCACCTATGGCATACACTTATCACTTTGGATAAATGTATTAACAATACATCAAGTATGCACACAGCCCCGAAAACATAACAAGGAATGGGGCTAGAAACTCACCTGGATCCTGTTACGCTCGCCGTTGATCGTAATTCCTTTCTTTAACTGGGCTCGGCTAACTGTATAATATTTACACATATCAATTACTACTACTACTATTACTACTACTCATTTTCGATAACCGCCTTAACACATTTTCCATTAGGTTTTTAATTTATTTCATAAACGAACTTCACTTCAGGCGAATCTTGGAAACAACTTGGTTCTGGCTTGATTCGATCGAATAGGAACACGTTCGATCGAATAGGAACACGTTCGATCGAATAGGAACACGTTCGATCGAATACAACACTCATTCGATCGAATACAAAACTCATTCGATCGAATGAGTTGGAGACCATTCGGTTGCTTCCCTATTCGGTCGACTGGACTTGTTCGATCTACACATTCGATCGAATGGACTGATTCGATCGACTGGTTCGATCGAATGAGTCTGATTCGACTCCTTCAAGCTGGGCGACGGAGAAAACTACGGGTTTTCCAGGTTTTCCAGATTTTTGACCCAAAATCGAAGTTTTTGACATGGAAATGCTCGGGATTGAAAGGGCTATCGATTCCTAGTACTTTTAAACACAAAAGCTTGCATTTTGACACCAAAACAAGGCGGTTTTTGACCCGAAAACTCAAGTTACGTTTTTGCTCGATTTGAGGCCGAAATGGTTATGAAAACGGATGATTTTCGAGAGCGACTTACCAAAAACGACTAGGAACAAGATTGTGAACTCGGATTTGTGATTTGAGAACTTTCTCTCTCTAGTTTCTCTCTCTAGAATTGAGAGTGTTTGGGTGCGGGAGTGAAAGGGAGTTAGTGAAATGGTATTTTGGGCTCGGGATGGGTATTTATATCTCTCGAGCCCACGGACCCAAGGCCCATTCTCATTTAACCCATCTTACGTAATCTAAGCCCATGACCCGTTCCTTTCTCGACATTAAATAACTAAAACGTGAAATTACTAAACATAACTTTCTTTTATTTATCATATAAAAATTTTAGGATGTTACAAGTCTTCCTCCCTTAAAGAGGTTTCATCCCCGAAACCTAACTATTACATAAACAAACTAGGGTAAAACTTGCGCATCTCATCCTCGACTTCCCAAGTAGCATCTGATCCCTTGCGGTGTTTCCATATCACTTTGACCAAGGGTATAATCTTGCGACGAAGCTGCTTCTCCTTGCGATCAACGATCTTTATCGGTTGCTCGATGTAGTTCAATTGTTCATCAACCTCGATGTCCATTAAGGGCACGTGAGACGTGTCATCAGCTAGACACTTCCTCAGATGAGAAACATGGAAGGTTGAATGAATTCCTTCTAACTCATCGGGTAAATCCAGTTTGTAAGCTACTTCACCCACACGTTTTACAATCTTGAACGGTCCAATGTACCTCGGACTCAACTTTCCTCTTTTCCTAAAACGGATAATCCCCTTCCAAGGCGAGACCTTAAGCATCACATAGTCGCCAACGTTAAACTCAATTGGTCGTCGCCGCTTATCCGCATAAGACTTTTGTCTGTCTTGAGCGGCTTTCATTCTTGCTTTGATCTGATCGAACTTTGAAGACGTTTCTTGAACCACTTCTATACTTCCCATTTCCTTCTGACCAATCTCACCCCAACACACCGGGGTTCTACATCGTCTACCGTACAGCATCTCAAACGGTGGCATACCAATACTCGAATGGTAACTGTTGTTATAGGAGAACTCTGCCAGATGCAGATGATCATCCCAACTTCCACCAAAATCTAAAACGCAAGCACGTAGCATATCCTCAAGGGTTTGGATCGTCCTTTCAGACTGTCCATCGGTTTGAGGATGATACGCCGTACTGATGTTCAACCTCGTCCCCATAGCTTCATGAAATTTCTTCCAGAACCTCGAAGTAAACCGTGTATCCCTATCAGACACGATCGATAACGGTACTCCATGCTTGGTTACAATTTCTTTAATGAACAAGCTTGCTAACGTTTCTGACGAGATGGCCTCTCGTATGGGCAGAAAGTGAGCACTCTTGGTCAAACGGTCCACAATCACCCAGATGGTATCATGTTGCTTAGCTGTACGAGGTAGCTTAGTTATGAAATCCATGGTGATGTGTTCCCATTTCCACTCAGGTATCTCTAGCGGTTGCATCTTCCCACAAGGCTTTTGGTGTTCGGCTTTGACTTGTAAGCAAGTTAAGCACTTACCAACATAATCCACTACATCGCTCTTCAATCCTGGCCACCAGTAATCTCTTTTCAAGTCTTGGTACATCTTTGTAGCTCCAGGATGGATTGAGTACCTTGACTTATGAGCTTCATCTAAGATTCGACTTCTAAGATCACCATGGCGTGGGATCCACATACGGTCGAACCTAGTCTTAACTCCATGAGTGTTTTCCATCAACTCATCTTGCTGGCTATAAATCCTTTCCTTCTTTACTAACCCTTCATCTATTAACACTTCTGACTGCACCTTGATGATTTCTTCAAAAAGACTCGGGTTCATGATCAACTTGTATGACTTCACTGTTGCAAGGACTTCCTCATTCTTCCGACTTAACGCATCAGCGACCACGTTAGCTTTACCGGGGTAATACTTAATCTCACAGTCGTAATCCTTTATCAATTCTAACCATCTTCTCTGCCTCATGTTCAGTTCTTTCTGCTCGAAGAAGTACTTTAAACTCTTATGATCGGTATAGATAGTACACTTAGTGCCGTACAGATAATGCCTCCATATCTTAAGAGCATGCACTACAGCTGCTAACTCCAAATCATGCGTCGGATAAGTACTCTCATGGACCTTCAACTGTCTAGACGCGTAGGCTATCACCTTCCCTCGTTGCATCAACACGCAACCTAACCCTTGATGCGAGGCATCAGCACAAACAACAAAATCCTCATCACCATCGGGTAAAGTAAGGATTGGAGCTTGCGTGAGTCTTCTCTTTAACTCTTCAAAGGCTTCTTCTTGAAATTTTCCCCAACTGAATACTATCGACTTTCGGGTCATACCGGTCAGCGGTGCGGCTATCTTGGAGAAACCTTCGATGAATCTCCTATAGTAGCCAGCTAACCCTAGGAAGCTTCGTATATCAGTCGGATTCTGCGGAGTCTTCCAATTCGTTATCGCTTCAATCTTAGCTGGGTCCACGGTAATCCCCTCCGGATTAACCACATGACCTAAAAATTGCACTTCTCTTAACCAGAACGCGCACTTCGAAAACTTGGCGTACAACCTTTCTTTCTTCAGAACTTCCAATACCTCTCTCAGATGCTCGGCATGGTCAGACTCACTCTTTGAATAAATCAATATGTCATCGATGAAGACGATAACCGACTTATCCAACATCGGTCGACACACCCTATTCATCATGTCCATAAATGCTGCAGGAGCATTTGTTAGACCGAATGACATTACAAGGAACTCGTAGTGTCCATACCGCGTTCGGAACGCTGTTTTAGGGATGTCTACCTCTTTCACCTTCAGCTGATGATAGCCTGATCTGAGATCTATTCGTGAGAACCAACTCGAACCTTGCAGTTGGTCAAACAGATCGTCAATCCTAGGCAAGGGGTATCTATTCTTTACCGTAAGCTTATTCAACTCACGATAGTCTATGCACATTCTCATACTTCCATCCTTTTTCTTCACAAACAAAACCGGTGCGCCCCATGGAGAAACACTCGGTCTGATAAAACCCTTGTCGAGGAGTTCTTGCAGTTGGGACATTAATTCCTTCATTTCGGACGGTGCTAGACGGTAAGGCGCTTTCGCGACGGGCTGGGCTCCTGGTATTAAATCTATCTGAAATTCTATTTCTCGCTCCGGTGGCAGCCCCGGAAGATCCTCAGGGAATACTTCTGGGTAGTCGCGCACAATAGGAACATCCTTCATTTCTTTCGTCTCGGCCGTAGCGTTGACAACATACGCCAGGTAGGCACCGCACCCTCGCCTTAACAAACCCTCGGCTTTTATCATCGAAATGACATTAAGTCCATAACTCTCCTTATCACCATAAACCGTCACCGCACTACCATCCAATGACTTTAACCTTATCATCTTACTTTTACATACTATCTGAGCCTCAAACTCAGACAACCAATCCATACCCAAGACTACATCGAACCCTCCTAAGGCCATAACATACAAAGTAACAGGGAACTCATGTCCCTCTAACTCTATCTTACAATTCTTCACCATTTTTGTTATTTTCACCGAAGTGTCACTTGCGGTTTCTACTACAAAAGTTTCAGACACTCGGCAGCCTTTCATTTTAGCTAGTTTACTAAACGTCGTAGCTACAAAACTTCTATTCGCACCAGAATCAAATAATACAGAAGCGGAAACATCGTTCACTAGAAACGTACCTGTGACGACATCCGGAATCTGCCTGGCTTGTTCCTGGGTCAGCATGTAGGCTCTAGTTCTGGGCCTAGCTTGATCGGCATCCTTCTTTCCACTACCTCCAGCTACACCTTCAGTGCACTCCCTTGACATATGGCCTGTCTTGCCACATTTGTAACATGCTGGCTTCGCACTGCACTCATTGGCATAATGCCCTACCTTCCCACACTTATAACAGGCATTCGACCCCATTCTGCATTCTCCACCATGAGCCTTTCCACATTTGAGACAAACATTAGAACTTTTACCCCACTTGCACTCACCACCATGCCTCTTTCCGCAGGTCTTACACGATCTCTTCTCCCACA
Organism: Bidens hawaiensis; assembly: GCF_021521415.1. Lineage (NCBI taxonomy): Eukaryota > Viridiplantae > Streptophyta > Magnoliopsida > Asterales > Asteraceae > Bidens > Bidens hawaiensis. Next base: position 95,671 of record NW_027491927.1, read on the forward strand.
CTTTCTGTTTCTTATCCCTGGAGTTCCATAACTGAGTACCGGGTCGTTTAGCAGGAGTGACCCCTTTCTTCTCTTTCTCTTCGTCCCTTTCCACCCTATCATCCGCGGCCACGTCAGCATAGACCATTTCCGCGAGTCCAACAGCCGAATCAAAAGTAGCAGGTTGAATCGCCCTGACTAACATGCGGACCTTTTGTGGCAACCCCCTCACATAACACTTGATTCTCTTGACCTCAGTGTCAACCATGTCAGGCACCAACCTAGATAGTCGGTTGAACTCCGTGGTATACTCACGATGCGTCATCATACCGGCTTTTAAATTCTGGAACTTCATCTCCGTTCTTTCAACCTCGGCATCTGCACAGAACTTCTTCATTACCAACTCTTTCAAATCTTCCCACTTCATCCCTTTGATCTCTTCACGGGTCTTCCTCTGCTCCACACTCTCCCACCAATACATAGCCTCATCTATGAATGACTGAGTAGCATAGCCCACGGCTTGGTCGGGACGGCATTCGCTAATGCGGATAACCTTGTCCATAGCGGTTATCCACTGGAGAGTAGCGATTGCGTCTCCTAAACCAGTCAGCTTAGGCGGGTCACAACCTTTGAAGGACTTATAGCTGCACCCACCTTGTCCTCCTCTCCTATCATCGACTTTCACAGACTTATCCCCACTCGAGGCCCCTCTTTCACCTTCCCCAACCCTTCTACCATCACCACCCGCTCCTTCAGCAGTTCGTTCACGGCTTCCAGCAGATCCTTCGGGATTCAGGTTCTTCACAGCAGCAACTACAGCCTGAACAATGGCTGCTTGAACTGCAGGGCTAAGTTGAACTTCCTCGTTGTTGTTCTGGTCTCCTCCAGCTGCGCTTCCTTCATCTTCAGTGTGGGAAGCTTCTTCTACCGAGGGTTGCCGGACATGACGAGGCCTGCCACGACGTCCAGTGCGACCCCCAGCTTCAACAAATTCTCCAGCTCCAGCCATCAGTATCCTATATGAGAAAACACAAACATCATCACTCAAGGAACTATTTAGTACAAGGATAGTAAGGCTAACAGGTAATAACAGTGGCCAGTTGTGATTAGCTGATCACGTTACTTTCCGTGTCCTATACACTTCCCTTTATGAGTCTATTTGTGCTGGTTCTACTTAAGCAGTTTGTCAAATCAAACAATCAATTATTCCTATCCCTGACGTTCACATATCTTTCCTTTCTCATTAATATATATCATTTAATCATACACCTTACCTTCACTGATCTTGCTTGAGCGACACATGGCATTCTTGGACTGGCATCTTCTTTCCTTTCTTACTTAAATCTCATACTCTGTTCGAGTCTAAGCATGTAGGATGCTTAAATCTCTCGAACTTTGCTCTGATACCAACTTGTAAGGCCCCGTTACCGGTAACCCTACTTTCGTGTTGGATTTACTCATAAACACAGTTCTAAATATCAGAGTTAATTAAAAACTTTACGCGGAATATAAAACTTTCATAAAACATTACATATCAATTCATAATCATGTCTTTAAACATTCCTCTTGTCTTTCAAAATCAAAACGTAACTTATAAAACATATCGGATCTTCAGATGCCAGGCTTTAGTCTTCTGCCATGTGTCCTCCACTCAAGCCAGCTGTCTCATCCTACTCACCTGCGTGCATACTAAAAGTCAGCTACGCTGAGTGAGTTCTAGTTAAACATACACTACCATACAATACCTTGTTACATACATACGTACTTAACCTCATAACTTCCTTTCATACACACATAAGTACTCATACCTTCATTCTTACTTACATACTTTCTTTCTTACTTACATACTTTCTTTCTTACTTACATACTTTCTTTACATTCATAATCATACGTTTTAAAGAGCCTTTCGCCCTATAACCTCACAGATATTATAAGGGTCTGGTCCCTAACATCACAGATATTATAAGGGTCTGGTCCCTAACATCACAGATATTATAAGGGTCTGGTCCCTATCATCACAGATATTATGAGGGTCTGGTCCCTAACATCACAGATATTATTAGGGTCTGGTCCCTAACATCACAGATATTATTAGGGTCTGGTCCCATGTTTTCGAATATTAGTAGGGTTCGATTCCCTCTTCGTTACCATACAACCATACATCATACCTCGAGTATTATTAGGGCTCGGTACCCCTTTCGTAACCATACAACCATACAACCGTCATTTCCTTCTTTTATTAACTTTCTTACGTTCATACACATAAACATACATATCATACTTGCCATATTTATAACGTTACAACCTGACAGTACGTGCAATATCCGAAGATCGTTCACGAACCATCAAGCAATCATTCATACCTATCACATATATCACCTATGGCATACACTTATCACTTTGGATAAATGTATTAACAATACATCAAGTATGCACACAGCCCCGAAAACATAACAAGGAATGGGGCTAGAAACTCACCTGGATCCTGTTACGCTTGCCGTTGATCGTAATTCCTTTCTTTAACTGGGCTCGGCTAACTGTATAATATTTACACATATCAATTACTACTACTACTATTACTACTACTCATTTTCGATAACCGCCTTAACACATTTTCCATTAGGTTTTTAATTTATTTCATAAACGAACTTCACTTCAGGCGAATATTGGAAACAACTTGGTTCTGGCTTGATTCGATCGAATAGGAACACGTTCGATCGAATAGGAACACGTTCGATCGAATAGGAACACGTTCGATCGAATACAACACTCATTCGATCGAATACAAAACTCATTCGATCGAATGAGTTGGAGACCATTCGGTTGCTTCCCTATTCGGTCGACTGGACTTGTTCGATCTACACATTCGATCGAATGGACTGATTCGATCGACTGGTTCGATCGAATGAGTCTGATTCGACTCCTTCAAGCTGGGCGACGGAGAAAACTACGGGTTTTCCAGGTTTTCCAGATTTTTGACCCAAAATCGAAGTTTTTGACATGGAAATGCTCGGGATTGAAAGGGCTATCGATTCCTAGTACTTTTAAACACAAAAGCTTGCATTTTGACACCAAAACAAGGCGGTTTTTGACCCGAAAACTCAAGTTACGTTTTTGCTCGATTTGAGGCCGAAATGGTTATGAAAACGGATGATTTTCGAGAGGGACTTACCAAAAACGACTAGGAACAAGATTGTGAACTCGGATTTGTGATTTGAGAACTTTCTCTCTCTAGTTTCTCTCTCTAGAATTGAGAGTGTTTGGGTGCGGGAGTGAAAGGGAGTTAGTGAAATGGTATTTTGGGCTCGGGATGGGTATTTATATCTCTCGAGCCCACGGACCCAAGGCCCATTCTCATTTAACCCATCTTACGTAATCTAAGCCCATGACCCGTTCCTTTCTCGACATTAAATAACTAAAACGTGAAATTACTAAACATAACTTTCTTTTATTTATCATATAAAAATTTTAGGATGTTACATATCGAAATCTCCGTATGGAAGCCATAGTAAGTACACTTGTGTGCGATAACTCAGACCCGAGGATGATAGCGGAAAAACGGTAGAAATGCCAGTTATGATAAGGGCACGATGGATACGCCACTGGTACTTCCTATATATAAGTGCCTTTATTATGTTCCTCATTTGTGACGTTTTTTCGAGTTATGCAAAGATTTGACGTTATTCTTTCATAAAAAGAAAAAAATTTTGTTCATACAATTATTTTACTAAAAGCAATATTCGTTAGTAATTATTTTTTTAGTTTATTTTAATTTCAGGACGAAACGTACTTCGAGATATTGTCGTCGGTATTTCGGGGTATTGTCGGTTTAATGGAACGGATTACGAGGTAAGATGTCGAGGTTTTATGGTCACGGAAAACGAGGTGGTCAGTACACGTTTATCGAGGTGATTTTTAGAGTGAGAAAGTACATTCTAGAGAGAGAGAGAGTTGTGAAAGTTGGTGTGTGAAAAATGAGAGTTTAGCTTGCTATTTATAGAGAATTCTGGAGACCCGTCGCGATACGCGATGGGCCTAGACATAGCCGTCACGTAACGCGACATAGCTATCATGAGTCGCGCCCTTTGCTTGTCACGTGGCACCACGTGGTGACACGTGGCCAGACTTTATGCCACATGGTGACACGTGGCAGGACATGTGTCACCTTGTCGTGACTTTATGCCACGTGGTGACACGTGTCACCTTGTCGTGGCTTCATGCCACGTGGTGACACGTGGCCTGCCTCGTCATCGCGATACGCGATGACGTTTGGTCTATGGCCGTCGCGTATCGCGATCAGGCCTAGTGACAGATTTTTTTATTTTTTGACTTTTAAGTTTAAAACTTGTCATTTTTTGGTCATTTATCTTTTGAACTTGATATTTTTGACCCGATACTTTCGTGATGTTACATGTAACTCGCTCAATTCTCGATCTTATCTGTAGTAAAAACTCAAAACCTGTTAACAATATAAAAGACCTCTGACTTGAATCCTTTAGATTATTTAAAGAAATTATCATAGCTTGTTAACAATAAAAAAATTCATAGCTTGTTAAAAGAAATTGTCGCCCCTATGCAAAAACATAGACTTGCATCCTTAAAATTATTTAATCAAGTGGAAAAGATAAAACAGTCCACATACTTGCTTCCCCTATTTTGATCTTCAAAATTATTGAATCTGTATAAATATAACCATTAGTAATCACAAACTCATATACATTATCAACAATATCTAAAAAATGGATAGCTATAGTAAACACCCTAATTTCATGAATGTTAAGCAATCAGTTTGTATGAACTTTGGAAGAATATTATGAAATTTAGAATGATGTACGAATTCTAAAACTCCTATTTTTGTTTTTAGTAGACACTACAAAGTAATTGTAACAAATCAGTGCAACACAGAGTAGTGTTGTTACTTTAATCTAAAACACACTCCTTCAATTAAGATAATGAAAGAAACTGTAATGGGTGGATACATATTAATTAAGGCTTTCTGGGTTTCAGTTTCATCATAAAAAACCTAATTTGATCAGATCAAAAAATCAAACTCATGACATCAGCGATCAACGCTTGTTGTCTTTATTATAAAAGCTTCATTTTATTCGGTAGCAAAATGGTGCCCACGGTTATCAGCGAAGAGGATTGGGGAGAGACGAGGTGTTCATGGTCATCATGCTCATATCAAATTGTCAACGATTACGCTCTCTCATATTACTCATATGCCACAAACGCGAACAGCAACGGACGAAGAATACGATGGTGGCGGTTTACCGCCGGAGAGAGATGGAGAAAACCCGTGAGCTTGAGAGATGGTTAGGATATAGATTTTTGAGGTGTTATGACCCGTGTAAGGGTTAAACGGTTCATTTTCTTTAGGACATGTAATCTACTTATCTACACTCTCACAAACACTCAAAGAAAGACTATCAACCACATCTTCAAGAATGTTTGCAACAGAATCACCAACATACTATCAAAGATCAATAATAATATCTTTCAAAGTAACTGAATATCAACACAGGTGAATTTAGAATATCAATTCAGAAATAGAAAGCGATTGTATCAAAACCGAATCAAGACATATTGTATATTATTAACAAATCCAAAAGAATGAGAACTGAAGAACTGGATGAATAAGAATCTAACCAAATAATAGAGTACATGACTATTGAAACGATTGCAAGAAAGCCTTAGATGATGGAAGATTGGAACTGATGACAACAAAGCATTGAACGATCTTGAAAAGCAGGGGCTGATTAGGGTTTTTGGAGCGGAGGTGCGGTGGTGGAGTTAGTATTTGCAGGGGCGATTAGGTAATGTGATATAATCCATTTTACGTGATCCAGACCCATCAGACATACCCATACCCGCGAATTTTATAAGGCAAATCAAGGAGATGTCACCATTAAGATATCGAGCAATTTGGTGGCTTTCATAAAATGAGGGAGCGACCGCAGCGCTTTATACGTTTTCGTTTATATATATTTTACGGTGGATGTTTTATATTATTTGTTTTTAATATTTATTTATTTTTTGAAATTTTATTTTTTTATTGTATGAAAGTTACTAATATACATATGGTTTGATGATAAATTGTTTCACAAATAAATGAGATGTTATAACCTGGTTTAAAAGTTATATGGGTTTGATGAGACCCAAGACCCGTTTATTTTTTTTTTACTATAAAATTGGTTTCTTAATTATAAATTATATATATCTTTTTTTAAATAAATCAGATTTTAATTTTTTATATATCCCTAAATTATAGGATTTTATATCAAATATTTGGTGAGATTAGTTTTTAATTTAATTAGATGTTATAACCCGTTTAAGAAATATCTGGGTTTGATTAGACCCATACCCTTGAATTCGGGTCAAATGCATGAGAAGCCTTCATTTAAAAATCAAGCAAATCTAGTGACTCCAAAAAAAGGGGAACAACCATATAGAGACACGTATGATTTTTATGTTTTCGTTTATATATATTATAGATGGGGAATTGAATGTTGATGATTTAATAAAAGCAAACAAATTTTATGAATAAATATTCATTTTAGTTGAATTATATGGATGGGTATAAGAATTTCACTATGAATGCTATTAGCTTTTAACAACTTTGTAACTTGGATATCTTTAAGCATATTTTTCTATGGATATAACGCTAAATTTTACAAAAGCTTATACAAAGTGTATTCTTAGTTAATCACGACCCAAATTTTATAAAATTTATCTTTAAATTTGAGATATGGACATAACGGACACTGGGACGTGGTTTATTAGAAGTGGGTTGGGTTAGTGATGAGTAAATGGTACTGAATACCGGTACCGAACCAGAACAATATCTATATCGTTAGTCAAAGGGGAATTATGGTACATGTACCAAGTTTTTTAAGAAAATCGGGATCGGAAAATTCGATATCGATATTGGTACCGATATTTACCGAATTTTTCCTACCATATTGGTACCGAACCAAACATATAAATGCTAGTGCCAAAAAAAGTCTTCGTTTTTTGTGTTCTGTTACCCCTCATCAAAATTCCAATACCTTATACTCTCAAAGTTTAATTAGCTCAACCAAGTTAAAAGCCTAAACTAGTCAAAGCCTACACCTACACTGATTAAAAGCCCACACTAATTAAAACCCAAATCCATTTGTTCTTTGTATTGTTTAAATCAGACACACAAAATTGAATACAACGAGCACCTTCAAAGTAGATAAACGAAACAAACCGACCATTGAATAATTTAAAACAATACAGGTTTGACAAGAGTTGGCAATGGAGACATCTTTTTGTGAAAAAAAAAACAAAATTAAGATGTTAGATACGACGGAAAATTATTCTAATCAAAGTTCCCAAAAGAATGTCATTACTAATGGACATCATTTTGAGGTTAAAGTTTTAATACGCTTTGTTAGTGCACAGAAATTTGACACTGTGGATATGTTATCCTGGCATATGTCTGGATCAGTTATCCTTAGCATGTATTCCAGATAGTATCAGGATCAAGGATCCTCAATACTTATTACTAACTAACGGTTGTTCTCATGTGTAGTCTAATATTTAGCAGGTATAACGGTTAGAAGACTCAGTCTATCCACTAACTTGCAGTCAAGAAGATATTGACGTGTCTGGATCAATTATCCTTCTGAAGAGTTCCAGAGCTATGTCAGGATCATGGATCCTCGGTATTTGGTGCTATTAACGGTTATTTCTTATATGAAGGCTGATATTTATCAAGTGTAACGGCTCCAAGACCTGGTCTACCCCCTATTTCGCAGCCTGAGTGATGGAGCACGTGGTCAAAGTGGCAGTTACGATTATATTGAATGAAATGGCGGATTTTTAGGGATTATTAATTAATAGTCTTTATTATTCATAACTCCATTGAGTTATTATGTTTTATGTATGAATAGAGGCTATGAATAGCTAGGAAAACACACCCAATACACAACAACACACACTATTCACTACGAATTCAGTAGCATACACACACACACACTTAGAATTATTGTAAACACTGATCATATTCTCCAAATCTTGTATCCTCATTTTTGATATTAATAAAATGGTGATAGACAATTGTCATCACCCGGGGTTTTTGTGCCAGCGATCCGAACCAGATCAAGGGCTTTTCCCCGTATCAAATCCGTGTGTTTGTGTTTGCAATCGATACATACTTGTTTTCATCATCATAGCACTAGACCTCACAATTACGAATTTGGATACATTATCCTTAGCAGATTTTTATCCAAAATAATTTGGCGCCCACCGTGGGGTAATTGGTGCTATAATCCATATTATTCCTATCATTTTCAACCTTTTTATACCCATATCACTATCAATGGCCTCTCAATCAACCTCTGCTTCATCAATCATGTCGTCTACGGTTCCTCTCTCATCAAGGACTTTGCCGCCAATGCCTCCGTCAATCACGGGAGCACCACGTCGTGCTGTTGCTGGAAGCAAGACACAGCTGCCAATCTTCCAGATCTCGAGAACCACTGCTGCCACCCCGGTGGTTAGTACTAACAATCATGTTTCATATATGTTTTCGCAGGTTAAAGCATACATGGAGCAGCAGAACAAGACCAACCAGAGGATCCTTCGTGAGATAGTAGATCTCAAGAAGACTAAGAGACCAGTGGAGGGTCACACTCCCCTGATGCCCAGGATGTTGGATTTCACCAGTCCAGGATCCATGACTCAATTCACACAAGGATCATCTATCCTTCAACAGGGATCCATGGGTCAACAGACTCAAGGATCCTCACTGTTTCAGCCAGGATCATCTATCATTCAACAGGGATCCACGGGTCAACAAACTCAAGGATCCTCATACTTCCAGCAAGGATCATCTATCCTTCAACCGGGGTCCATGGGTCAACTAGCTCAAGGATCCTTAACCTTCCCACAAGGATCATCCATCCTTCAACCAGGATCCTCTGGGTTGTATCACCAAGGATCCTATAATTCCCAACCTTAAGGATCTTTCTTTCATAATCCAGGATCCTCAGGAGTTCAACATCAGCGATCCTTCGAAGTCCATGAAGGAGATAATCCCCATGCAAATCATAGCTTCTGGAGGACCAACTCCTATTGCAGACTCCTCTTATCCCAACTACTCATCGGGAATGCCAACCTTTAACTAGCAAAGAGGTAATTTCTATGATCCTATATCCTTAGATGCTAACCGTGGTTCCATGCAGGATGCAGGTATCAACCAAGCTATGGTTAAGGAACTACAAAGGATGAAGGATATGATATCCAGTGTACCGGGGGTGATCCGTCCAATCCCTGAAATACCAGAAGGGAGTCACAAGTTATCCAGATTTGCTCCACCTATTTGTGATGCTGAAATCCGAAAGTGATTCTAGACCCCCAACATGAAGACTTATGATGGGACCACTGATCATGAGGAGCATGTAGCTCAATACAGAGAAAGGATGGAGATCAATCCTATTCCTGAAAGACTTAAGGAAGCTTGTTTATGAAAGGATTTTGGATCCACACTGACAGGATCCGCGCTAAAATGGCTGCTAAGTCTTCCTCCTTTTTCAGTTACTTTTTTTTCACATTTAGTTAACTTGTTCAACAGCCAAATTTCCTGTAGTAGGACATTTGAGAAGTTAACTAGTGATTTATACCGAGTTATCCAACCTAGTGATGAGTCCCTTAGGGATTTTGTTACAAGGTTCAGCAGGGAAGCTCAAGAAATCCCTAATCTTGACATGGCTACTGCTGTTGAAGCATTCAAGATGGGACTTCAGAGGGGCTCCCCCTTTTATGATGACTCCTTGCAGGTCTCTAGATGAAGCAAGAAACAGGGCACTCAAATTCATACGTTTGGAAGATGATAAGAGGATCCAGGATCGTCTAGGGAATCAAACAAAGCAAGAATCCTCCGACATGATGTTCTTCAGAAGATGAACATACCAAAATCCGAGATCATCCCAAGGACATCAGTGCTAGTTGGTTTCAGTGGAGAAACCAAGAAGACATTGGGGGACATTAACCTCCCAATTTATATAGAAGGGTTAAATTCATATCAAAAATTCTGTGTTATTGATAACCTTTCTTGTTGCATTGTCATTTTAGGCAGGCCCTGGCTCCACGGGATGAAGGCGGTGGCCTCAACTTACCACCAATGCATCAAACAACCTACCCCATGTGGAGTTGTGAAGATAGTTGGTGATCAGGCAAAGGCTAGGAACTATTATTCCTCATCAATGAAGCCAACAACCAAGCAAACTATAGCATAGCAACCACAGCAACATCCTAGGAACGTACTGGAAGCTCGGGAGAAAGACATTAAAGAAGTATTCTTGGATCCCGAGGATCCAGATGTAAAGGTGTTCCTAGGATCCGGTATCACTAGTGAGATCAAGGAGGATATGATATCCTTCCTAAAGCGAAGAAAATCCACATTTGCCTTCAAACATTCAGACATGACAGCTCCTGCTCTAATGAAGCATGTGGATGGAGAATCCTTATATCTCTACCTAGCGGTTTCAAAAAATGTTGTAAGTGCTGTCCTTGTGAAGGACTATGAAGGTGAACAACATCCCGTTTATTATGTAAGTAAGAGTCTTTTAGACGCGGAAGCCATGTATTCTCATTTAGAAAAGTTAATTCTTGCACTTATTATGGCTTCTACTAAATTAAGACATTATTTTGAGACTCATACTATTATTTTGAGAACTAACTATCCTGTTAAGAAATGTTCTTAGAAAGCCAGAATTGTCAGGTAGGATGGTTAAGTGGGCTGTGAAGCTGAGTGCATATGACATTCAGTATGAGCCTAGAACAGCTATCAAATTGCAGGCACTCGTAGACTTTGTGGCTGATTTCAGCAGTGACATGCAGAAAGAAGCCGACTTGGAGGTTTAACAACTAGAATAAACCAAGGATCCTTGGACCCTCTTCACAGTTGGAGCATCCAACGTAAGAGGAACGGAATTGGGCATACTACTGAAATCGCCACAGGGGTACATAATACCCCAGTCCATTGCATGTGCATTTCAAGCTACCAACAATGAGGCAGAATACGAAGCACTCATAGCAGGTTTACTTTTAGCCAAAAGTATGAGGATCAGGTATCTTCAAGTTTATATGGATTCTTTACCTATTACTAACCACTTTAACGGTTCTTATACCATCAAAGGCGAAAATATGATCAATTATTTAGAAATTGTGAAGGAATTAGAAAAATCCTTCGAAATGTTTAGTATAGTACATGTACCAAGAGAGGAAAATGCTGGGGAAAACGCCTTAGCAAATTTAGCCTCATCCTTGAAAATTCCAGAAGATACGAAGATCCAAATTATCCACATACTCTCGCCAGCAATAGGAGAGCAAGAAGTTGGGAAAATAACAAGTGATAAGAAGATTGTACTTTGGGATCCATTATCCTCAGCCAGCCAAGGATCCTGGATCCTCCCAATCAAAAAGTACATTCACACTGGAGAGATCCCAGCTACGGAGAATCCGAAATCCTTCAAACTCAAGGTATCACAATATATTTTATTAGATGATATGCTATACAGAAAATCTCTTGCAGGTCCATACTTGAGGTGCATTGAGGATCCTGAAATCCAAGAAGTACTTAAAGATTTTCACGAAGGAGATTGCGGCAACCACACAGACGGAAGAGCATTATTCTCCAGGATACATAGAACTGGGTACTTCTGGCCGACAATGAAGAAGGATGCAGTAGAGTATTAGAAGAAGTGTGATGCCTGCCAAAAGCATGAAAATATCCTTCATCAACCAGCAGAACCAATGTATCCTATATCCTCTTCATGGCCTTTCATGAAATGGGGAATGGACATTGTTGGGAAGCTACTAAAGGCACCAGGTGGAAAGGTCATTATGCTTGCCATGACGGACTACTTCTCTAAATGGATTGAGGCAGAAGCAATCGTGCAAGTCCGAGAAAGGGAAGTTATATCTTTTATTAAAAGGAATATTATAACTAGATTTGGTATTCCTTATGAAATTATTTGTGATAATGGTTTCCAATTTATTGGGAAAAGAACAACTAACTTGTAAGGCCCTGTTACCGGCGCCTCACATTGGACGTTGGATTTACTCATAAACGCAGTTCTAAATATCATAGTTAATTAAAACTTTACGCGGAATATAAAACTTTCATAAACATCACATCTCAAATCATAAACATGTCTTAAAACATTCTTCATGTCTTACGAAATCAAAACATAACTTATAAAACATAAAAGATCTTCAGATGCCAGGCTCTTATTCTTCTGCCATGTGTCCCGCTCACGCCAGCTGTCGCATCCTACTCACCTGCGTGCATACTAAAAGTCAGCTACGCTGAGTGAGTTCTAGTTAATCATACATCATACAATACATTCACTTACCTTCAATCATGCATCCGAAGATACATAATAATTACTTTACTAATTTACTTTTATATCATACTTTCATACATACATACATACTTTATTAAGTTCATACTTTATATATTTACTGTCCATTCTATCTCAGATATTATTAGGGTCTCATCCCTTCCTTTCCTATCTCAGATATTATTAGGGTCTGATCCCTCTTTCCTTTGTCTATCTCAGATATTATTAGGGTCTGATCCCTTTCTTGTCTATCTCAGATATTATTAGGGTCTGATCCCTTTTTACTTCTCTATCTCAGATATTATTACGGGTCTAATTCCGCCTTCTCTATCTCAGATATTATTAGGGTCTGATCCCTCTTTCTTCATCTTCGTTCATACTATCTTTACATACTCATACATATACTTTCTTTAATCATTATTACATACTCATATATCGTTCATATATATATATATATCATACACATTCATCTTTCATATACATACCTCCCTTGTCAATACGTGCAATATCCGACGATCGTTCACGTATCGACAAGCTTTCATTCACAATCATAACATAATATTTATCACATAAATCATATATGGCATACACTTACCATTTAAGGTAAGTGTATTAACTATCACATCGAGTATGCACACAGCCCCGGAAACATAACGAGAAAGTGGGGCTAGAAACTCACCTGAATGCGGTTACGTTCACCGTTTATGGTAATCCCTTTCTTGAGCTATGCATGACTAACTATATAACAATTACACGTATCAATTACTATTACTACTCACATTGTATTTCTATCTTTATATAACCCACAACGAATAGGGGTCCGGGGGCAGCGCCCCTGGCAGCGGGGTTCTAGGGGCGGCAGCCCCTAGCTGGGTCCAAGGGGCACAGCCCCTGGCTGGGGTTAAGCTGATAAGTCCGATTCGTTACCTTAAATGCAAGCGAACTTAACTTAAGCGAACTTAACATTAAGCGAACTTATGTTAAGCGAACATAACAATAAGCGGACTTATCAGTAAGCGAACTTAGCATCATGCGAACTTAACAAGGGCGAACTTGACATCAGGCGAACTTGCAGGTAACGAAGTTAACAACAGACTGACTTAGCATTAGCGAACTTATATACTCAGCGAAGTTCTTACAGCAGCGAACTTATAACACAGGCGAAGTTCGTGGTCTGCTGTTTGCAGGTTTGTTTCGTCGCACATTTCACAACTTCGATACACATTTTATGATTTGGCCTTAGCCTTAAACGTTCCCTTGACAATTAGCGGTCAAATCTTGACCCGTTTGTAACATAAAGCACAAACCTTTATGGTGATCGTTTAGAGAATAGATCTATGGTTTTCCTTTAAACAAGCGGTTCTAACCTCGGGTTCGTTATACTCATTTTATCATCAAGTTTCCAACTTTAATAATTGTTTATACCCGATCTACTCTAGGTTCAAGTTTCGTGACTAATCATTTATAAAGACGTGAACTTTAAGATCGAAATCATACCTTTATGTGTTCGGTTTGCTCAGTTATCTCGTAGCTAGCTCGTATATTGAAGGTCTAATAATGGTTGGCTTGATTTTAGCCTCGGACGTCTCTCTCTCTCTCTCTCGGCCGTATAAGAGGTGGTGTAGGATGTGTGTGTTTTGAGTGTGTAGAGATTTATGAAAGATGGAAATGATAGTTAGGGTTTTAGGATGGTTTAAGGGGATATTTATATCCCTTAAAGCCCATGGACCTAAGGCCCATTCCCTTTAATCCATCTTAATTAGTCCAAGTCCATGATCTTTTCCTCATTAGACGTTAATTAGTAATATTAAACGCACGAAAATTTAACGCAACATTCTCTATTTATTATTAGAATATTTAGAATGTTACATAACATTTGTTACCAAGAGCATGGAATGCTATCCACCTCAAGAAGTACTTTTTCTGATCAGGATCTATTATCCTTAGAGGATCAAGGATCACAAAATTGGTAATAACTATCTGATCACTTATCCTTTTAAATTTCTTATTACTTATTTAAGGATAACATATTCTTAACATTTTGTATCTTCCAAGTTTTAAGTAACAATGCAGGATGTTAGTAAGATGTTCAAATTTCTAAAGAGGTTGGCCACCTCTCCTTCATATTTAAGGTACTAAACTTTTTCCCTTGGCCTAGCCCACGATTGGGTATGACCCCCGATGGTCATATCCCCTAAGGTTTAAAGGTTTTCAACTTTCTTACGAATTAGAGTTTCTACACTCTCGCCTGTAGCGCACGCTATCCAACGTATAGTTCGGGGTAGCGGGACTAGTACACGCTTAGTGGCTGACAATTTCGTTGTCTTCGGCTATATGGAGGATCCTACGATTTATGGTAGACGTACCATACCACCGGTTTATAACGTTTTCACGTTATCTCAAGACAAAGGTTTCTAACATTTTCATGTTAGCCAAGGTTTATAACGTTTTCACGTTATCTCACGTTTGGGCTAAATCCCGGTTTGGGCGAGTCCCCAGTTAACATCCGTATATTGGGCCAGTCCACAGTTTGGGCTTGTCCCCAGTTTTTGGGCTTGTCCCCAGTTTAACACCAGTTCACGGGCTTTTCCCCAGATTACACGGGCTTGTCCCCAGTTCACGGGCTTGTCCCCAGATTACACGGGTTGGTCCCCAGTTTATTTTATGGGCTTTTCCCCAGTTTATTGGGTTTAATCCCAGATAATATCATAATTTATTTGCAACAGATTTTCTAAGTCCAATAACAGGAATCAAGACTTATGGATTCAAAATCCTTAGCTTACTTCTACAAGGATCGTAAAAGGATCATTACTTATGGTAACCTAGGTCTAATCAGACCCATTGGTATGGTTTCTATTTTTCATTTTTTACATTTATTTGTCTAGGATCCTTATAAATTTTCTTTTTGTTTAAGGATTTGAAATCTTCAAATTACTTTTACAAGGATATTCTATCCTAAA
This sequence comes from Bidens hawaiensis, assembly GCF_021521415.1. NCBI lineage: Eukaryota > Viridiplantae > Streptophyta > Magnoliopsida > Asterales > Asteraceae > Bidens > Bidens hawaiensis. The sequence continues at coordinate 110,984 of NW_027491927.1, forward strand.
ATTTTTATTTAAGATTATTTCTTAAAACTTTCAACAAGACTAAAGCTATATCAAACAAATTTTCAAAATAATAAATAACAAAGCAAATAGTCAAAAGATTTAGATTATTATTAACATAAGTCACCTGGACTTACCCAAAATCCTTAACCCGGACTTCACCATTTCAAAAGATGGACCATCCACCCGGGTTAAACAAGTGTTATTAGCTGTTCATGATTTGCAGGGAGACTAAGAGGAGTTAGATATATAGCCGGAAGGGAAGTTCCCAAGGAAACTCTATAGATATTTGATAATTATATCTAGCTTGTCAAATCTCATATGTTTTTGCAGGAAGTTTGAATTCAAAGGCAAAATGACAGATGTGATCTTATCACAACCGCCATTTTGGGGGGCAATTGTTAGGGTACAGAAATTTGACACTGGGGATACGTTATCCTGGCATATGTCTGGATCAGTTATCCTTAGCATGTATTCCAGATCATATCAGGATCAAGGATCCTCAGTATCTATTATTAATTAACGGTTGTTCTCATGTGTAGTCTTGTATTTAGTAGGTGTAACAGTTAGAAGACTTAGTCTATCCATTAACTTGCAGTCAAGAAGATATGGCACATGGTCAAATGGCTGTAACACGTTTAGTGGGGATAATGGCAGATTTATAGGACTTCTTGTTGAGTCACGAATAACTGAGTGCTGAGGATATGTTATTCTTGAAGAAGTGTCTGGATCAATTATCCTTCTGAAGAGTTCCAGAGTTATGTCAGGATCATGGATCCTCGGTATTTGGTGCTGTTAACGGTTGTTTCTTATATGAATGTTGATATTTATCAAGTGCAACAGCTCCAAGACGTGGTCTACCAAATATTTCGCTACAAGGCACCTCAAGCACGTGGTCAATAGTGAAGACAAAGCTAGTGGGAGTAGTGCCTTAAAAATAGGACATTAGTTATTGTTATTTTTTTGTATATAACGAGATTGTGATCAGCTAGGGTTACACACTTATCACCTCACACACTTTAGCAGCTCTCATAATTCTCTCTAGCAACATACACACACACATAGCAACTATTGTACTTCTGATCATATTCTCCAACCCTTGTAACATTCATTTCTGTCATTAATAAAGTTGACGGTGATAGTTTTCACCGTCCGGGGTTTTTTTGTGCCAGAGATTATAATAATCACGTACCATCTGATCAAGGATTACATTGTTAATCTTTGACCGAAGCAATTCGACCAAAGATTACCTTGCTAATTTTTGACCGAAGTAAGATTATCATAATCAAGGGTTTTTTCCCTCGTAATCACATCACGGTGTTCATCTCCATTTCGTTCATATAATCATTGTTATCATTTTAGCACTAAACCTCACATAACAGATTAGATACATTATCCTTAGCAGATTTTTGTCCAAAACACGCTTTTGGATATGAAAGTTCAAGAACTTGGTAATAGATTCAGTGAGGTCTCCACTAGTGATTTGTTTTCTAAGTTTGACATATTTAAGATAATGACATTTTCTAAGATGTATCCAGATGATTTTAATATGATGAAAGAGGGTGTATTTCGGGTGATCATATGACTTTTATCACACTTTAAAGAAAGATGGTAACTTTGCTAAATTGAGTGGAATGTATGACCTTACTCATGGAATGGTGGAAATCGGAAAGCACGCCACTTTTCCTTTGGTTTATCGAATTCTGAAGCTAGCGTTGTATTTACTGGTTGCAACCGCAATCATTTAAAGCTGTTTTTTTCTAAAATGAAACTTATCAAGACGGATTTGCGCAATCGAATGAATGATAAGTATTTGAGCAATGCTTTAAATATGTATTCCCTTGTATTTTATTATGATATTTTATTAGTTTTTGTTCGTTTTTAGTTAAGATTTGTATACTACTAAAATATTTGTGTTTTATAGATTTCGGAAGTTGAACGTGGTTGTAAAGGGAGAAAAACGAGTCAAAATAAACTTAAACGAGAAGTCAGAACTAGACCGGAAGGAACCTGATAGATAGCCGGCCGAAGGCCAGCCCTTTGGAGCATGTCGCGCCGCACGGCCAGCCTAGCCTTCCTGGTCACGTGACACCTAGAGGGTATTTTCCAGAATTTCCCCGTATTCGTCAGGTAAAAGGCTCAGTTTCACTATATAAACACCCTTAACCTTTACCTAAACAAACCCTACAATTACCAGCCGAATTTCGAGTTTCTTGGAGCTTAGGATTTCACTATTTGGTGGTTCTGAAGGCAAAGAACCATCTTGTGAAGTGCTACTTGATCGAGATCGAAGAGTACGAGTTTTATCACCTTTATTCTTTTGTTTCTATTATTTTTTACCATGTTTTCCTTTATTATTATTTTGTTTGATTTTCCGATGCTAGACTAAACATTATAGACTGCCTAGGCTAACGATTAACCTTTGTTAATGTTTGATTTTACTTGGATTATGCTTTTCGTTATGGTTTTATGAATCAGTAAAATGTTTGGTTTTATTTAATTGATACATATGTGTGCTTGGTTTTGATTGATTAGTTTTATTGTTCCACATCATCCTTGGTGATTGTTTCATATAATAGGATTTTGTTAGGTCATTTACTGTGTGTTCTTGATTAGTTTATGACTGATTTGCAATAAGATCATAGGAACAATATTATTAGTCAAACGAATAAGAGTGTGCTGGTCACCTAAAGAGGTGAAAAGTGATAGGTTATTTGTTAGATCTTTGTTGATTAAGATTGCTAGATTTAGTTCTTCGTAAGGAGTCATCTAGGTTTGATTGGTTAACATTGTCTATCGAGTCAATTGAATTTATCAAATTACCTTTGATTTCCGCGCTGTAAGGTAGGATTTCATTATAAAGGTACTCGTTTATAATTATTTAGATAACCGTAAGAGAGTCTAATATATGAAACTGGTGTGTCTCAAAACTTATTAGAAACCCATAGGTGTCTTCTTAAGAAGGGTAAGGGGTCATGTTCGGGTTTTCTTTTAAGTGTCTATTTTATGATCTCAGTTCCATAACAAGTATTTTCCAATTAATTGATAACTTCAACTTAGGGGATTCAAGCCTATGTGGATTTTCATCATCATCTGAGTCAGTCAAATTAATTGTCTAGTGTTTTGTTACTTGTATTTTCTAAATTAGATTATTTTATAAGTTTAATATTAGTAATTCAAAACCACCTTTAAACAATTATACAACTAAATAGTCGTGTCGGTTTGTCGAGCCTAATTAGTTAATTTATGTAAAAAAAAGAGTCTCGTGGGTTCGATATCCGAACTTACTTAACTTTACTAGATTCGATCGGTTCACTTGTCGATCAGTAGTTTAGTCGAATTTTAGGGAGACTAGAATATTACTTAGTGTATAATTTAGCATAATTTAGTTAATAATTATATAACTACTTTTAGCACATCACCGGACCTTTATGTATTACTCGTCAAGATCGACTCTAATAATTGACAATATAAGTGATATTTGAGAGGAAACAAGGGAAGTGATAAAACACACAATTTGTCACACCCCGACCAATGTGGCGAAACATGCCATGGCGTAACGTATTGATATGACATTAGCTCAAAAGACACTAATTAAAGTGACTATAATTATTTAATTCATCAAGATTAAAACAAGTACATAATTACAATAACCTAATCAAATACATCATACATTTACATTTTGAGTAAATATCCTAAGGCCAAATTGACTATCTTTGATCTTGATAACATCTAATACTTGAACATGTAGCATGTATAAAAATATAGTTTATCAACACGAATGTTGGTGAGCATACATAATTTTAGGTTTAAATATATAGATAGATAAAATCACAATTCATGTGTAAATGATGAGCATTACAAATCTTATGATTATATAAACCATTAAATAGATGTAGACCCGTTCCTATTGATACAAAATCAACTTACTTGGGTAAATATATGATCATACTAGATGAAGATGAGGCAAACCTCCAAAAAATAAATTAAACACTTAAGCACATAGATCATAGTCAAAGAAACATGCAATAATCACTCATAAACATAAATTGAATTGTTTGAATAGATGTGGTCAAAAACATAAGTAATGTGAATAAGGTATATATGCTACCTCAAAATATGTAAAACATAAAAAGGGGGTATGTAAACTCACCTTAAATTTGATGGGTTGAAAGATTAATATCTTGGTTAAGTGTGTGAATGTCCTAAAGTGTAAGGCCTAAATAAAAGTAATAAAGCTAGTTTTTGTTTAACGAATAATAACTAAGGATTATAATGGTATCATAACTTGTACTTGAAAAGGGAAATGAAAGATGAAAACATAATTGGAAACCTTGCTTTCAGAGAATAGAAAAATTATTTAAAAAATATAAAACAATTTTGAATAATTATAAAGTTTGGTCAAATTCGGAACATCATTCATTTAAAAAGTTTGGTCAAATTCGGACATGGGATTGGCTAAAACAACCATTCTTCTACAATGGTACATATATGCGCACAAATTTAAATTTTACCACTATGAAGTCAAACAAAAATATTAGAATTCAAATAAAACATCATTAGAACCACAACTCAGTGAATCTATTCATAGGCTATGGTCTTGTACCATTTTAATTTGTTATTAATAAGTTATGGCTCAATCATTGATGGCCAAGATCTGTTAATTCTGAATCAGTAATGTCGAGATATGGTCAATCAACCTCAAAATATTGAGGATTCTGTAATACATTATATAAAGAGATACATTCAAGAATTGCTCCTATAATTAAGGAGTTGATAAAAAGAAAAATATATTGCAATTGATTACAATGATTGACTAGTTACAACAGATTATTATCTGATACACCCTTCAATTAGAATGGTGGCGGACCGAAACGAAGCATAGCACGAAAAGTCTCAAAAAGAGCACGCGAAAGACTTTTGGTAAAATATATGCCGCCTGAATATTGGTTGGAACAAACTTTGTGTATAACTTGTCGAATGTAACAAGTTCTCTTAGGAAGTGATAATCAAGATCGATCTGTTTTGCTCGCTTGTGAGAAATAGGATTTTGAGTCATGAAGAGAGCACTTTGTTGTCATATAAAAGAATTGGACATTTAAGTGGTAAAGCTCGTAACTCTTGAAGAAGATGGGTAATCAAAACTATTTCTGCAGCTATGTTTGCCATTGCGCGGTATACAGATTCACAACTTGACCAATAGATAGTAGGCTGTTTCTTATCTCTGCATGACACAAGATTACCCCAAGAAAAATAGAGTAGCCATAGGTGGATCGGCTTTTTTCAATACACCATGCCCATTCTGCGTTAGATAATCCGACCAACGAGGATTAGTGATGCCAATTGAATATAAGACCGAATGACAATGTACCTTTATCATATCTTAGAATTTTTTTTTCATATATTGAAAGTGATCTATATTAGGAGCATGAAGAAATTGGCAAATTTGACTGATAGCATTGGACAAATATGGTCTTGTGATTGTTAAATACTGAAGAGCACCAACTAGAGTGCGATCGTGGGTAAAATCAGAGTACGGTTCACCATGTGTAATGAAAGACTTATGAGGTGCCAGTGGGGTAGCAATAGGTTGAGAGTCAAAGAGATCAGCTCGGCGAAGAATGTCCGTAGCATACTTTGACAGGTGAAAGAATAACCATTGTCGGTATAGGCAACTTCAAGGCCAAGAAAATTATTGAGATCACCAAGGTCGTTTATCGCAAACTCATGATTGAGCGAAGATATGAAAGAAGTAACGGTCGACTCATTGTTACCTGTAAGGATTAAATGATCAACGTAATTGAGTAAATACATTATGCACGAATCCCGAGAGAAGACAAAGAGTGAGGTATTTGCATGGCTACATGAAAACCCATATGAAACAAGAAATGTGCTTACACGATAAAACCATGCACGTGGAGCCTGCTTTAAACCATATAGAGCCTTGGTTAAACGGCATACATGATTAGGAAACTGCATATGGCTAAACTCCGGTGACCGTCTCAGTCAAGTTGCCATTCAAGAAAGCATTTTTGACATCCAACTGATGCGATTTCCAATTATGTAAAACTGCAAGACATAAAACAATGCAAACGGTTGAGGCTTATAATCGGAATAAACGTGTGAGAATAGTCAAGCCCGGGAATTTGAGTGTACCCGTATGCCACTAAACGGGCCTTGTAACATTCAATGGACCCATCCAAGTGAAATTTAATGTGATAAACCCATTTTGAGCCGACAACATTGGTGGCGGATGGACGAGTTACCAAAGTCCATGTCTCGTTATGTTTTAAAGCTTTTATTTCTACATGCATGGAAGCCATCCATTTTGTATTTTTGGCTGCTGATTTATATCCATGTGGTTTGGTAATTGAGGTGAGGGCAACATGGAAATGATGAGATGTTAGAGAAGCAAGATCGGCAGGGTATTTGGGTTTCAAAATTCCATATTTGGATTGGGTTATCATTGGATGGGTAGAGGAGGTAGTGGTGTGCAATGGGTTGTTAGGGAATTGTATTGTGTTTGTGGGTTGCGATGTGGGTGTGAGATGCTTATAGGATACTGGTAGCTGTGGGTTGTGAGGGAGTAGGCTAGTGGGAAATGGGTTGTGAGGGAGTGAGCTGTTGGAAAGTGGGTTGTTAGGATGTGGGCTGGTGGGTTGAGGGTGGAGGTTCGTATGAACTGTTGAGTTGTTTGTAGTAGATGGTTCGGTGGAGAGCTGAGTGCGTGATTTGGTTAGATGTGGACATGTGGAACATGAGGGAATAGATGGTGATTTGGCTACAGGTGACAATGATGGAACACTAGGTTCATGTGGACTTTTAGAAAAGGATTGTGGCCCAGTTGGATCTTTTAAAAAATTTGCATGTTCCAGAATCGTAAGATCTGTTCAGGTTTGCAAAGAATTAAAAGGAAATATAGCCTCATTAAACCGAGTATGCCGGGTAATATATATATACGAGAAGTGGTTGGATCAAGACACTGATAGCCCTTATAATGTGTGCTATACTCAATGAAGATACATGAAATACTTCGGGGTTCAAATTTATGTAATGAATAATCCCGTAAATACGGGAAAACTTGTCAACCATAGGTACTCAGATTTGTGTATTGTGGTCGTTGAGAGAATATTAGTTCAAATGGTGACTTCTTATCTAATAAAGGAGAGGGCAAACGATTAATGATAAAACTGTCGAGGTAAATGCGTCGATCCGATAGAATGCTAGAACATGCATGTTGAATAACATTGCAAGACCGTTTTCAACAATGTACCTGTTAGGGCACGGAAATTTGACACTGTGGCTACGTTATCTTGGCATATTTCTGGATCAGTTATCCTTAGAATGTGTTCCAGTTTCTGTCAGGATCAAGGATCCTCAGCAATTGGTATTACTAACAATTGTTTCTCATGTGTAGGTTAATATTTGATAGGTATAACGGCTATAAGACATGGTCTACCTAATATTCCGCTACAAGGCACCTTCAGAATGTTGTTAAGTGGATGTAACACGTTTAGTGAGATTTATAGGACTTCTTGTTGAATCACTAATGCAGATTCTAGCTCACAAATTATTTGTAATCTCACACACACCTAGCTCGATTGTAATCGTTGATCAACAACTCCAACCATTTGTAACCCGATTTTAACATTAATAAAGTGGTGATCGACGACTTGTCATCACCAGGGGTTTTTTTTCCTTTGATCTGAACAAGATCAAGGGGTTTTTCCTCGCAACAAATCACGGTGCTCATCTCCATTTCGTTCATATAATCGTTGTTATTATTTTAGCACTGAACCTCACATAACAGATTTGGATACATTATCCTTAGCAGATTTTCCAAAACAATCTGGCGCCCACCGTGGGGCAATTGGTGCTATAATCTATATTATTCCTATCATTTTCAACCTTTTCATACCCATATCACTATCAATGGCCTCTCAATCAACCTCTGCTTCATCGACTATGCCGTCTACGGTTCATCTCTCATCAAGGACGTTGCCGCCGATGCCTCCGCCAATCACGGGAGCACCTCAGCCTACTGCTACTGGAAGCAAGACACAGCTGCCAGTCTTCCAGAGCTCGAGAACCACTGCTGCCACCATGGTGGTTAGTACTAACAATGATGTTTCATCTATGTTTTCGCAGGTTAAAGCATACATGGAGCAGTAGGACAAGACCAACCAGAGGATCCTTCGTGAGATAGAAGATCTCAAGAAGACTAAGCGGCAAGCGGAGGATCACACTCCCCTGATACCTAGGATGCTGGATTTCACCAGTCCAGGATCCATGGCTCAGTTCACTTAAGGATCATCTATCCTTTAACAAGGTTCCATGGGTCAACAGACTCAAGGATCCTCACTTTTTCAGCCAGGATCATCTATCCTTCAACAAGGGTCCATGGGTCAGCAAACTCAAGGATCCTCATACTTCCAGCAAGGATCATCTATCCTTCAACCGGGGTTCATGGGTCAACTAGCTCAAGGATCCTTAATCTTCCCACAAGGATGATCCATCCTTCAACCAGGATCCTCTGGGTTGTATCACCAAGGATCCTATAATTCCCAACCTCAAGGATCATTCTTTCAGAACCAAGGATCCTCAGGAGTTCAACATCAGCGATCCTCCAAAGTCCATGAAGGAGATATAATCCCCATGCAGACCATAGCTTCTGGAGGACCAACTCCTATTGCAGACTCCTCTTATCCTAGCTACTCATCCAGGATGCCGACCTTCACCCAGCAAAGAGGTAACTCGTATGATCCTATATCCTTTAATGCTAATTGTGGTCCTGTGCAGGATGCAGGTATCAACCAAGCTATGGCCAAGGGGCTACTGAAGCTCAAGGATATGATATCCAGTGTTCCCGGGGTGATACATCCAATCCCTGAGATACCTGAGGGAAGTCACAAGTTACCAGATTTGCTCCACCTATCTATGATGCTGAAATCTCGAAGTGATTACAAACCACCAACATGAAGACTTACGATGGAACCACTGATCCTGAAGAACATGTGGCACAATACAGAGAAAGGATGGAAATCAACCCTATCCCGGAGAGACTCAAGTAAGCTTGCTTGTGCAAAGGCTTCGGATCTACACTCACAGGATCAGCGTTAAAATGGCTACTAAGTCTTCCTCCTTTCTCAGTTACTTCTTTTTCACATTTAATTAACTTGTTCAACAGCCAATTTTCCTGTAGTAGGAAATTTGAGAAGTTAACTAGTGATTTATACCGAGTTATCCAACCTAGTGATGAGTCCCTTAGGGATTTTGTTACAAGGTTCGGCAGGGAAGCTCTAGAAATCCCTAATCTTGACATGGCTACTTCTGTTGAAGCATTCAAGATGGGACTTCAGAGGGGTTCCCCCTTTTATGATGATCTTGTGATGACTCCTTGCGGGTCCCTAGATGAAGTAAGAAACAGGGCACTCAGATTATACGTTTGGAAGATGACAAGAGGATCCAAGATCGTCTGGGGAATCAAACAAAGCAAGAATCCTCTGACAAGAAGCAAGGATTCTCGTTCAAGAACAACAACTCGAAGCCCTACTCCAAATTCAACAACCAAAACGTCAGAGCTGTTGAAGAGGAGGATGATGATGAGGATTACCCCAACATTTCAGAATATTGTTTCTCCGTAGATACCCATGACTTAATATGTGCCATGAAGGATCTAGGGGAAAAAGCAAGGTGGCCTCGAAAGAACGAGAAGACCACCACCTTCAAAGACAAGTCTAAGTGGTGTGCTTTCCACGAAGATTTTGGCCACATAACAGATGAGTGCATTGGCTTAAGGAGGGAGATCGGATACCTCCTGAGAAAGGGCCACTTCAAAGAGCTCTTGGGAAGGAAGAAATCCAAGATCCAGGATCCTGAAGATCTTCCACAAAAGGCAACACCACCACCACCACCAGATGCTCATGTGATCAACTTCGTCTCCAGAGATTACGACATATTTCAAACTTCTTGTCCTAAAGAAGAGTTCAAGCTGGACGATGAAAGAAGGCCACTCATACCCACTACTCGAATAACTGATGAAAGGATATTCTTCGATTCGAGCATCCAGGATCCTCACCAGGATGAATTGAATGTACGAATGGTCAATTTCATCTCTGGAGGATCCGACATATGTGGAACTTCCTTCTCCGCAGCAAAAAGGCTCGCCAAAGAGATCAAGTTGGATAACGGAGACCGACTAATAGTATCCACCACTTTAACGACAGACAAAAGGATCTTAGTCGACGGTGGAAGCTCGGTCAACATTATCCAGCATGATGTCCTTAAGAAGATGAACATTCCAGATTCCGAGATCGTCCCTAGAACATCAGTGCTAGTCGTATTCAGCGGAGAAACCAAGAAGACATTGGGGGACATCAACCTCCCAATTTATATAGAAGGGTTAAATTTATATAAAAAATTTTGTGTTATTGATAACCTTTCTTGTTGCAATGTCAATTTAGGTAGGCCTTGGCTGCATGGGATGAAGGCGGTGGCCTTAACTTAGCACCAATGCATCAAACTACCTACCCCATGGGGAGTTGTGAAGAAAGTTGGTGATCAGGCAGAGGCCAGGAACTATTATTCCTCATCAATGAAGCCAGCAGCCAAGCAGACTATAGCATAGCAACCACAGCAACACCCTAGGGACCTGCTGGAAGCCCCGGAGAAAGAATTAAAGGAAGTATCGTTGGACCCCGAGGATCCAGATATAAAGGTGTTCCTAGGATCCAGTATCCCCAGTAAGATCGAGGAGGATTTGGTATCCTTCCTAGGACGAAGAAAATCTACCTTTGCCTTCAAACATTCAGACATGACAGGTATTTCAAAAGAGGGGCAACATACCAAAGACTGGTCAACATGATGTTCAAGGATCAGCTAGGCAAAACCATGGAAGTCTACATAGACGACATGGTGGTGAAATCAAAGAAGGCTGAGGATCACCTCAGGGATCTTGAAGAAGCTTTCAATATCCTTGACCAATATAACATGAAACTGAATCCGTCAAAATGCCACTTTGGTGTTAAGGCTGGAAAGTTTCTGGGATATATGGTGACTAAAAGAGGAATTGAAGCAAGCCCAGAACAGATTGAAGCCATCATCAACCTAAAGTCGCCTGCAAACGCCAAGGACGTCCAAAGACTAACAGGAAGAATAGCTGCTCTCAACCGTTCATCTCAAGATCCTCCGAGAAATGCAAAGACTTCTATGATATTCTTAGAAAGAATAAGAAGTTTGAATGGACAGAAAAGCATGAGGCTGCGCTCAAATCCTTGAAGAATTACTTATCCTCAGCTCCATCCCTGATGAAGCCTGTGGATGGAGAATCCTTATATTTATATCTAGCAATTTCAGGTAAATGCAGTGAGTGTTGTTCTAGTCAAGGATCATGACGGTGAACAACACCCCGTATATTATGTAAGTAAGAGTCTGTTAGATGCAGAAGCCAGGTACTCTCACCTTGAAAAATTAATTTTTGCTTTAATTATGGCTTCTACTAAATTAAGACATTATTTTGAGACTCATACTATTATTTTGAAAACTAATTATCTTGTTAAGAATGTTATTAGAAAGCCAGAATTGTCAGGTTGGATGGCTAAGTGGGCTGTAAAGCTGAGTGCATACGACATTCAGAATGAGCCTAGAACAGCTATCAAATCGCATGCACTCGCAGACTTTGTGGTTGATTTCAGCAGAGACATGCAGAAACAAGCCGACTTGGAAGTTCAGCAACTAGATGCAACCAAGGAACCTTGGATCCTCTTCACAGATGGATCATCCAACGTAAGAGGAAAGGGATTAGGCATACTACTGAAATCGCCACAAGGGGACATAATACCCCAGTCCATTGCATGTGCGTTCCAAGCTACCAACAATGAGGCAGAGTACGAAGCACTCATCGCAGGTTTACATTTAGCCAAAAGCATGAGGATCAGGTATCTTCAAGTTTATATGGATTCTTTACTTATAACTAACCACTTTAACGGTTCTTATACCGTAAAAGGTGAGAATATGATCAAGTATTTAGAAATTGTGAAGGAATTGGCAAAATCCTTCGAAATGATTAATATAGTACAAGTACCAAGAGAGGAAAATGTTGGGGTAGACGCCTTAGAGAATTTAGCCTCATCCTTGAAAATTCCAGAAGATACGAAGGTCCCAATTATCCACATACTCTCGCCAGCAATAGGAGAGCAAGAAGTTGGGGAAATAACAAGTGACAAACAGATTGTACTTTGGGATCCATTATCCTCAAACAGCCAAGGATCCTAGATCCTCCCAATCAAGAAGTACATTCAGACTGGAGAGATCCTAGCTACGGAGAATCCGAAATCCTTCAAACTCAAGGTATCACAATATATTTTATTAGATGATATGTTATACAGAAAATCTCTTGCAGGACCATACTTAAGGTGCATAGAAGATCCTGAAAGCCAAGAAGTACTTAAAGACTTTCACGAAGGTGACTGTGGCAACCACACAGGGGGGTAGAGCATTATATCCAGGATACTTAGGACTGGGTACTTCTGGCCGACAATGAAGAAGGATGTGGTAGAATATTCGAAAAAGTGTGATGCTTGTCAAAGGCATGCAAATATCCTTCATCAGCCAGCAGAACTGATGTATCCTATATCCTCTTCATGGCCTTTCATTAAGTGGGGAATGGACATTGTTGGTAAGCTACCAAAGGCACCAGATGGAAAGGTCTGTATGCTTGCCATGACAGACTACTTCTCTAAATGGATTGAGGCAGAAGCATTCGTACAAGTCCGAGAAAGGGAAGTTATATATTTTATTAAAAGGAATATTATAACTAGATTTGGTATTCCTTCTGAAATTATTTGTGATAATGGTTCCAAATTTATTGTGAAAAGAACAACTAACTTTTGTGACATCTGGGGCATAAAGATGATTACTTCAACTCCAGTGCATCCTCAAGCTAATGGTCAAGCGGAGACTAGCAACAAAATCATCATCAACAATTTAAAGAGGAATTTAGGAACCAAGAAGGGTAAATAGGCTAAAGAACTGCCATATGTCCTTTGGGCCGTCAGGACAACACCCAAGAATACAACGGGCCAAACACCCTTCTCACTGGTGTTTGGGTCAGAAGCAGTTCTTCCTACATAAATGGTGGTTCCCACAGCCAGAAAAACAATCTGTGATTCTGAGGCCAATGTAGAGATCCTGCTTGAAGACTTGGATACTGTTGAAGAACTCAAAGACCTAGCAAAAATCAGAATGGCAGCTTATCAACAAAGGGTAGCTGGAGCATAGAACATCAGGATCAGAAGATTTCAAGAAGGGGATTTAGTCTTGAGAAAAGCCTTCCAAAATACAAGCAATCCGGCCGATGGAAAGCTAGCACCCAAGTGGGAAGGCCCATATTTGATCGAGTCGGAAGCAGGAAAAGGGGTATATCATCTGCTCACAATGGAAGGCAACAGGTTACCAAGAGCATGGAATGCTATCCACCTCATGAAATACTTTTTCTGATCAGGATCAAGTATGCTCTAAGGATCAAGTATCCTTAAAGGATCAAGGATTCCCAAAATTGGTAATATCTATCTGATTACTTATCCTTTTAAATTTCTTATTACTTATTTAAGGATAACATATTCTTAACATTTTGTATCTTCCAATTTTAAGTAACAATGCAGGATGTTAGTAAGATGTTTAAATGTCTAAAGAGGTTGGCCACCTCTCCTTCATCTTTAAGAGTTTCTACACTCTCGCCTGGAGAGCACGCTATCCAACGTATAGTCCGGGGCAGCAGGACCAGTACACGCTTTGTGGCTGACAATTTCATTGCTTTCGGCTATATGGAGGATCCTACGATTTATGGTAGATATACCATACCACTGGTTTATAACGTTTTCACGTTATCTCACGTTTGGGCTAAATCCCGGTTTGGGCGAGTCCCCAGTTTACATCCGTATCGTTGGGCCAGTCCCCAGTTAGGGCTTGTCCCCAGTTTTGGGCTTGTCCCCAGTTTAACACCAGTTTTTGGCTTGTCCCCAGTTCACGGGCTTGTCCCCAGTTACACGGGCTAGTCCCCAATTGCACGGGCTTGTCCCCAATATATTTTATGGGCTTGTCCCCAGCTTGTTGGGTCTAATCCCGATCAATATTATAAGTTGTTTGCAATAGATGTTCTAAGTTCAATTACGAGGATCAACAGTTATGGATCCAAAATCCATAACTTACTTCAACAAGGATCACGAGAGGATTACTTATGGTAACCTAGGTCTAATTAGACCTTATGGTATGATTTCTACTTATGAAGTTATATTGGTTTAAATAGGATCTTTATAAATTCTTTTGTTTAAAGATATAATATCTTTGAATTGTTTCTATAAGGATATTCTATCCTTAAATTTTTTACTCAAGATTATTTCTTAAAACTTTCAACAAGACTAAAGCTATATCAAACAAGCTTTCAAAATAATAAATAACCAAGCAAATAGTCAAAAGATTTAGATTATTATTAACATAAGTCACCAGGATTTATCCAAAAGTTAACCCGGACTTCACCATTTAAATATGGACCATTTACCCGGGTTAAACAAGTATTACTAGCTGTTCATGATTTGCAGGAAGAATAACAGGCTTTGGATATATAGCTTGAAGGGAAGTTCTCAAAGAAAATCTATAGATATATGATAATTATATCTAGCTTGTAAAACTCATGTGGTTTTGCAGGAAGTTTGAATTCAAAGGCAAAATGACAGCTGTGATCTTATCACAACCGCCATTTTGGGGGCAATTGTTAGGGCACGGAAATTTGACACTGAGGATACGTTATCTTGGCATATTTCTGGATCAGGTATCCTTAGAATGTGTTCCAGTTTCTATCAGGATCAAGGATCCTCAGCAATTAGTGTTACTAACGATTGTTTCTCATGTGTAGGTTAATATTTGATAGGTATAACGGCTATAGGACGTGGTCTACCTAATATTCCGCTACAAGGCACCTTCAGAACGTGGTCAAATGGCTGTAACACGTTTAGTGGGGATAATAGCAGATTTATAGGACTTCTTGTTGACTCACAAATAATTGAGTACTGAGGATAAGTTATTCTTGAAGACGTATCTGGATCAATTATCCTTCTGAAGAGTTCCAGAGCTATGTCAGGATCATGGATCCTCGGTATTTGTTGCTATTAACGGATAGTTTTTGCATGAAGACTGATGATATTAGCTGCAACGGCTCCTAGACTTTTTCTTCCACTTATTTCGCTATGGAACTTCAATAAACACGTGGTCAAACAACACGATGGAAGAGAGTGGAAGACTAGGAAGTTTTTAGGATCTAGTGGTTAGTTAATTATTTTTGTTTTCTTTATAAACATTGAGTTGTGATCAACCCTAGGACACATACGGTTCACTAGCTTTACTAATGCAGATTCTAGCTCACAAATTCTTTGTAATCTCACACACACCTAGCTCGATTGTAATCGTTGATCAACAACTCCAACCATTTGTAACCCGATTTTTACATTAATAAAGTGGTGATCGACGACTTGTCATCACCCGGGTTTTTTTTCCTTTGATCTGAACAAGATCAAGGGGTTTTTCCTCGCAACAAATCACGGTGTTCATCTCCATTTCGTTCATATAATCATTGTTATTATTTTAGCACTAAACCTCACATAACAGATTTGGATAAATTATCCTTAGCATATTTTTGTCCAAAACAGTAACTATGTTTCCTTTCGGAAGGCCCATTGTGTTGATGCGTGTGCGGGCACAAAAAACGATGAAAAGTACCAATATCTTCAAATATATTTTGAACTGTTTGATTCACAGATTTCATGTTCCCGTCACTTTGAGAAACCTTTATTTTGCGCGGGCATTGTGTTTGAACAAAATTCATAAAAATGGATAAAACCGTATAAAATCCAGTTTTAGTTTTTAGCGGGTAGAGCCATGTGAACCTGGAATAATTATCGACAAAAGCTACATAATATCTATAACCATATTTAGAACAAATGGGAGTCGGACTCCATGAATCACAATGAATTAAGTCTAAAGTGCGAGATGCACGTTTCAAATTAGGTTCAAAGGATAAACGATGACTGACAAGGAGTGCAAACATTAGGTTTGTGTAAAACTAAAGTAACATACAATACACCCAACTTATTCAAAATGTAAATAACATCAAATGACACGTGGCCTTAACGAGCATGCCATAACTCATAAGAGGCCCGTGTTGAGACACCGAAATTAGCAATAAAATGTTGAGGATCATCTTTTAGTACATAATGTCAATTCTCACAAATGTCTTTTGTAACATCTCAGATACCACCGCACCATAATATTGTCCGCTTTGGCCGGGACGTACCACCATCGCCTCACGGATTTGCTTTTGGTTGCCCAGGTGGTCACCCATCCTCATACTACTCCCACCTAAGCACGCTTAATTGTGGAGTTTTCCTCTCATCCATTGCCATTAAGCTTCCAAAACACGTTATGATGGGGAAGGTATCCACCTCCTTATAAAGAAGGCTTAGTTCTCCTTTCCAACCGATGTGGGATGTTACAATCCACCCCCCTTAGGGGTCCAGCGTCCTCGCGAGACCTGGAACCACCGGTCCGGCCCTGGCTCTGATACCATCTCTTCTGTCACACCCAAAAAATCTTAACTTAAAACAGTGGAAGACTTAACTAAAGTCGTTCGTGTTATGACAGATGCCGATAGCCAATAACAATAGAACAAATAATAAAAGACTTAACTTTTATTAAAGAAAATATATATATTTACATTATCAGAGTTTCATACACGTGCCATTGCACGGTTTATTAAATTCTTATCTCAACTTATTCAAACACGAACCGCCCTCTTTCCATGCGTCCTCGAAACCTTCACTTACCTGAAAAGCATATTAAACTAACGATCAACACGAATGTTGGTGAGTTCTCTTTATAGAAAGTATCATATATATATATATATATAAGTACATATATCATAATAGAATGAAAATAGTGCAAACGAAATGTTCATATAATTCATCATGAAAAGGCAATATATCAAGTAACATAAGGACAATACTATACCATATATATAATTCCATACCATGGTTCAACGACCATTCTTTTATCATTCAATCTCTATTACCATAAGCAACGGTGGCGGCCTTTCCTACCGTTCTTTTAACATGGTAATAATAATAATTCAACAATCAAACTTACCATAAAAGCGAAACATTTTATTTTTTTAAACAAACCGTGCCGTTATAGACGAACAAAGAATACAACATGCGTATGACTATCATAGTTGATACCCTGATACATTCCATACTCAAAATACACACACTTTTAGCCCAACGCGATTGGAAGTGGGGGGCGTCACCCCGATAGATCTATCAATATTTATGTGCCCATTTCTAGGGTTCACAGTTATTTAGCCAACTAGACTCATCCCGTATTTGACACGGTTTTTAAAATAAAACTCTTTTTATAAAACTTCAATATAAAATATAAATATCAATACAAAGAATATGCCTTTCCCCCAAAACACAATAAAAATCGATTAAAGAACGAGGGGTCGATAGAGAAACTCACGGTTTGTAGCCTTTCGTTCCAAAATCTCGTGTCATGTATTAGTACACGTTTTGTTTAATAAAAACTTAGTTTTAGTTTATAACAATCCTTTAGTTTATTAATCCTAAGCTAGTGTCCATATAAGCATATAAGCAATTAAGTTCCTATTAAGTTAACTATATGCATAGTTCGGTTTTCCGTTAACTTATTATTTAAATAACTAAATCAATTAATAAACAATTAAAATATATAAATATAATAAAATATTTTAAGTTTCAGTTGCTGGAAAGCTTTAAGAAAATATTAATCTTTTATTTTTCATAATTCTTGTCGGTTTTGTGTTTAAAAACGACTCGTTTTCGTTTTTCGTGTAAAATGTAACTTTTAAATCTTGTAAATACTTGTTCCATATATATTAGTCAAGTTTTATAAGTTAAATTGTAAAAATATATTATTTTCATTCTTGTTAATATTTTCTTAAAATAGCAACTTTTAAACGTTTTCGTGTTGGTTTTAGTGACACGAACTGTTTAGGACTAAGTTTTATCATCTTGTCCTTTTCCCATATATTAACTTATGTTATATATAAGTATTTTACAACTTTAGTGGATGTTCTAAAACAGTCCCTAATAGCCGTGTCGGTTTCGTTTAAAAAACCGATTTTTTGACCGTGAACATTACCGACAAGTCAAATAAGTTGAACAAGTCTACACTAATCATCTTATGAACTAATTACGCATATAATAACACATAATTCACCATAAATTCCAGTTTTGATCATATAATTTCACAAGACACGTTTAATCGAGTTTTAAGTTCCTAGTTCATATTCTAAGTTTATTAACAATGTTACTAATTAAGCTTGTTATTTTTATATTTGCAAATATTATTATATATCCTATGAGTCCAGATCTTAAAAATAATTTATAAGTTAATAATAAGCCAAAATTTTACTTTTCAATAAAGGGTTCTTATTCCATTTTAGAAGAATCTAATTTCATTATTCAAGTATTGTCCTTTTTCAAACAAGTCAAGTATGAACTTTTAGATGATTATATTCTTTATAATCAATCACTTTACATAATTCCTATCTTTATCAATCTCTAATCAATCACTCAAATCTCAAGTTCATGGATTTTTATGAATTTTTTAAGTGTTGTTTTAACAAAGTTTTCTATTATAGCAACTTTTAATATTTGGTAATCCTAACCAATTTAATCTTTCCACTTTGGTTTTCAATTCATTCAATTTGATAGGGGTTTATGCATCCTAAGTTATCTATTTCAATTTTGTTTTTTTAATTCACCATTCAACAAAGTTTCTTATCTAGTAAGTTGTTTGCTAATTCAATTAATGTGTTAACTAATCTATCCTTTAATCATGCATCCTATTTTAGTTTAAAGTTGCTATTAATCACATATTGATCATATTCATCTCAAGTATCCACATAAAAATCAAAATTTCAACTTTTCCTAAATTAAAGTTTTCCTGTTTAGCAACTTTAACAATCTTTGTTAATCTTCAAGTTTCAACGATTGATTCTAGCATATATCCTATCTTACTTTCAATTAAGTTATTCCATAACACTTTTTGATTCAACAATTCATCCAAAACCCCTTAATTAATCCCAAAACAAAAAATCCCCAAATTTCAATTATGAACATATTCTTGTTTTGTTCATCTCTAACAACAATTTTTCAATAATCTAAGTCCTTTCTAACAAGTTAATGATCAATAATCAATCCAAACTTCATTCTAACAACAAACCCTAACATCAATTTTATTCAAGTTTATCTCAAGCTTTCAAGAGATTAACGGTCACCTAATATCAAACTTAACAACCATTGTAGGGTCATTAGGATGAATGTATGCATGTTTAAATGAGTTTGATCCTCCCTTTTACACATACATACATACATACATACATACATACATACATACATACATACATACGGCACCCACACACATACATACTCATCCATAATTTCAAACTTTCAAGCTTTAAACAATCTCAATAACAACAAATCTTATGCATCTATATCTAATAATCAATCCTAATTTAAAACTTACTTGTTCTTTAGGGAATTGAAAGATGATGTTAAGAGTGTATGAGAATGGTGTGCCTCCTAGCTTCCTAATAGCTTAATCTTCTAACTTCTTGATCTAAACTTCATGTTTCTTGATTTTGATTAATATATATATATGTGTGTGTGTATGTGTTTATGTTTGAAATTTGATTTGAATGTGGGTGGGAGAGAGGGGGTCGGCCGAGAGCTTATGAAGGGAGAGGGAGGAGTGGAGTAGGGCGGTGAGTAAGCTAGTAGGTTGATTGGGTGGAAGCTTGAGTGTTCACTAACTCATCTTTCTTCTAGAAGGCCAATCATTAGCATAAGGAGTTGGAAGTTGCACATTGGAGGAGATGGGAGGTGGTTTTGATGAGGTGTCAAGGGAGCCGGTCCGGGGGGTATGTGAGGAGTTTTGATTAATAACTAGTTGATTCTGGTTAATCGTTTAATGTGTTGGGTGATTTAAATATCCAAACGGATCCCGTTTTCAATCATTTTTGTCATACTTTGAACGAAATCAAATTGCTGACAGTATGGACCATAAAAACCATTTTCTTGGAAATAGTTTGTGTGGGGTCTTTTCCGGGTCCTGTACTGGCTCGTACTTACTTATTTTCCAGTTTTCGCGATTCGAGCCTTCCTAAATTCTGTTTTTATATTGTCTCACATGATTTTGTATTTTTTTTTGAATTTTTGGGGTTATTTTATCCATCTAGTGATTTATTTACTTTCTGACTCGTTGCCCGAGGTTTTTTCACGGTTTTACTCGTTTCGTGCCGAAATATGGACTTTTTGTTGACTTTGCAAGATATTGAACTTTAATAAAGAGAGATTTTATTAATATAACGATATTAGGATGGTAAACATGATTATTACATTAGTGAAAATATTTTCCGAGTGTTACACCTTTATCGAGTACTCTTTTTGTTTTCCGGTTCTGAATATGAATGAACGGTTGAGAAAAAAAATATCAACCGGATGATCCATGGTTAGCTTACAGATAATAATTATTTGGTGAGATTAGGAATGAAAAGAACACTCCATAATGTATGTTGTTGGACACCATGGATGTACCCTTATGATGAATAGATAATGCTTTTCCATTGCCAAATAAAACATGTGAGTTAACTTTATAGGGTGCAACATGATCAAGGGATTCAGCCATATGAGCAGTAACTTCTGAATCAATTCCAATCAGGAGAATTGGTGGTCACATGACATTGAGCATGGAAAGCCTTCTCTAAGGACTCATCAAGATTAACGGTTGCACAAGCTTGAGTCAGATAAGAGGGACATTTGGTTGCATAATGCCCATTTGTGCTACACAACTGGCATCTGGGTGGTCTATCATCTTGAGACCTGCATGACCACGATTGTTTCACCATGATGAGTTGAAGATCTGCCACGACCGGAAGAATCACAATGGTTCTGACCATGAAAAGTCGCTTGGTGTGAATTTGTACCATGAAGAGAATGAAATAATGATTCATGGCTATCCGCTTGTGAAAGGAGATCACAGAAAGGCGGCGCGGGTTTGACTGCTCGAATGGAGGTTGAAAAGGTCTCGAAAGAGGGTCCTATACCACAAAGAAAACAATCCATCTTCTCAAACACAAGTACTAGTTGACCTATAGCAGCAAGTTGGTCGCATATAGTCTTGAACCTTCTTCCAAACTCGGTTACCATGGATGTGCCTTTGGTGAGTTGATGAAGTGAGTATCGCAACGAGTGAACGTGTTCAACAGAATCTTTACTATAAGCATATTCGAGTGCGGACCAGATTTGATGTGCACTCTTGAGACCAAGAGCTTCGGTTGCAGCTTCTCTTGTGAGCGATGAGTTTAAGATAATTATAGTGCGTTGCTCATTTTCTTCCCAAAGAGAAGCTTCTGTGTTGGGAACTAATTTATTATCTATATAGTATAATTAAGAACTTTGGTGCCACAAAAGTTTTTTTGGATTATTTTATTTGTTTTGTTTTGTTTTTATGTAAATTATTTTGATGCTTATCGAATTGTGATGTCTTGGTGTGTTGGTTGTTGTAAGGATTCTTAATGCTTAGGAATGGAAATTAAAAAAAAATCATGCAAGTTCAAGCCCCATCCAAAGCCAAAAAATTTGTTGGTATTTATTTACTTTTTTGTTGTGAGAACTTCTTTCTTTGAAAACATTTTTTTGGTTTTTTTTTTGTTTTTTATTTATTTGATATGTGTTTTTTTTGTTTGAATATGTTAACATAATTAAGGGTTTTTGCTGCCACAAGTACACCATTGAATCACTTGGCTACACGTTATTGGTGCAAGACGTTTTTTTTTGTTTTAGTTTCAGCATGTAACGAACGTAAAGAAACCAAACGAATGTCAATTTTGTTTTTGTTTTGTATTTTTTTTTTTTGCCTTTTTTAGTTCAGGTAACTTAACAAATGTGTTGGAAAATGAACAAACTCACGTAGACTCACCGTTTTTGTTTTAGTTCCAGTAACAACCGAATGATGATTTTGTTTTTTCGTTCCGAAACCGTAAAGAACGTAACGGAAATTGGTCGAATTTGCGTAGATTTAACGCCTCAACACATCGCCCTTCTCACGGTGTGCGTATATAATGTATATATGTGTGAACCCTCAGGTGGGCAAAAGTGAAATTGCACAAATTTTGACGTTATTTTACTAATCTCATGAAAATAATGTTAAAAGTGGCGGAAGATTAATCAGACATCATGTGGTGGCGTTGATAACCGAAAGACAAGGGTACATGAACCAATCGGCGGTGTCCCGATGGTTGAGTGTTATGTGCCTTATGTCCAAGGCTTGATGCAAAAATACTATCGAGCCCGGGGTCTCACCGGAAGCAGCCTCTCTATTCCTAAATGGTAGAGGTAAGGCTGTTTACATCTTACCCTCCTCAGACCCTACCATAGTTTTGCTATTGGTGGGATATATTGAGTACGATGATGACGATGATGATGATGATAACGCCTCAACACCAGAGATCGACAATAGTCAGGTTTTACCAACGCTCAAGTTTTACCAACCGACGTCACTCCATTAGTACACCTCAATTTTTATATTTTTTTGTTTTATTTTTTGTTTTAGTTCCGGTACAATAGTGCACATAACCTTACCGCCTTAACACTTAGAACTGACAAGGCTTCGATTTTACAACCGCTCAGTTTTACCAACCCGCCCGGCGCGACGTGGCGGGTAAAACTCTAGTTATCTATAAGAACAGTAGATGTAGGTTTGGAAGATGTTCCATCAATATGACCCAGTAACTTGTGAAAGGTGAAAATACGTAACATGTGGTTTTTCCACAGAAGATAGTTGGTGGATGAAAGCTTCATGGTTATTATGTGAAGTATGGTGTTCATGGTGGAATCATGGGATGAGGATAAGCTAGTGGCGGCCATATATAATACCCAGGAAAAAAAATCGGATTAGGGTTTGGAGGAAGAAGGGGGAGGCAGAGGAAGGGATTAGAGGATAGTGGTTGATACCATGTAAGGATATGGTCAATCAACCTCAAAATATTGAGGAATCTATGATACATTATATAAAGAGATACATATAAGAATTACTCCTATAATTAAGGATTTGATAAAAGTAAAGAGATATTGCAATTGATTACAATGATTGACGAATTATAACAGATTATTCTATAATAATCACAATTAGTAATGTCCTTGACATTTTGAAATGGTTTATGATTAAAATAATAGATAAGTCATTGATGGGGGTGATGAATAAATCGTATAAAGAAGATGTATCATCAAACTCTTATTGTTATTGTGTCAAAGAAAATCAAATTAAAACATAAAGTTACAAGGAGTGTAAGAACTTTGTTAAAGTTTGATCATTGAAGATCATCTTCCAACCTTTATTTCTTTGTCTCCTCCATAAAACACACTATGGTATATATATATATAGGGTCCTTGACATGAATATATGATGGCTTTGCAACCATGTAAATGAAGAAGATGAACAAAAATAAAAGAAACCTTAAAGATAGTACAACTAGCTAGTGTTACACAACAAGTTGATTACATTACTTTTGACAAAATAGATGAATATTAATAATAAGAAAATGAAGTTGGAGATGAGAGAGATAGAAGAGGTGGAGAAGATAAATATTTCTTTGAATTTCAAAGAAGAATAAGAATAATACAAAAGAAAAAGAAGGGATGATAGTCTCCTGTAACTAACAAGATTTTGAGCGGCTAACTTTTGAAAGTTTGCTTTGTAAAGTGGTAAAACTTGGGGAAGGGGAAAGGGGTGTGGGTAGGACGATTTGGGGGGGGGGGGGGTGTTGGATCTTGTATTTTAAGATATGAGAATGAACATTTGCTACAATAATTAATTAGATATAATACTTAGGCTAATTACATGTTTAAAGGTCCATGTAACAATTTATTTTGTTACAGAATGAAAGAAACATACTTATAAGTTATAACTTATTATCTGTAGGATAAATATATACATATATATATATATATATATATATATATATATAACTTATTAGAGACTCCAAATATCGAATTACGTTATATGAGTTTCAAAAGCTTTAAATACGTAATGCAATATAAGTAACGATATGTGGTAACGATTTTTTCGATTCATCAAGACTTGCGAATATGTTTGCAGAGTAAATATGATATACTTTAGTATAAATGACTAATAACATGATTAAAACATATACATCCAACATGTCATTCATTAAAAGAGGTTTCAAATCACATCGAAAACTAAAACGAGTCAGGTTTCGTGTTTGAAAATCAACGAATGTTACATATTTAAAGGTGTATTTTGATATTGTTGAATAATCTAAGCATTGTTACAAAATATGGTCTCCATTTACTGAATAATCCAAACCAAACATTTTCGATGCTAGTGAAAAAAACAAAAACAAAAACAAAAAGTCTTCATGTTTGTTATTCTGCTACCCCTCCTCAATATTCCAACACCTTATACTCTCAAAGTTTAATTTAGAATCCAACCAAATTAGAAGCTTAAGCTAGTAAAAGCCCACACCTGCGGTGATTAAAAGCCCAAACTAGCTAAAACACAAATCCATCTGTTGCTTATTTTGTTTGAGTCGGACAACAAAATTGAATACAATGAGCAACTTCTAAGTTAATAAACAAGACAAACCGAGCATTGAATAATCTAAGATAAACGGGTTTGATAAGATGTTGGCAAGAGTGACATCTTTTTCTGAAAAAAATAAGATTAAGATGTTAGATACGGCGAAAAGTTATTGTAATTAAAGAAACCAAAAGAATTTCATTATAAATGGGTAACAATTTAAGGTATACGTTTTTAATATGCTTTTTGATATGTAGATTCAAGAACTTGGTAATAGATTTACTGAGGTCACAGCTAGTTTGTTAGATAATATGTCTGGTTTAAACCCATTGTGGTTCGTTTTCTAAGTTTAACATATCTAAAATAATGGCATTTTCTAAAATGTATCCAAATGATTTTAATATGAAGAAAGACGGTGTATTTCGGGTGATGATATGACCTTTTTATCAAACTTTAAAGCAAGATGATAAATTTGAGAAATTGTATGGAATGTGTGACCTTAGTTGTCGAATGGTGGAAACTGGAAAACACACCAATTTTCCTTTGGTTTATCGAATATTGAAGCTAGCGTTGTTTTTATTGGTTGCAACCGCAATCTTTGAAATATGTTTTTCTCTAAAATGAAGCTAATCAAGACGGCTTTGCGCATTCGAATGAGTGATGAGTATTTGAACAATGGTTTACGTTGTGCAGTCGAAAGATAAACTTTTGATAAAATAGAAAAAATAGATGTAATAGCTCGATTTCAAAATTTCAAAAACCAAAGAGGAGAAATCTACACACGAGGTGTTTAAATTTATTTATTATCCTATTTCTATTTTTCTTCGTTTACATTGTATGAAATACGTTAAAACACAAAAGAATTGGAAAGTCACTGTCACACCCTGACCAAAGGCGGCGGAACATGCCGAGGTGTAACGATTGCCCATAAGCACATGACACTATTTAAAGCGACAATATTAAATAAACTCATTTCATTTCACAACATCGAAAATGCCACATAAACAATATTCATAAGACAAATACAACATAACGTAGCAAATCATATATTGTTCATTTTTGCTAATATCCTAAAGGTATTTGTAACATTTTCTCAACAAGCTCCATAATCAACCAAGATGTGAACATGTAACATTTCATAAAATAAAGTTTGTCAACACAAAGGTTGGTGAGCAATTCATAAGTTTGAGCATATGATATATAGTAAGGAAAAGCCACAAAACTAGTATACGAAACAATAAATAAAAGCAATAATTTGGATAAAATCGCTAATAGATTTACGTTAGCGACACCTAACTATAAGGGGATGCCAAATAGTCTAGCATTTAATAGTTATCGTTAATTGCATTACGTTAACGACACCTTGCTACAAGGGTATGCCTAGTAGTCTAGGATTTATAGATCAACCAACCAAAAGCGATAAACACATAGGCATATAATCATAGAAAACCAAATCGAGCAAGTATTTAAGTAAAGTATACAATAACGTTTGCGTTTTAAGATTCAAGAATAAAACATTTAGTTGAATAAGTATGAAATATCACCCCCAAAACAAAAGATGGAAAACGGGGTATGAAAGTACTCACGTTCAAGAAATAAACTTGAAAGATGATAATTTGAAGATTTTCCGGAACGACGGGTTTAACGAACAATGCCTAAAAGGAAAGAAGTCTTGGATTTAGAAAGGTTGTCTTGAAAATCTTTAAGTAAAATAAATGTTGAGAAATGTAAACAATGAAAGTTTCAAGGTTTAAAATGTAACTATTTACAATTTATAATAATAACCCTTTAAAAATGTAAGTTTGCTCCAAACCGGGTTAAATTATCTAACCTTAATATTTACTTAACCTATGTTATGTAATAAGGTGGGTAAAAATGCAAGAATGCAAGTCCCTTGGGAATAAAGATACTAAAACGGGTTTTAACGAGTGTTCGGGTTGTTGGTTCGGGTCTTGGCAAATGGTCAAACCCAAGGTCAACTTTTCAAAATATTAAATGTTATGAGACAACTCATAAAAATAAAGTAAGACTAAACCAAGTATGTAGATCTATTGTTTTAGAACTAACAACGTACGTTAAGCTAGTGTTCGGTTTTGTCAGTCCTAACTTTGTTATGAGATAAAGTTGGATCCAACATTTCCAAGTATTTAAGAAAATAATTAAAATCAGTTTGTAAACTATTTTTATTGAAATATACAAGTCTTGATAACTAAAAACACACTTGTGTGTCTTAAGCGAGTACGGTTTAGTTCGGTTTGGTTCGGTTTCCATCTCACAATAAGTTTATAGATGGTTTCCACATGCCCAAATATCCAAGAACTTGTATAATAATGTACAAATGAAAATACTTAAGTTTTACAACCAAAAAGTTAACAGTAAAGTCTTTAAACAAAAGTTCGGTTTACGGTTCGGATCTAGTTTCGGGTTAAGACCGAGTTTAGAATCCACAACTCATAGCCATGGAACTCATAAAAATGATTTTATAAACTAATATCTAACATTAAATATGTTTATACAAGTATTTAACAAAAGACTAGTAAGCAAAGTTCGGTTTACGGTTTAGAGCTATTTACGGTTAAAACCGAAGCATAGATCCTCAAACCCATAACCATGGAACTTGTAAATAAACTAAAATGAGCAGAAGTTAAGCATGGTTAGTATGTATCAATAAGTTATATAAGTATTTATATATCAAGAACACGAAGTCCTCCATGAAGCCTTGCCTTACAAGGTCCGAAACCTCACCGATCGAAACCGGAGAAGCAACTACCAAAGGTAACGAAGGGTATTTTATTATATATATATATATATATGTGTGTGTGTGTGTGTGTTGTACCACCATATTCAAGTATTATTAAGACTATATAAGTTAATTAGAATGAAAGATTAAACTCAGTTTGACTTTTGGAAGTCAAACCTTCAAGAACAACTAAGAAAATAACCTTGAATCTATGGAATTTGAAAGAGAATTTGGAGTTGTAGCAGGGAGGAAATGAATGGAAATGGTGGTGTATATATAGGGTAAGTTGAAATGGTCAAGTATAAAGTGTTTTGCATGAAAATGTGACGGTTTAGTCACATGTTTGCATAAAAATTAAACAAAAACGACCTGCTACAGGTGAGGGGATCGTGCTACATGACCACTCATGGTGTCCCCCCATCGCGTGGCGCGATGGGGTGTATGCCAGATTTTTCCAAACTTTGAAAATTTCCAGTTTTAGTCCCCGGAGTTCGTTTTAGGTGATTTTTACGCGTTTTAAAGACCGAAAATGATGTTTTCAAGACCCAACAAGTGTAAAACAATATTGTAACATAAAATACATCATTTTGATTATATCCAAGGTTTCGGTTTACAAAACAGGTCGGTTTACAAGATAAACGAATACAAATACAATTACGAACAAGACCCGAAATTGACGAATGTCACAGTCACCATTGAGATTTTGCTCTAGATCCATAATTGTTACTGGTACCAAGGTTTTAAGAAATTCGAGATCGGTATCGGTTGATACCGGTATGGTACCGAGCTCATCCCTAGTCTGGGCATGGGTTTCAGTTATCGAACACCAAATCTCCGGTTTGTATTCGGAAGAGTGTTACTACTCTAGCGGGTCTAATTCTGAACAATGATGCAATAACTTTCAAAAAACCTAATAAATCTTTTTGTTGCATGCATACCCCGTTGCTTATTGAATTTTCATAGTGTTAGCCAATGTTGTAAAAATAGGTTTCCAAGGCCGATTACTCTCCGAATACTCCCTACAAGGTATGTCGCCAAGGCGAGTTTCTTTAATTCCTCCTAGTAATCAAGAATTGATTAAAGGTGGTCAACCTCAGTCAGAATCGCATCTAGTCGGCGAACTTGGGCCGATTTTGGCTTAAAAATATAAAACATAAATCGTATTTCTTTAATATTAAATAATAAATATCATTTTTTTTACTTAATGATTTTTAGAATATTTTATTATTTAAAAATGTATATCTCTTATTTATATTGATCTTTACCTATTTTGTTATAAATATTAGTAAATTTATGATATTTGACATGTATATAATATCCAAAAATTAATTTTTTTTTATATTTATCATGTTCGAGTGCTCTCCGAGTACTCCTCGAGTACTCCGAGTACACCCTACTCCCCAGTCGACCGCCTAGGGTCCACCTAGCGAGTTTTGCAACCTTGTTGTCAACCAAGTCATGTTTTCTTCGCAACGCACGGGATTAAAATACAAGTTAAAAATTTTTATCATCAAAATAGACGCTTTGTATTGATACGCATGTTAAAGAAAATTCGGGCCTTTATGTATTACTGGTCAAGATCGAATCTAATGATTGATAATATGAGTGATATTTGAGAAGAATACAAGGTAGGTGATAAAACACACAGTTAAAGATGTATGTTTATATTATTGAATAATTTGAGCATTGGTACAAAATATGGTTTCCATTTATTGAGACAATACAACATCTACCTATCGTACTATTATTCCTATTGGTCCCCTACGTAGGTACAAGAGTTGTCATTTTCCAGCTATAATTTGTTATTCGTCGTACGATATTCTTTAATGTCTTTATCATATAGATGTTTCTCTTGCTTCTTCTTTAACATTGTTTCATCATGGGTGTAGATGTTCTTTCTGAGGTGTTATCCATACAAGTCCCCTAGTAAGTCTATGCGAGGCTTTGGTCTTGGGTCTTCTGACTAATTAATGTGAAACTTCTTCTAGCTAGTTTTTGTGTGCCCTTCTCTTTTTGTCATTCTTGTTGGTTTCACACTTATATCTAGGTGTGTGGGTGGTGTGGTTCGGTGCGGTTTCGAGCTAAAACCAAACTGAAAATCACCACTTCGGTTTTTGGATTTTTTGAAATCATTCGTTTCGGTTTGTTTCGGTTCATTTTCGGTTTTTGCCATTTAAACTTGAAAATTTTAGGCTGATAAAAAAGTTGGCAAAAATAATGAATTTATGTATAAATAATTTTTTTAATTATTAACCAATAGACCATTACAGATTAGAGCAAAAATATTTGAGTTACATAAGTTTGAAAATGTTATGCCAAAAAAAAAGTTGGCAAAAATTAATGAATATATTTATAAATAATTTTGTTAATTGTTAACTAATATAATATTATACATTTGACCAATAATATTTGAGTTACATATTTACTAAATTCTTATAAATTATTTAAAATAAAAGTTTAGGAATTTGGTTCGTTAGGTTTTTTCGGTTTTTAATACATGCAAAACCAAAACCGAACCGTTAGTTCGATTTTTACTAAAACATAAAACCAAACCGTCGGCTTTTGTTCCGGTTTGGATTTTTCAGTGTTCTCGGTTTCGGAATAGCTTTTTCGGTCTCTTGCGCACCCCTACAATAATATCTCCAACTCTATTGCTTAATATCTTCTTTTAGATCCACCTAGAGTGTCGCTCTATAATGTCAATGCGATGTTATCAGCTTGATTATGCCGATTCAATGCTCTTTGCTTGATCATGTTGATGCGATGCTGCTAGCTTTGTTATGATATTTGGGGTATTACCCTTACACGTGAGTACAAAGTTGATACTCGAGTTGTGGTCGAGGATCATATGCTTTTAAGTTAACATTTAGAGGGGAATTTATGATATAGGAGTTAGGAGTTAGAGAACAAGTTATTGTGTAACTCATGAATATATGCATAATTGTTTTTTACATGACTTTAAATAAAGTTATAAGACATCATTATTATTGTATACTAGTATCGTAGCTGCCACGCTATGGCGGGCATAGTTGGTACCCTATTCTTTGCATATAGACAGCATTTGCGCCTTCCGCCGATATATTCCGTGGGCTTCATTTTGCACATTACGTCTTAACTTTAAATTCATAATTTATGAATACAAAAAAGAAACAATACATATTTAAATGCGGTGCGTTCAAATGTGAATCACAACAATGTACGCATGTGAGTGTTTTTAATCAAAATACAAAGATATTCATAGTTCCGGTCAACCCAAATATGACATGTATAAAAAGTTTTCCTTTTTGACTTGTGACTTGAATCTTAGCTCAGTTAGTCTTCTCTCCAGCTACTGCATAATCTTTTAAAGCCCATATCTTTGTAACAAAATGTATGAAAACTTAGAAATGCATAAAAATCTAAAACAGTATGGAATCTAAAGATGATATATTTAACTTCACATCGGAGAAAATCAGAATAAATAACAACCGTCAAATGACCTAATAAAAAGGATTTATCTTTTGTTCATATAACAATAAAACTTACACTAGTAACTTGATCACAATTCCATATTAACATGTCTTAACAAATGCGACAAGTTGGTAATTGTTTCATTTCCTTTGTTTGGTTTCCATTTAAATCAGTTGCCTGCACAAAAAGTAAAGTGAGTAAACAGATTAGTAGAATTTGTTAAATTAGGCATTCAATTCACATATTCAAATTTTGTAAGGAGATGAATTCATCATGGATGACTGAGGCATGACAGAGTGGCGAGTTGATGTAAAATTTTTGAGCAAAGTACAAGAAATATAGTTACCAAAGTTCAAATTTTGTCAAGTAATTTACCTCCGCTAGATTTCCTTATTCGAAGAACCGAATTCCCACATAAGGAAACATTTGAAGTATTCGAATCATACGAAAATTCATTAGCCATTTGTCGTTTCAATTAAGCATCGCTCATACTAGCTTTACATGGTAAACATTTGAAAGCCAGTGAACAAAGTAAAGATGAGCAAGTGTTATTCACCTACTTAAATTAAGATTTTCCTTTATTAAATATAGAAAGGAAAATTTGTGCATCATGAGTGTAAATTGGTAAGATTGAGAGGATTTGCATGAAATTAGAACCTGAACGGAGACGTAGTTGAACCATTGCTGATAGATATTTTGATGAGCCTTCGTTAGTTTGGTTTCCAACTACTGTCTAACAACCTGATTTGAACCATCTTTAGAGTCTACATTCTCAAAAAAAAAACTTGCCTTACCTAAGCTCGAGTGTCGTGGGTGGCTCCGAAGTCAAACATGCAATCCTTGATCGGTTCATCAGAGCCTCGCTGAAACCGGTTGCCAGTAGTTAAAGTCGACTGAGGAACCCTCCCCAGCTCCTCGCTTAATCCATAAAGACCATAACCACTCAACACCCTTGTCACCTGGTTGGAAAAGGTGTTTGAGCTATAACTGTCGGCTGTTTGAGAAGATGAACTTGAAATCAAATGAAAGAAGGAGAAGTGGTGATACTGATGGAATGAACGATCAAGATGTGCTGGACGCGTGGTTAACAAACGTCGCAAGTGAGCAGCAGTGTATGAAATCAAAGGATAAGGGTACCTAAGAGGAAGCACATAATACAACAACCATTGCATACCGACCTCTGTAATTGCAATATATATATATATATAATTTTACATTCATAGAAACTTAATAAGACAAAAAGCGTTAAAATCATCAAATATAAGGGGCTAATAAAGTTAAAGAGTAGAGCTTATTTGAAAAAAAAAAGTTTTTTTTCTTAAATTAGTGTTGGTGAATAAAGTATTTACCAAAATGGTTGTTTAAACTCTAGTTAGTATAAATAAGAAAAAACTCATTTTAAAAGTGAGTCGGCTTGACTCGACTCATTTATACTAACTAGAGCTTGAACAACTATTTATACTAAAAAAGTATTTACCAAAAAAAAATACAGCTTTATTTAATACAAATCATTTTAAAATATTTAAACCAACTTGTTTTATTAAAGTTATATGTTATCTAATGATATTAGGAGTGAGAGGTTTCAAAAACATTAACATGTAAATATTTTTGAGTGAAAACTATTTTAATAAATATTTTTCTCTTCATCACTCCTTAAGAAAAAAACTCCAAAAATGAAAACTAAAATTGATTTATTGTTATGATAAACAAATTTGAAGGGTAATAAAAAAGATTGATTTAATTAACGAGACAATCTTTAAGAAAAAACTCCAAAAATGAAAACTAAAATTGATTTATTGTTATGATAGAGAGTATAAACAAATTTGAAGGGTAATAAAAAAGATTGATTTAATTAACGAGACAATAAATGCGAAATATTAAAAGAACACTTAGAACATAGGTGGTCCTTATATATGTTCTTATTTTCCCATTTTAATTTTATCTAATTTGTTATTACAGCATCACATCAGTTTTTTTTTAATTTCTTCTCATTTTTCATCAACCGGTGCAATGTCAAATCATATTCTATCTCAATTTTACAAGTTATAATTTATTTTAAAAAATACATTAATAAGAAACATTTTTATATTTATTATTTAAATTAACAATAAAATTACAATAACTTAAAGCTTTAATTTATTAAAATGCAGCAATTGGTTAATTTTTTTTTGAATGACAAAAGAAACTTTATTAACCACCAAAACGGCATAGCAAGAAGCAAACTAAACCGGGAACAAAACCTCCCATAAGGAACAAACGAAAAAGACAAAAAAGCACAGTCCCTCAAGAAAGCATCCCCGCCTAGAAATCAAAGGCACACCATTTCTCCCCCAAATTGGTTAATAAATAATAAAAATAGATAAATAAATGTTAAAACAATAATAAAACCTTATTGACAATGAAGCAATGTCTTCGTCAAATGTAAAAGCGAGCACACCATTCAAATTTTTAAAGTTACGCTTACTAGTTTCACTATTTTCTTTATGAGAACTTGGCAAATCATACACAACCGACAAAGGTTGAATGAATCCATTGTGTGAATATAATTGTAATTTGAAATCAGTAAACTTATTACTTTTCAGCCATCAATATACTTCTTAACAACAAATCATTATGTTACAATAATACAATTCTAAGGTATACATACGTTACTATTTAGTAGCTTTCAATCTACAGCATAAGCAACTTTTGTTTCGTGGTGTAGTTGGTTATCACGTCAGTCTAACACACTGAAGGTCTCCAGTTCGAACCCGGCGAAGCTTATTAACTTTTATTCTAACTTTTTAACTGATTATTGTACTTATAAAAGCTGACATGCCAAAACTCAAAAGTGAGAACTGGTCCAAAACATTGACATATTTTGTCATATATTTTGGCTGCCTGATGGCAAAGCAGCCAGCCAAAGGGGCCCACCATAAGCTTTCAAACGACAATACTAGCATATGATCCCTTGAAGCATGGCTATCAAATTCTCTCTTTTTGACTCATTTGTTCTTTCTTTTTTCACCACCCAAATTATTATTATTTGTTATGATATTAGCCCTAAATATAACAAGCTTATTAGAATAATATATGAATTTGGAGTTAACAAGAAACAAAGAAATATGAGAATATGAGAAGTTTTACTGGATACATTAAATCGATCAAGATACATAGTATTTATAATATCAAAACACTGTTTATAATCACTATTTAGGGGGACAAGATTATATCATTGGTTTGACAAATGAAAAGTGTGTCATACACAAAAAGTATCGGTGGTTCACAACACTCCCCCTTGGATGATACCTTTTCAAAAAACTTTGGGGTCTTGAAGTACCGCCTCATTAAAAACCTTGTTAAAGGAAAACCCAATGGGAAAAAACTTTAGCTAAGGGAAAAAGAGTGCAGTATATAGCTCCCCCTCAAATTGCAGGTCGTTACATTGTTCGTACATGGCGCATGCCAATATCATGAACATGTTTCCTGAATGTTGCCGTGGGAAGTGATTTTGTGAAAAGATCAGCTGAGTTGTTGCTGGACTGGACATATCTCATTTCAACCTGATTGTCTTTGATAAGGTCTCGAGTATACTCAAAGTATCTTGGTGGTATATGCTTTGTTCTGTCACTTTTGATATATCCTTCCTTCATTTGCGAGACACAAGCTGCATTATCTTCATAGATAGGAGTTGGAATTCGATCTTTCTCTAGTCCACAAGAAATCAATATGTGTCGTGACATAGATCTTAACCATACACATTCTCTTGAAGCTTCATGCAATGCAATGACTTCAGCATGATTTGAAGATGTTGCAATGAGTGTTTGTTTCTGAGAACGCCATGAAATCGCAGTTCCTCCATTCTTAAATACGTATCCAGTTTGAGATTTTGCTTTATGGGGATCAGATAAATAACCTGCATCTGCATAACCAACTGACCCTTCTTTTGAATCGTTAGGATAAAATAAACCTAAATCAACAGTTCCTTTTAAATACCGAAAAATATGTTTAATGCCATTCCAATGTCTTTTAGTAGGGGATGAACTGAATCTTGCCAATAAATTAACTGCAAAAGAAATGTCAGGTCTTGTACAGTTAGTAAGATACATAAGTGCTCCAATTGCACTGAGGTATGGTACTTCGGGACCAAGAATCTCTTCATTATCTTCGCAAGGACGAAATGGATCATTGTCAACATTGAGTGATCTAACAACCATCGGCGTGCTTAAAGGATTTGCTTTGTCCATATTGAAACGTTTTAAGAGTTTCTCAGTATAAGTTGACTGATGCACAAGTATCCCATTATGCATATGCTCAATTTGTAAACCAAGACAATATTTGGTTTTTCCAAGGTCTTTCATTTCGAATTCTTTCTTTAAAAGAGCAATTGCTTCATTAATTTCTTTTTGTGTCCCAATTAAATTTAGATCGTCAACATACACAGCTATGATCACATATCCTGATGTTGTCTTCTTGATGAAGACACATGGACAAATAAGATTATTTGTGTATCCTTTGCTTATCAAATAATCACTCAAACGATTGTACCAAATCCTTCCAGATTGTTTCAGTCCATACATGATCTTTGTAATTTGATGGAATACATTTCCTTAGGCTTTGAGCTTATTGCATCGGGGAGTTTAAATCCTTCGGGAATTTTCATATAGATGTCACTATCTAGTGATCCATACAAGTAAGCTGTGACAACATCCATAAGGCGCATCTCTAAATTTTTAGAGACTGCTAAGCTGATTAAATATCTAAACGTAATAGCATCCATGACAGGAGAATACGTTTCTTCATAGTCAATTCCTGGCCTCTGAGAAAAACCTTGAGCTACAAGTCTTGCTTTATATCTTGTAACTTCCTTTTTCTCTTTTCGTTTTCTCACAAAAACCCATTTATATCCTACAGGTTTCATTGATTTTGGTGTAATGACAATAGGTCCAAAAACCTTTCGATTGTTTAGTGAGTTTAATTCAGCTTGCATAGCATCTTTCCATTTGTTCCAATCTTGTCGATTTTTACAATCATCTACAGATTTTGGTTCAGGGTCATCATTTTCTTCCATGATATCGCTTGCCACAGAATAAGAAAATATATCATCAATATTTTCCATTTCATCTTGATCCCACATTATATGTGATTTACCATAGTTTATTGACAATTATTTATTGGAATCATTTATTTCTTCCTGAGGAAATGTTATATCATTTATTCTTTCCTGAGGGAAGGTTTTGTCAATCATTCCTTCTTTAGGGTCAGTATCCTTCTCAGAACCCTTTCTTTTTCGAGGATTTTTATCCTTTGAACCGATTGGCCTTCCACGTTTTAAACTTTTTTGAGATTCATGAGGTGCATTATTATGGTTTTGCTTGCTTGGAATCTCAACTCGAGCTGGAGCATTAGCAGCTGGTATATGAGATTTAGTGACCCTGTTTATATCAGTAAATGCATTAGGTAACTGATTTGCAATTTCTTGTAGATGTATTATTTTTTGAACCTCTGTCTCACTTTGTTTTGATCTTGGGTCTAGGTGTAACAATGATGGCACACACCATGATATATCTCTTTCTTGCTTTTTCATTTCTCCCCCTAATGTCGGGAACATTGTCTCGTTAAAATGACAATCAGCAAAACGTGCTGTAAATACATCACCTGTTAAAGGTTCAAGGTATCTTATGATGGAAGATGTTTCATATCCAACATATATTCCCAACCTTCTTTGGGGACCCATTTTTTGTGCGTTGTGGTGGTGCAATAGGAACATACACAGCACAACCAAAAATTCTAAGATGAGAGATATTTGGCTCATTTCCAGAAACAAGTTGTGTGGGAGAGTATTTATGATTTGCACTTGGTCTCACGCGGATTAATGATCCAGCATGCATAATTGCATGACCCCAAATAGAAACAGGGAGTTTTGTCCTCATTATTAATGGTCTAGCTATTAGCTGTAGGCGTTTGATCAACGACTCGGCTAAGCTATTTTGTGTGTGTACATGAGCAACAGGGTGTTCTACAACAATCCCCACAGACATGCAATAATCATCAAAAGCATGTGATGTAAATTCTCCCGCATTATCAAGCCTTACTCTTTTAATGGTATAATCCGGAAAATGTGCACGTAATTTGATAATTTGAGCAAGAAATTTTGTAAAAGCAACATTACGAGTCGATAATAAAGAGATATTAGACCATCTGCTGGATGCGTCTATTAAGACCATGAAGTATCTAAATGGTCCACATGGTGGATGAATTGGTCCACATATGTCACCTTGAATTCTTTCAAGAAACATTGGTGTTTCTTTATCGACTTTTAATGGCGAAGGCCTTGTAATTAATTTTCCAAGAGAACAAGATGTACATTGAGGCATTTTATCTATTTTGTGGATCTATGTGTATTTTCAATGATCCTTTTCATCATTGTGGATCCTGGATGGCCTAATCTGTCATGCCATAAGTTTATGATACCAGAATCACAACAATTTTCTTTGACTGCCATATGTGCTTGAGGCACATTTATATATGTATAATGCAAACCAGAATGGAGCTTTGGCAATTTTTCCAATATTTGATCTTTGCTTATGATATGCAAATATTTTTCATTACTAATAGTCCTTGACTGAGTATCATATCCATTATGATATATGTTTCTGAAACTCAACAAATTTCTTGTTGATTTTGGGGAAAATAAAGCATTTTCTATTTTGAGCTTTGTACCATTTGGTAATGCTAAATTAGCTTTTCCCACTTCTTCTATCAAGTTTGTAGGACCTGATATTGTATTGATAATCCCTTTTGTTGGTTTCAGTTTATAAAAATATTTTTTAGATCTAAGTATAGTATGCGTGGCTCCACTATCCGCTATACATATATTGTTTGTGCATAATGTCAGTAGTTCATAGTCTAGTGTCTGTAATCGAGTCTGTAATGTTTAATTATGTTTTGTATGTTTAAGCGAAGTTACTGACAAGTTCGCTTAACAGGCGAACTTGTTAGTCAAGCGAAGTTATGGACAACTTCGCCTGAACATGCCAGGCGAAGTTGTCGTGTATAAATAGTCCTAGGTTACGGCTTGGTTTGTAATCGTGGTTTAAGTTCGTGTCAGTTGTTCAAGTTCATTGTAACGTGAGGACGAGAGTCTGTAACAGTGATATTACATCACGTGTTTGAGTTATAATATATAACGTGTGTTCGTTTCGTGTGTTCGTGTGATTCGTGTTCTATACTCGTAACGATCTACGCAGAGATTCCGCACCTGAGTAGACCGAGATATCTCGTGCGATCCGTCCAGGGAACCTACAATTGGTATCAGAGCATTTGCTCGATTGTGTGGTTCGTGATATTCACGCGGGTGTAGAAATCGTCCTATTTCGACTATTCGCGGGACGTGTTTTCTGTGTTTTTGAGTCAATCTTACCTCCTACTATCATATTCAAGCCTTTGCACCGTCAAAAACCTCGTAAAATCCAGATTTCAGATCTGCAAAAACGTCCGTGTTCATCAGGCGAAGTTGCCGTCAGGATACGTAGGGTTTCGGCGAAGATATAAGGGTAAGTGAAGTTATCCTCAACTTCGCCTACCTTCTCAAGTTCGCCTGACTCAGCGAAGTTCTCTACAACTCCGCCTACCTCCTAAGTTCGCTTACCTTAAGCGAAGTTAATCATCTGCGAAGTTCTTCAGCGAAGTTAATCAGCGGCGAAGTTAAGGCTTAAGCGAAGTTATCCGTAACTTCGCCTACAGTACTTTTCAGAAAATTTTTTGTTTTTTTTTTCGGGTTTCTTACTTTTCGGGAAAGATGTCGTCGATTAACATCTCTGAGTTAGTGAAGATGGAAGTTGAAGAAGGGTCAGCTACTAAGGCCCCAAGATTGCTGAAGGGAACCGATTTCGTTGCATGGAAGGATCGGTTCATACAATACGTCAAATACCAGGATGCGAAGATGTGGGTATGCATCCAGGATGGTTATATTCCACCAGTTATGGAGTATGAAGGTCGTGATCAAATCAAAAAATATAGCAAAATGGAAGAAGAAGAGAAAAAGATGTATGAGGCTGAGAGCAACATGCTGCTATTACTATGGCTCTTCCACAAGAGATCCTTCATACGTTTAGAAAGTACACGTCAGCAAGAGAGCTTTGGGAAGCTCTTGAGAACAGATTTGAAGGGAATGTAGGAATCCTTGCTTTAAAGATAAAATTGCTCAAAACCCAGTTCTCAGTCTTCAAGTATTTGAAGAATGAATCTTTAGATGATATTATCACTCGATATTACCATCTGATGACTGAATTGAGCAACTATTCAATTTCCTACCGAGAAGAAGAAATAGTTGAGAAGCTTCTAGATGCTCTCCCACCAAAATGGGAGATGTACACTGTGCTGATGAGGGAAGACAAATACTTTCCCACATATGATCTAGAAACGGCAGTCAACAAGCTCAGAACCTTTGAGCTTAACATGGTCAGAAAAGAGACACCTATGGATCAGGTTCAAGATCCAGGTATGTATGGAGCTAAAGTCAACACTAGCTCAGGATCGAAGACTGAATCTGCTGCCTACTACTCGAAGGGAGAGTCGGGCGCAAACTCATCACATGAGGGTCATGTGTCAGTCAACACAAATGGTGATGTTTGCTATGTAGCAGGTGGATCGAGTGGTTCTCAACCCCAGGTAAGCAAGAGTAGTTGCTCTCCAAGTATTCCCAGCAACAACTACTCCAAGATGCCTATGAGTGTCAAGTCTGCTGAAGAGCAGTTTGGTCTCTATGCTTCTTTTATTGCTTCTTATGAGAACTACATTCAAGGGAAGGTTG
Organism: Bidens hawaiensis; assembly: GCF_021521415.1. Lineage (NCBI taxonomy): Eukaryota > Viridiplantae > Streptophyta > Magnoliopsida > Asterales > Asteraceae > Bidens > Bidens hawaiensis. The sequence continues at coordinate 150,652 of NW_027491927.1, forward strand.
TTGATCCAGCTATGTTGGATGAAGACTATGACCAGATTGATGCTGATGATCTGGAGGAAATGGATCTGCAATGGCAGATGGCCATGATTGTAAGAAGAGTGAAGCGGTTTATGAGAAAGACCGGAAGAAAGTTTGTCGGTGGAAAGCCAGGGTTTGACAAGACAAAGGTGAGATGCTACAATTGTCAGCAAAACGGTCACTTTGCAAAGGAATGCAGGAATGAGCGTGTGGAACGAAGTCAGGGCAGGTCTCCACAGCAAAGTGGGGGTTCTAAAGATTATAGTGCAATGATGTCCAGAGAAGATGGTGAATACAACTGGAACCTACATTCTAAAGAAACTTTTGAGCAGGAAAATTTGGCGAAGGTTGAAACTGAAGAAAATGAGAAGGTTACCGTAGAAGAAAAAGCTCTTATGGCAGACGTTAATGACCAGCTCTCCGAGGTATGTTCTAAACCTACATGCTCTAAATGTGAAAACTTGTCTGAGCAATTAGCAACTATAACCGATCAGTATGTTAGGTTGGATGCTGAATTTAAAACCCTAAAAGAAGATCATCATTTTACAAAAGCAAGAGAAAATAGCTATAAAGTCAAAATAAAAGCTTGTGAAAAAGATGTTAAAAGTCTAAAAACAAAACTTGCTGAAAAAATTGAAGTGATTGATTTAAGCTATGAAGTTTTGGAGGAAAAAACCAAACTAATTGCTGATAGAGAAAAACAGATTGCTGATCACCAGGTAAAAGTGGTGGAACTGAATAGAAAACTAGAGCAGTTCAGAAATTCCTCTGCTATTCTTGATCACCTTGTTAGTGATCAAGGTTCCTCTGATAAGAGAGGAGGAATCGGTTATCATGAGGTTCCACCACCCTATAATCACAATTACACTTTTAACCCTAGTGTTCAGAAATCTGTTGACTTTGAGGTTGCTCAGACAGTACCAGTTAAAGTAACTTGTAAAGAACCAAATGTTAGTGGAGGCGAAACAAGTTCGCCTGGTTCAAGTGTTAAAATTTCTGATCCAAGTCCAGTCACATCAGATTCGGATAAGTCATCCGAGTCTGGCAAGGCAAAAGAGGAGGTGGTATTACCCAATGGTGGAGAGAAAGATAAGACGAATAAAAAGAGTACTCCACTAAACCCGTACGTCCCACCATATGTGAGACGAACGGGCGGTAATAAAGCCTCGACATCTAAAACACCGGTTGATAAAAAGGTTGAGCATAGGTGTTGTTTTAGGTGTAATCAATTAGGGCACCTAGTTGCAGATTGCCCTCTGAAGCAGCGATTCAGAGGTGTAAGGCCTACTAAAACTGAGAATAAGCCTAATAGTAATTATCATACTGTTAAAAATGAAAACCATTTAAAATTCAAAAATATGACTAATTCAGGTTTTCATAGAAACAAATCTCAGTTTTACACTGCTAATAACCTAACCACAAGCTATAATTCTTTCAATTCACAAAGGTTTGGTAGACCTCACAATCAATATTCAAGGAGGTATCCTAATAGGACTTACAGGAATTATCGAGATACTAACTTTGGAAAGCCAAAGTTTGGGATGTATAGATCCAAGACCAATTGGTCTTGGGTCCCTAAATTTTAATCTTTTGCTTTATTGTGCAGGAACAGTTGAACAGGGCTGCCAACAATCTTTGGGTTGTAGATAGCGGCTGTTCCCGGCACATGACGGGTAACAAATACTTGTTACACGATTTGAAACCTGTTCAAGGAAGGAGAGTGAGCTTTGCCGGTGAAAGTGGTGGCAAGATTACAAGAATGGGAACGGTGTCGAACGGAAGATGACATTGGAGAAAGTTAACTTTGTAGAAGAATTGAAGCACAATCTGCTGAGTGTGTCGCAGATCTGTGATAAGGAGTACACCGTTCATTTTACAAAGAATGAGGCGATTGTGTTGCAACCTGGTTTTCAGATACCAGAGGAGTGGATTGTGATGAAGGCTCCACGTGAAAGGAATACATATATTATGGATATGAGGTCGACTGAAATGGCCACGGAAGAATCATGCCTTATGACAAAAGCGAGCGAATCGGAGTCCGAATTGTGGCATAGGAGAATGGGGCACATTCATCTTCGGAAGATGAACAACATTGTCAAGAATGGACTTGTGCTGGGCGTTCCCTTGAAGAATTTCAATTTTGAAGATAAATGTATAGCGTGCAAGAAGGGAAAGCAGCACAAGAAATTCCATCACACCAAGAAGGTCAATTCTATTGTCAGTACTCTAGAGTTGCATCACATGGATCTCTTCGGTCCCGTGAATGCAAAAAGTCTAGGAGGTACTTCTTATTGCTTGGTGATCACTGATGACTACTCACGATATTCGTGGGTATATTTCCTGAAATCAAAAGACGAAACGGCTCAGATGGTGAAGAATTTGATTACCAAAGTTGAGAATGTTATGGATAAAAGGGTTAAGTTCATCAGGAGTGACAATGGAACGGAGTTCAAGAATTTTGAGATGGAGATCTTCTGCCTTCAGAAAGGGATTGAACACCAATACAGCGCTCTGTATACACCGCAACAGAATGGAGTGGCTGAAAGGAAGAACAGAACATTAATTGAAGGAGCCAAAACAATGCTGGCTGATTCGAAGCTTCCTGTGGTGTTTTGGGCTGAAGCTGTTGCAACAGCCTGTTATGTTCTGAATAGAGTCTTAACTGTTAAAAGACTTGGTAAAACGTGTTATGAGCTTATGCATGGGAGAAAGCCCAACTTGAGTTGTCTTGAACCATTCGGGTCCCCTTGTTCGATTTTAAAGACAAATTCTAAATTTGGTGAAGTAGCCGATGAAGGAATCTTAGTCGGTTATGTTGTTGGGACTCCCAACAGACGTGTCTTTAATACATCGACCAGCAAGGTTGAGGTGGTGTGTAACACCGATATCACAAGTTACCAACCGCCAAAACCAAGCAACGGACCTGCTGAGTTTTTCGACTATGTTAAACTTTTTAAGTCTTTTAACATACCGTATTTGGATATTGCTGAAGAAGAAGAGAGAGTTGCTACGAAGATGATCCTTGATGAGGAAGAAAACCTATTGCAAAGACAGCTGATTGATAAATGTCAACCTTCCTCATCAAATGCTGTCGATACCCCTGCTACCTCGACTGAAGAAGAATTTTTCAATCCATTTCACTCTCAGCATGAAACAACCATTGACGAGCTCTCTTCTAACTTGGAAGACAATTTGCATGTCGGTTCTGTTCCGACCACGAGAATTCATAAAGATCACCCTTAGGAGAATGTGATTGGTGATGTGTCCTCCGGTGTACAAACAAGACGTAGCTTGAATGAGCACACCTGTGTTTACACAAGCATCAAGGAGACAAGGATAATCAACGAATGCTTGTACACCTGCTTTATCAGCCAGATTGAACCGAAGAATTATCAAATGGCTCTCAAGGACAGCTCGTGGGTCGAAGCTATGCAAGAAGAGTTGGCTCAATTCAAGAAAATGGAAGTTTGGACTTTGGTTGAAAAACCGAAGCATGTGCATGCGATAGGCACAAAATGGGTGTTTAAGTGCAAGAGAGATGAGAAAGGGATTATCATAAGAAACAAGGCGAGGCTAGTCGTTAAAGGTTTTAATCAACAAGAGGGGATTGATTATAATGAAGTGTTCGCTCCTGTCGCAAGGTTGGAAGCCATTAGATTGTTTTTGGCGTTCGCTGCTTATAAGAAGATGAAGGTATTTCAGTTGGATATGAAGAGTGCGTTTCTGAATGGGAAAGTTGATGAGGTAGTGTATGTTGAGCAACCTCCGGGTTTTCCTGACCCAGACTTTCCTGATCACGTGTACAAGTTAAGCAAGGCATTGTATGGACTACATCAGGCACCTCGTGCCTGGTATTCAACTTTATCAGATTACTTGCTTGAAAATGGGTTTGAAAGAGGGAAGATAGATAGCACGTTGTTCTTCAAGAGAGATGGAAGCGACTTCCTGCTGGTGCAAGTCTACGTGGATGACATTATCTTTGCTGCATCAAGAGTCTCCATGTGTCAAGATTTTGAGGCCGTCATGAAAAAGAGGTTTGAAATGAGTGCTATGGGTGAAATAACTTTGTTTTTAGGATTGCAGGTTGATCAGAAGAAGGATGGGATGTTCATTCATCAGACCAAGTATGTCCATGATGTGCTCAAACGCTTCAAGATGGAGGACAACACTCCATTCGACACTCCAATCTGCGTCAATCACAAATTGGGTGCTGAGTCAGACGGTGATGCAGATGTGGACCCAACTCAATATCGGGCTATTATAGGTTCTTTAATGTACTTAACTGCTTCTAGGCATGATATAATGTTTGCTGTTTGTCTTTGTGCACGCTTTCAGGCAAACCCAAAAGAATCTCATCTGAAGGGTGTGAAGAGAATACTGAGGTATCTCAAGGGCAAACCGAAGCTGGGGTTGTGGTACCCGAGAGGAGGAGACTTGGAGCTAGTCGCTTACACAGATTCTGATTATGGAGGGTGCAATCAGAATCGGAAGTCAACAACTGGAGGATGTCAGTTTCTTGGTGGCAGATTGGTGTCGTGGCAATGCAAGAAACAGACTTCGGTCGCAATTTCAACCTGTGAAGTAGAATACATGGCAGCATCCAACTGCTGCTCCCAGGTTCTTTGGATTCAACAACAGTTGCGCGACTATGGTCTGAATTTCTTACTTACTCCTATTTGCATTGATAACACAGCTGCTATCTCAGTAACTAACAATCCCGTGAATCACAGTAAAACTAAACATATTGACATACGTCATCATTTTATACGGGATTGTGCTGAGAAGAAACTGATTGTGCTTGAAAAGGTGGATACGCTTGATAATTTCGCTGATCTTTTTACTAAAGCGTTTGACAAAACAAGATTTCAAAATCTTATCGAGCTGAATGGGATGATCAATCCCGAGTAACCATGCTTTTCATGTTATATTTAAAAAAAAAAAAAAAAAAAACAAACAAACGTCACTATCGCTTAAAAATATGTCGGTTGCCTCAGTTTGAAGGACTTGTCTTCGGATATGTTTTGGTCCTCATTTTCTACTTGTAGAATTGGAGGATAGCCATTAACCAGATGACTGAAAGTGACCGGGGCGGTTTATGATGAGTTTTCATTTTTTCGCTTAAAATTAGTCGATCATACTTAGTTAGAAGGACACATACTTGTATGTGGTCGGTCCAGCTGATCCATTGGATCTTCGGGATAGCCGTTTACCTGAAGACTTTGTTTTGGTCGGGGCGATTAATGTTAAAATTTTTTAGGGAAATGAAATTATTTTTCAAGTCTACTACTTCGTAAGAAGTTCGTTTGCTATGTTTAACAGAAAATTGATCCAACCTTGGAAAATGATAGATATACAGATTCTGTGTACTTAACTAGTGAAGTTATTAGGCTTAAAAGGCTTTAGGACAGTTATTGTATGTCATGGTAGCTTTTTATGGTGTGTAAAAGTAGATGTGATACAAACTAAATCTACTTGATTTTACGTGGAAACTCCTTACGAGTTTTGCATGTCTTCATATATATCTTTCTGAATGATAGGCAGAAAAGCGATTACCCAGTCATACACGAGCCCGTAAGTGTTCTGATTCCCGTGAAGATAGCGTTTAAAGAAACTGCAGTGATCCAGATTCGGGACTTGCAATTGTTTACTACTCTGAAGTCTATGTAAATGTTTATCATAAAAAAAAAAATGGATTATGAGTTATGAAAACATTCTAGAGCTGAAAATGTCAAGACTTCTCAATCATGGAGTAAGAAAGAGAACGGGAAGCAGATGAAGAGTACTTACAAACTTAATCAGACACTATGGGTCGAGGTCAATTCGGGGTGACTTGGGGAAAGCCAAATATGCTTTGAGAATAGATAGGGGGCATCATAATATCTGAGTTGTTGCCCACTTAAATTTTGAGGCATAATTGAACCTAACTCGTATCACAGAAACGATGAAAACCATCTTAAGTTATTTACCTGCTTACAACCTGTCTCTTTATGTCATAATACAGCTAAACACGGATCTATGTGACAGTCACGTAGTTAGTATAATTCCTGTTCGGATCTTTTCTAAAACGTAGTAGTCCCTATCGAGACTGAAATTTGATCCCTTATACTTTATTTTTTAAAAAGTTTCTTGTACTTAGGTAGTTTTATAATTTTGTATCTGGTTACTTGGACTTGATCGTGTTATTTAATTCTTAAAGGGAAGTTTTAAAAGTTAATTGCAAAATGTTCAAATTATAAGGGTTGATTTTGTAAATTTAGGCGATGTTGTTAAACAGGCGAACTTGTGAATAACTTCACCTAGGCGAAGTTAACCGTAACTTCGCCTGTACAAACTCTGCAGGGTTGTCGGTCACGATACCACCTGCGGTTACGTCCACAACTGCTTCTGATGTCCCGGTTACATTCGATATCCATGCTGAGTATACTCAAGACACATCTAACATGAGGTTTGATTTCGATGCAACCCTCTCAGACTCGGAGAGAATAGCTGCACTTGAGCGGGTCGTGGCTGAACAATCAAGGGTGAATCTTGTCCAGACCCAGGCTATTCAGCGCCTTGTTGCAGAGAATCAACTACAGTCGTCCCTCCTGATTGAACATGGGAGAATTATAGATGCTATGAAGGAGTTCTTGGCATCTCAGGGGGAGACAGGCTGTAAAGGCGACGAGTTAAGGACAAAGAAGAGGAATGACAGAGACGATGATCCCAATGCATCGAAAGATGCAGGTGGTGAGTTGCCAAGAACTACTCAAGCTCTTGGGACTTCCACAGCTCAGGGGGAGTCTGCAGGTGCAGTTGGTGGTGATGAGGCGGTGATGGAAGACGAGGATGAACAAGAGCTGCTAAGAGTTTACGATCTGATGCATTTGGTAAACTTATCGCAAGCTGATCTGAAGGTGCTTAATGAGAAGAAAATCTTTTATATTCCTGCTTGGAAGGACGAAGCGAGGAAGTATCAAAGAGTTGTGTCAGTTTGTGTTAGAGAAGGAGTGCATGCGTGAAGATACAAGATTGAAGATTACAAGACAAGTGCTTAAAGATCAAGATATGAAGCTACTGCCAAGGGGGAGTCTGTTGGTGCATAATGTCAGTAGTTCATAGTCTAGTGTCTGTAATCGAGTCTGTAATGTTTAATTATGTTTTGTATGTTTAAGCGAAGTTACTGACAAGTTCGCTTAACAGGCGAACTTGTTAGTCAAGCGAAGTTATGGACAACTTCGCCTGAACATGCCAGGCGAAGTTGTCGTGTATAAATAGTCCTAGGTTACGGCTTGGTTTGTAATCGTGGTTTAAGTTCGTGTCAGTTGTTCAAGTTCATTGTAACGTGAGGACGAGAGTCTGTAACAGTGATATTACATCACGTGTTTGAGTTATAATATATAACGTGTGTTCGTTTCGTGTGTTCGTGTGATTCGTGTTCTATACTCGTAACGATCTACGCAGGGATTCCGCACCTGAGTAGACCGAGATATCTCGTGCGATCCGTCCAGGGAACCTACATATATCTTCTTCATTTGTTTGATCTTGTGTTCCGGTGATTTTCATTTTAAATCTTGAAATATATTAAGAAAAAAAAATAAGTGTATAACGAAGACATATGATATTTTAATAAGAACTTTATTTAATTGAAACACAAGTTGTACATGAAAGAGGAACTACATAATTAAAGATAATGAGAACACACTTAATAATTGCATCTAATTATAGTAGTCAAGCAACTTTGTTTAAAAGTTCCACCCCAAAGTCTTCAACGCTCAGCTCAGCATTGATATTATTAAAGTTATCAACATGGTTCACTTCTTTCTCTTTTCCTTTTAGAGAGGCTTGGTACAGTTCACACAGATGTGGAGCTGTGCGACAAGCCTTTGCCCAGTGGTTTGTACTTCCACATCTAAAACATGAAGTGCCATTGTTTTCGGACCTACCAGCTTCATTCCATTTATATTGGTGGTTGGAATTGGTATTGTGTGAGACATGATAATTATTGGCTCTCTGGTTACGACCACGACCACGGCCACGACCACGACCGTAAGAGTTATTGTTCCATTTGAATGGATGCTTACGATCATTAAAATGCCTTTTGTCAAAATGACCACGTCCACGTCCACGGCCTCGTCCTCGACTTTGTTCCCATTTATGATCAGAATTTTTATGAGAACTTTTATGAGCAAAATGTGCTTCTGGTATTGCTAATGAACCCGTGGGACGAGATTGATGATTTTTCATCAATAATTCATTATTTTTCTCTGCTACAAGGAGTAATGCATTTAGATCAGAGTATCTCCTAAAATTCTGCAAACGATAATGTGTTTGCAAGTTTATATTTGATGCATGAAACGTGGAGAAAGTTTTCTCAAACTTTTCTTCCTCTGTTGCGGGATACCCACAAAATTCTAGTTTTGAACAAATTCGGTATAAAGCAGAGGTGTAATAATTTACCCTCTTAAAATCTTGGAACCTAAGACTGTTCCATTCATCTCTAGAAGTAGGAAGTAAAACTTCCCTTAGATGACCGAATCTGCTTTTCAAATCTTCCCATATCATATATGGGTTATCATAATTAAAATACTCATGCTGTAATAATTCATCAATATGTTTATGGATGAAAACATCAGCTCTTGCATTATCCTGGTCAGAGCAATCATTGTATTCTTGGATTGTGTCTAACACATCCATATATTTTAAATGTCTTTTGACATTTGCTGTCCAAGACATATAATTTTCTCCAGAAATGTTGAGTGCAGGAAATTCGAGTTTTGCTATATTTGACATTTTGTTGCTAAACATAATAGAGCAAATAATAAGATAAATATTAAAATCCATATATATCAATCAACAATGAGATAAAATACATTGGTAGAGCTATAAACATATAAAAGAAAAAGAAAATGCCGAAATCTTCAGATGGGAGATTAAAAATTAGAATGAGAAGTAGTATAAGCATTATAGTGACCAACAGTAAAACCGGGTGAATCATTTTGAGAATTTTATCTTGGATAAATTTAATAAGAAGAATGTTTGTTGTAAATGAAATGGGGTTAATGATTGGTTATTTATAGTGAAAATTTATAACCTTTTTACAACGGTTATATTACCGTTTTATAACGGTAACATTACCGTTTGTATGTGTGTGTGTATATTAATTATTTTAAAGTAAGATAATAAATAAGATATTAAATACAGTTTATTTTATAAAATATATAATTAGTATGCACAATAATAAGAATAGAATTGTTAGTGTAAATAAATCTAACTTCTAAATGAGATATTAGTGTGCATATATAAATAAAAGTTAGAATAGTTATCAAATTTTAATAACAATGTTTATACACATTATTGCTATTACTTAGTATATTAGTTAGTATATGTATAAACATAGATATATATCTAATGTACATAATTAAAGAAGTGTTTATGATGCTTATGTAGATACCTTTGTGTCTATTACCTTTCTTGGTTTGGATATAAGCGGCTCGTGCTGATAACGTGTTATGATATTAGCCCTAAATATAACAAGCTTATTAGAATAATATATGAACTTGGAGTTAACAAGAAACAAAGAAATATGAGAATATGAGAATTTTTACTGGATACATTAACTCGATCAAGATACATAGTATTTATAATATCAAAACACTGTTTATAATCACTATTTAGGGGGACAAGATTATATCATTGGTTTGACAAATGAAAAGTGTGTCATACACAAAAAGTGTCGGTGGTTCACAACATTATTATTATTATTATTATTATTGTTATTATTGTTACTTTTGTTATATAACTAAACAATTCAAAATCACTAGTGGGATTCCTAAACAAATACCATACTTTACTTCTTCACTACTCTCTTCTTTGGTGTTGAAGAACTGTTCTTGTAAGGTAATCAAGGTTATTTTTGTTAATGAAATTGTTATTTTTTTTGTAAATTGCTCATGGGTTCTGGAAATCTTGCTGAAATATGAGGTGGGTGTGTTTAAATTTTGATTTTTGTTGTTGAAGAACTGTTTTTAATTATAACGTAATCAGGATTATTTCTGTTAAGTTTTATTAATTTTTTTCTAAGTTGTAAATCCTACTGAAATATGTGGTGGGTGTATATTTCAGTTGTTGAAGAGCTGTTTTTTAAAGGTAATTAAGATGATTCAGTTGTAGAAATTTATATTCTTTCTGTAAATTGTACATGGGTTTTGAAAGTCTTGCTGAGATACGAGGTGGGTGTGTTTAAATTTTATTTTTGATGATTCAAGGTACTTATGTTTGATTTTGAGACATCCAGTTGTATGATTTTGAAATTTATTAGTTTATTGAAGATCTTTATTGGCCTAGCTTTTTCTAAAATATGATTATTTTGGATGAATCTTATGTTTGTGTGCCTGGATGTTTGATCCAACTTCGAATAGTATGTACGCATATTAAAATATGTTTTTTGTGTGCTCTTTAATGGTTTCTTCTGTTTTCGATTATGATCTTTATGTGAAAATATTTCCTAACTTGAAGATTGATTTGTTTCCTTGTATGCTTGGTTTTCTGAATATTTTGGTCTTTAATTAATCATTCGTGTGCGCCTGCGTGTTTGTGTTTTCCGATTTATCCACATCATGATATTTTGAACATTTAATGATGGTTATGTTCTTGCATGGTTGATTCTTGGAAAAGGATTTGTTTTTAGGATAATTTTTCTGTGTTTATAATTTTCTCTATTTGTTTTGTGATGAAGTACAATGATTTAACCCTTTTTAAACTTATCAATGCCTTCTGATACATAACAGTGAGTTCTTTCTTGTATGTTTTAATTATCCGAACACCTTAGGTCCAATTTTTTCCAGTTGTGCAACGACTTTATTTTCAAGTCAGGCATGCTCAACATATATGAATATCATTAACTTAATTTAGTTATATGTTCATAACATCTCTTTTATCACTGGGCATTGTAGGCTTCTTTAATTGGCTCATGCTGAATAGCATTAAAGGTTCTACAAAACTATAAAGTATAAACGAAAGCATAACCGATAATGGGAGGTTGCTGCTCTTCATCTCAAAAATTCCACCTCCATGGAACTCCGGTGTATAATTATGTGAGTGTTTTCTTCTCGTTACACTACTAATTATAAAAAAAATATTCTTTCAAACAAGGTACCTGTAGTTTGACTTTTTGAGGTCAAACTGACCGGTTTCCCACATACTTGGTATGAAGTTGGTGTTAAGTTTTCTGTGGATAAGAATCTTTTTTCTCTCAACATTTTTAATTCAGAAGGTTAACCTCAAAAGTAACAGCTTTAAGCTTTCTTTCACTGAATTCTATCTAGGACTAGTTTGATAGGTGGTGAAACGGGTCAAAACAAGTCAGGTTGACCCACCAACACTTCAGCGCTGAGTTCACACGTAAGTCTGTGAACTTACTTTTGAGCGATTTCGTCCTTTTTAACGCTCCTTTTATATTTCATAGAAACATCCAAACGATTTACAATGAAGGTTCGCTTTGTAAACTTTAGACAAAATGCAAAAGATGAACTATTTGCTGTAAACTAAAGCAGTTAAGGGTTTTTATTATGGAATACAGATTTACAATGAAGGTTTTTATTATGGAATACGAATCGACAACACCTCGTGAGAGTTCATTTTCCACAAGATTACTAATTGATGTAAATCCTGACACGTCAATACCCGACACTTATAGATCTCCTCCAACTCCTATTCCATTTGATGTGGTTTTAGGAATTCCACAATCAGCAAACACGGGCTCTAATGATCAAGCTTATCAAAAACCGACTCTTGTCAAAGTCAAGATATTTGACCATGTAGCCGAGGGCAATACGCCTATTGTGGAGTCCCCAAATAAGGTTGAAGTTGGATTTCAAACATCAAAAAGTCTTGATTGTTCTACAATGGAGGAAGAGGATATTTGTCCCACTTGTTTTGAAGGTAAACTGATTTCTGTATATGCAATTTTTGACTTTTTTGGTCAAACTAGCTCTCACATTTGACTCTTGAAAGTCAAACTTTATGTTTATTAATCGATTTGAACACAAGCATTGATCACTTGCAGAGTATGATTATGAGAATCCAAGAATTGTAACGAAATTTAACCATCAATTTCACCTTTCATGCATTCTAGAGTGGATGGAACGAAGCCAAACTTGCCCAATCTGTAATCAGGTATTTCTATATACTTTTTTTTGTTTGTATTTGATATAAGTATTAAAACATGTTAAAACATCTAACAGGAAATGCACTTTGAAGTTCTGGGATTCACTTTTTTCAAAAGCGCGTTAAACGTCGATGGCATGGACCATTTAGATCTACCTTAGAAGTTAGAAGATTCACGTGTTGTTTATACCATTTGGTAGAGATCAAAGAGGGTGTATGGCATTGCTTCTAAAAACGGTTTATTGCGATTTGATACACATGCAAGCTGTTGTGAAATGTTTGAGATTGCTTATGTATCTCACTTTCATATATTAATTTCTAATTGTCAAATATCACCACTTTACCACCATCAATCCCACATTCATAGTAGCGAATCTTGAAACTGATTTAAACCTACAATTTTTAGCTAAATATTTTAGCTGTAATATTAATGGTTTATAGTAATTTATGATGGTAATCAAGAACACAAAACAAGAATTTTTGGAATTTTGCAAAAGCTTCAAGCAACTTTTTTTTACTAACTGAAAGATAATTTGAAACTGATACATGACTGGTACATTCAACCCATTAAATAGCTACTAGACCCCTACTAATTCTCAATAAACAAAACATACGTGGACTAAGTAGGCATCCCCACTTGACCAGTTATCTTAAACTAAAATTCAAAACATTACTAAAAAACAGGAAACCCACAATGGGTGACGTGGAGAAATATTCAACCAGCCATGCACAAATAAACCAAGAGAACGTTGGGTCATATTTCTTCACCCTCCCTTGAACCAACTTCTCTTACACCCAGCTGCCATCTGAAGTAAACAAACTTTTCTTTAGCCAACGACTTTGTCAACACATCTGCAACTTGTTCATGTGTACCGCAAAAATCCAGAGCAATTAAACCTTTTTCCACTACTTCCCTGAGATAATGATACTTCAATTCTATGTGTTTCGATCGGCTGTGATTCACAAGGTTTTTTGAGAGCCTTATTGTTGATTGGTTATCATAGTAGGATTCTTTTGGAACATCCCCATATAATCCAGAATACATCTGAGCCAAACTGCTTGACATGAAGCTCCTGCAGCTGCAATATATTCATCTTCCATATTGGACAGAGCAACTGTAGTTTGCTTTTTAGAACACCATGAAATTTCACCACTCCCAATAGAAAACATGTAGCCAGATACACTTTTCCGATCATCAATGCAGCTTTCCCAATCACTATCAGTGAAACCAACAAGAGTAGTTTCATCTCCCTTTGAGTACCATATGCCATAGCTTTGTGTTGCAGCTATGTACTTTAGTATTCTTCGAGCAGCACCTAAATGAATTTTAGAGGGGTTTTGCATGAAACGGGCTACCACACTTAAAACATAGGATAGATCGTGCCTGGGTGAGTGAGATAAAGAAGTCCACCTACCAAGCTTCTGAATAGCTCACCATCAATCTTTTCTGAGTGGTCATTAACTGAGAGTTTTTCATTAGCATTCATAGGTGACGATTCAATTTTGGTTGAAAGAACACCAAACTTTTGTATCAAGTTTTCTATGTACGCCTTTTGATGGAGAAATATCCCACTCTGAGATTGACAACTTCCAGACAAAGAAATACTTTATGGTGACCAAGATCGGTCATCTCAAAGGTACTCATCATGCTTTTCTTGAACTCGAGAACCAGTTCATTTGAGGATGAAGCACATATGATATCATCTACGTAGAGACATATGTAGATTACATTGCCAGATTCAATGTGCTTGATGTAAAAAGTGGGCTCACTGCTGCTTTTGACATACCCGTTATCTCCAAAGTAAGTATCAATTTTGGCATACCAAACTCTTGGAGCTTGTTTCAGGCTGTACAAAGCTTTGTTCAGCTTGTATACATGCCCAGGATGTTTTTCGGAAGTAAATCCCTCCGGCTGACTTGACATCCAATTGATGGAGTGTCCAACCCTTTTGAGCAGCAACAACTAAAAGTAGTCGGATCGTTTCAAACCGCACTACTGGAGCAAACGTTTCATGGAAGTCAATTCTCGGTTGTTGAGAGAATCCTTTAGCGACAAGTCTTGCCTTGTACTTTATGCTATTTCCATCAGGACCCGTTTTGGTTTTAAATAACCATTTGACACCCACAATAGATCTTCCTTCTGGTGTCGGAACAAGAACCCAGTTGTTATTCTTTTCAATGGAGTGAATTTCCCTTTGCATGGCTTGTACCCAATCAATTGAGTGCATGGCTTCTGAAAAGTTTGTTGGGTTTTGGATACTAAGAGCAAAGTGCATGGCTTCCTCTAACAGCCCTTCACCGGATGCGTAGTCAGCCATGCAAGTGGGTTGCCTAGTGGTCCGACGGGTGTTGACAAAGGTGACTGTAGAAGGTACAACAGTGGGTTCATTTTATGAAGGTGGAATATTTGGTTGTAGTGAAGGTGATGGATCATGATTTGTGGGTAGTAGTGGGGTTGGTGTTGGGGTTGATGGTGTAGTAAGGACATCATTTGTAGTTTGAGTATGAAAGTGGTTTTGGTCAGTTGTACCATGTGGTTCAGGAAAAGGACAAGGAAATGGGTCAATGTAGCTATAAATCAGACCACTTGATGTACCAGCTTCATATGTGGGCCACACCCACTTTTCACTTTCAATATAATTCACATCTCTCTTTAGTGATACTTTTTGAGTGATAGGATTGTATAATTTATAGACTCCATCAATAGTGTTAGAGTAACCAATAAGGATGGATTTTTCTGATCTATCCTCAAGCTTTTTCCTGTTTTGTTAAGGTAAAGGACCAAAAGAAATACAACCTAAAGGTCTCATGTGTTCAACAGAAGGTTTTGTACCTGACCAGGCTTCAAGTGGAGTTTTGTTGACAAGAGCTTTGGTGGGAGATCTGTTCAGTGTGTAAACAGTTGTTGCAACTGCTTCAGCCCATGTCTTTGTCATGTAGTTGCTTTAAACTGTCAAAATTTAAGTGGCAATACCTAAGATGCCATTTGAGAGCTTCATCGTCATGCTTGTTGATGGGACCATCTTTGACAGTGAGAAGACAGATGGCATCCATGACAAACATGTTGTTAGATGCAACATCTATTTCCATGATCATCATTTCTATGAGCTTATTGGTTACTATGCACATTCCCTCATCAAAGAGAATGGAGTAATGCTTTTTCATAAGTTGCCCTACACCCAACATATTGTATTCTAGTTTGTGAACATAGAACACATCTTCAAGCATTTTGTATTAGCCATATCCTGTGTGGATTTTTACAGTTTCCTTCCCTTCGACATCAAGCCTTTTCTTGTCACCCAACTTGACTTTTATTTTAAAAGACTCATCAAGGGTTATGAAGCTATCCTTGAGCCCAGTCATATGATTAGAACAGCCTGAATCAAAAAACCATAGGTGTGCTTGATTAGAAGAGGATTCTGTATAGGTCATAATGGCAAAGTGGTTCAACCGAGGCTCGTGAAAAGAGAGCAGCAGTTGAGCATTGTCATCTTCTTCACCATCATTTTGATCTTCATTTTTCGACAACATTGGCTTGTTGATCCTCTATGTTATACCAACAATCTTTCTTGAAATGACCATATTTCTTGCACACATAGAATTGGGGAACTTTGCTTCTATCCAGACTGATTCTCCCTTGACCAGCAACTCCATAACCTCGTCCCCTAGATCCTCCTTGACCACGACCTCTACCTCTAGAGGTTTTGGCCAAGTCTTGGAAGATCTGAAGAGCACGTTCTTCAACGGCTTCAGCTTTCTTGACTTCATCCTTGACATGGGTTCGGCTGTTCATCCGTACTTCTTGAGACTGAAGTAGTCCCATGAGTTTGACAGGAGTAATCTCAGAAGATCCGAACCCAACTTCAATGGAGGGTATGACATAGTCATACCTAGGTGACAGCTTCGAAGAATTTTTTCTACAATTTTTTGATCCGTTAGTTCTTCACCAAAGGATCTTTGGCGACTGATGTGCTTGAAGCAGTTATGAAATAAATAACTAAAATTATACTAATCTAGACACTAAGTAATACTCTAGACCCTTAAACTTTACTTAAACTACTAACCGGCAAGTGAACCGGTCGACTCTAGTACAGCTAAGTAAGTCCGGATATCGAACCCACGAGACTCTTTAAATTACGAAACTAGCAAATTAGACTCAACTACAAGACACGACTATTTATTAATAATATTTGAGGGGGATTTTAAAACTAATTAATTAAAACTCTAATAATAATTAACTTATGATTACTTTAATTAAACTATTAATAAACTAATTAATAAAATAATAAAACAAACCCTAATTATTTAAATAATAATAAAACATAATCATTACTTATTAATTAATTAATAAAACTTAAACCTAATTAATTTTAACTAATAAACAATTTAGAAAACTTGGATTAATTCAGATGATTAAAATAACTACCCAGGTTGGAAACCCCAAAGTTACGGTTATTAATTTAAATGGAAAAACGTAAGTTATGGAACTGGGATCATAAGATAGACCATTGACAGAAAACCCGAATAGAATCCTTGAACTTCAAGAAGACGCCTATGGATTTCTAACAAGTTTATGACTCACCAGTTTTATATTAAACTTCCATACGGTTATTTAATCGCTTATGTCTAAGTATCTTTTATGACGAAAACCTACCTTACAGCGCGGAATTCAAAAGATATCAAAGCAGACACAATTAATTTAATAGACTAAGCTGACAATCAAACATAGACGGACTCCTTACGAAGAACTAAATCTAGCAATCCCGACAAGCAAAGATCTATCAACAACCTATCACCTTACATCTTTCTAGGCTGGCAGTTCACTTATATCTATTACTTGATTTTATTGTTTCTATGATTTTAATGCATATTAATCACAAACTAGTTAAGAACACACAGTAAATGACCTGACAAAACCCTATCCTATGAAACAATCAACAAGGGAAATGTGAAACAATAAATTCAAGTAAACAAAACCAAGTAATCATACGCATTAATTGAATCAAACTCAACCGTTTACTTAAAACATAAAATCCATAACGAAACGAAAATCCAAATAAAAATCAAACCGAACTAAGGTTCATCACGACCTAGGCAGTCTATGGAATTTAGCCTAGCATCATAAAGTCTAAATCAAACAAAGTAATCAAAACTCAAAACATGCTGAAATAATATAGAACGAAAGATTAAAGACGATAAAACCCGTATTCTTCGATCTTAAACGTCTAGCTCTTCACCGGATGTTCTCTTGCCTTCAAAATCACCACGAGACTCGTAAGATGGCTCCAAAGACTCTCTAATCCGGCTGGTGGCTTAACGTTATGTCAGGTTTAAGTTAAATGTGTTTAAATAGCGAAAACAAAGCCCGGCAATAACCAAAAACGAATTTAATTTATCCCAGATGTGCCTAGGCGCCGCGCCAAGGGCTTTTAGCCTTCTGCCTAGGCGCGGCGCGGCGTGCTCCTCTATGGGGGCCGGTCAGACCGGCCCGATCTGACCGGTTCTCTGTCCGGTTCCTTCCTGATGCGTTCCGGATCTTCGTTTCGACTCGTTTTAGCTCGTTTTTCGCTCTTTTTCATCACGATCAAACCCCGGAACCTACGAAACATAAAAACTTTAGTAGTATACAAATCTCGACTAAAAACGAACAAAAACTAATAAAATATTAATTAAAATATACAAGGGAAACAAATATATTTAGAATTATATCAAATATCCCCACACTTATTCTTTTTTCGTCCCTGAAAAAGTTTGATGCAGTTGGATCAGAATCGGAAAATAAAGTCTAACAAACATATAGGTTAATTTTTAAAACTCAGAAAAACGCAAAAACCGCGATCACCGATATTGTTGTCAACCTAAACCCATGTCTTAATTTTTACCGGGACAAATATGATCCGACAATTTTTTTACTCAGTGGTTTACACAATTAATACCCGCTTATTTTTAGCTTTTACCAGACCAGACCACCCCAACTTGACTTAAACCTCAAAATTAGCAGATTTAAAACTTTTTTTGCTCTATTTTTTTCATGAATAGATAAGACGATCAAGGGTATTGTTTATCCACCTAAGCTTAAGCATCAAAGTCTTCCAAGTATCCATTAGATATGATTAAGGTTCAATTATTTTATAGCTAGTGTTCCCCACAACATGACATACCCCCGTTATCAAGCAACACCCCGAACCCTTCACCATAGGTAAGTATGCAAAATTTCATCTGTAGGGCTTACATGTAGCGTGTCCCTTGTGGTCCGTTTCTTAATGGTAATGAGACGCGAGCAAGGGGACCCCACATGGCTAACAGCGTGGATGATCAAGTCTATAGTGAATTTTATACTTTTGTACTCTTGTGATCATGTTTATAGACTTATAAGGGTTTTCTCTTTTTGGCTTAATTTTAAATATTCACAACACCACTTAGGAATTGTGAATACCCAGATGAATAGTCGGCATACAGACACATGGTCTCCGGACCCGAAGCATCCCATCAATACAGGATTTGAGGTAATAAACCATACGCCAATGAGGTGTAAAACACTAAACTAGCAGTTTTAAGTTTATATCACAAGCTACACGGCATACTCTAACGTTAAACCTACCCAAATATCATATGATAACGTATTCAGATTTTTAAAATTTATGATATTTCACTTTTTCATACTAAAATTTGAGGCTTGAGTATGGCCCGACCTTTCATTACTTGTTTTCTACGGACAAAACGCTTTACCCACAAGAGATTTCCGACCCATTTTATCAAATTTGCCCTTTCATTTTCAAGGCTGAGCCTACCGACACATCTCAAGTTAAGTGCTCTTTCTTTTATTTATCTCATATTATTAGTAGTTTGAATAACCAATTTCCGATAAATCATCATCTCCTACTTTAACGCAACAAAAACTAGATTCAAGGGACATTTTTTAAAACATTTTTCTTATTTTATTATTATTATTATTATTATTTTAAAAAATATGACTCAAATGAAAACAAAACTCAAATTAGTTAAAACAATTGTGTCCCATCCCCACACTTAAATTTTGCATTGTCCTCAATGCAGGTACGGGAAACACGACTCGAAAATATTTAAAATAAACTAACAATATCAAAATAAAAATAAAAAAAAACTAAAAAGATAAAAACAAAGACATAAAAATAAAAACATGAAAAACATAAAAACAAAGTACAATGGAAAAGGTTTAGCTGGTAATATGCGAGACTGTCAATGTGCCAGTCTATTTCCATGGGTGCTCTCCTCACCGACCGCTCAACATGAATTGGTAACTCATTCTCTCTTTCTGAACGGACACGGCCTCTCCTCTCGACAAACCTAAGTAACATCAAACATAAAAACTAAAACATAAAGGTTACTTATAAAGTTCAAGCATCCACCAACTTCCAACCTGCCAACCTAACCAAAAAAATCTAAAATAATATCCGTACAGACCAAATAAAAATAAAAACATCATAAAAGAAAAATAAAATATCACAAAACATAAACTCCAATGTCAGCTCATCAAGTCAATCCTCATCTTCTTCCTCTTCCGACTCCGACTCGTGCTCAAGAATATGGTACGGCTCAGCATTATCAATTTCCGGGAAATCTGTCCTATAAAAAGGTACTCCATGTCCAAAACCCGAACCACCCGGGGCGCTCAACCCGCTCGGACCCGCATCGTCCGGCTGTCGAAGAGAAATGAGCACCTCAATCCCCAGTGCACTCATCATGTATCTCATATGGTCATCCTGCCGTCTCTGGTTCGCCTCTACCATCTGTCTCAACTCTCTAATCTGATCAAGACCGGACTCCACCCGATCATATAACGAATCCAAAGTAATATCCTTGGAGCGAGGCTCTCTGACCGGAAGCTGACCACCCGGTCTCTCTGATCTGTGAGGCGGCCTCTGGTGACGGGACGGTAAACCGGCTCGCATAGCAGCAGCCGCGGTCCTCGCCGGTGCTTGAATCTGTGGGCCCGTCTTGACATCCTACCACTCTACTGGATCGGTACCTTTCAAAATCCCAGCATTCCTCAAATCCTTAACCTCCAAAAACTCTCTAACGGGTCCCTCTGTCAAAATTGTAGGTTCCCTGGACGGATCACACGAGATATCCCGATATACACAGGTGCGGAATCCCTGTGTAGATCGTTACGGACGTAGAACACAAACACACGAACACACGAATACGATACGAACAAACACACGTTATATTAATAACTCAACACGTGATATAATCACAGTTACAGACTCTCGACCTCACGTCACTTGACTCACTGATTTACACACTCTAACCACCCCCTAAACGATAAACTGTAACCAATATAAATACACGACAACTTCGCCTCAGGCGAAGTTGTCCATAACTTCGCTTGGTTAACAAGTTCGCCTAAGCGAACTTGTCAATAACTTCGCTTGGTTAACAAGTTCGCCTAGGCGAACTTGTCAACAACTTCGCTTTAAACAAACCAATACATAAACAATATTACAGACTCGATTACAGACATTAGACATATGAACTACTGACATTTATGCACCAACAGACTCCCCCTTGGCAGTAGCTTCATATCTTGATCTTTCAGCTCTTGTCTCGTAATCCTGTAACTTCAAGCGTGCACTCCTTCTCTAACGCACACCGACACAACCCTTTGATATTTCCTTGCTTCATCCTTCCAAGCAGGAATATAAAAGATCTTTTTCTCGTTAAGCATCTTCAGATCAGCTTGCGATAAGTTAACAAGATGCATCGGATCGTAAACTCTAAGGATCTCTTGTTCATCCTCATCTTCCATCACTGCCTCCGCTGTCTCACAATCAACGAACCACCACTTTAGGTCTTTGAGCACATCCTTGGGCATAAGCTTCATCGGTACTTCTTTAAGGCACCGGATTGGTTTATACTTCATAACCATCCAAGGCTTTCCATCAGCTCTCAAACCTCTATACTTGTCTTCAACAAGTTTCCCTTTCTGTGGTTTCAACAGCTCAAACTTCTTTTCCTTTATGCTCTCTTTCCATACGATTTTCCCTATGACTCTAGCCATATTATCGTCACTTCGATTGATCAACCCCAATCTGGCTAAGTCTTTAACCTCACACTCAGGCATTGTGTTTAACGATCTCAACATTCTTCTAAGGTACTGAACTCCATCATATCGTTTAATTACGAAGAGCCGCAACTACTCATCATAAATCCAGCATATAATCCCTTTCTTTGCTTCAGCATAGCCCTTAATATTGTAACTCTTTTTGAACATGGTAGGGACTGCCGGTTTCTTCGTTTTGACAAACCATTGAGCGTATCCTTCCTTCCACCTCGGCTGCTCTTCCCATTCAGTATCTTCAACTGCCGTCTGATCACCCATATCGGCCTTCTCAACCTCTGGAATGTCATGTTCGACATTTTCCTCTACTATCTCTCCTTCCTCAATCTCATTCTCAATTTCAATCTGCTCACCGATCTTCTCAATCACATCACTCGGCAGCACATCTTCATCAAATAACACATCGTCGCTGAACATATCATCGTCAAGTTCCCTCAACGCATCAATCACGTCATCATCAACCAACACCACATCATCACCACCAGCCGCGTCGGCAGACTCCCCCTGAGCTGTGGAAGTACCAAGAGCTTGAGAAGTTCTTGGCAGCTCACCACCTGCATCTTTCGATGCATTGGGATCATCGTCTCGGTCATTTCTTCTTTTCGTCCTTAGCTCGTCGCCCTTACAGCTCATCTCCCCCTGAGATGCCAAGAACTCCTTTAAGGCATCTATAATTTTCCCATGCTCAACCAGGAGGGTTGACTGTAGTTGATTTGCTTCTACTAGGCGTTGAATAGTCTTCGATTGCTCCGCCACGATCCGCTCTAGTGAAGCTATTCTCTCTGATTCTGACATAGGCGTAGGCGAGACATCAGAAGCAGGCGTAACCGCAGGTGGTACCATACCTGATAACCCTGCAGTAGTGACGACCGTTGACTCTACAAATCGTGCAGCAACCACCGACTGAGTAAGCGTTGGAGGTGGTAGAGACACGATCTCCGGAGTCGTCATCTGGATGGTAGTGGTAGATGGAATGCCAGCAGATGATGTAGCCACCACGGGAACATCCGCAGCGCTTGTACTTGTAACCTGTACAGAAGTAGGAACGATAGACATACCAGACAGTGCAGCCGGAGCAAAACGTACCATCCTTGAAGTCTCTCCAGCTCCCATACCAGCACCTGTCCTTTCCCGTCTTGAACGTCGTATCAGCTTATGTATATCTTCTTCCTCTTCTGACTCATCATCATCCTCCGTTCTCTTTCTCTTCCCAAACGTTCTCTCTCGAGACACCATCAACCGTCTCCCCTCATTCATGATCTCATCCAAATCTGAGTCAGCCATCGAAGTAGCTGCTCTAGTAACACTCACACCCGAACCTTGTGCAGCAGAGACCTGCACCTCTGCATGTGTATCAACTTGATCCATATCGAAATAACCTTGACCTCCAAAGACAACATCAAGATCTATATCCTCTGCAGCCGACACAACAGGCACAGCAGGGGCAGCTTGAGTTGCTCTTGCCTGTTGTGGTTGAGGATCTCTGAACTCGTCCCCACCAGCAGGAACATACTCTGGGTTGATTAAAAACCCAAACAGTGGAGTATGCCTTGGACGACGTTCAGGGTTGCTCCTCGCACTCGAAGTGCGGCATTGAGCAAAGATACGTTTGCTCACAGATTCCACGTATCTGATCGGTCGTCTCTGAGGTAGATTCGGAGCTACATGGTTCAATATCATCTGGATGAAACGTGGATACATAATGAACCGCTCCCGAGCCATCGCCCTTCTCTGTCTGTCAATCTCGTAAAAGACCATCTGACTAAAACTATAGCGTTTATTGTAAGTCAGTGCAGTCATTGCGGACTGCATGGTCGCACCCATACCGTCAGTGCCCGCCTTCCTTCCTGACATGCAAACTATCATGACGTGCATAAGGAAGCGCCACTGATCAAGTAGAAAACCCTTCCGTCTCTGTGAATCGCCTAATGGACCAGAATAGACCATTCGGAGAAACGCTCCATCACGAAACGGAGCCACAAACTCAGTTGGGTCGTCCCTCGTCTCTTCTCCAAACCGTAACGCCACCCGAATCTGTTCAGAATTGAACTGAACCTGTTGATTGTTCACAGTCGCTCGCATGACCGGGGGCTCAACACGACAATCGTATTCTACCGTCTGCCAAAAGTCTTCGATATTTGGTAAGGATATCGGCAGAGTGTTCGTGATAGCATGAAAAATCCTCGAGCGTATGAGGAAAGTAATAATCTCGCGGTAATCCTCAACGCCGCTCGCTTCCGGGTCAAGGGTGATGTACATATTGTGACCCAGGAAAAATTGCCTCTGATTGTCACCGTCGTCTCCTCCTGCACCTCCAGCACCAGCTACTGCAGCCATATCTACAACAAACGAACCAAGTTAGATAAACGTTAATGAATAACACAAGTTCGCTGGTTACCATGAGCGAAGTTGTGATAATCTGTTTATAGGCGAAGTTAAAGGTGGGGCGAAGTTGGGAACAACTTCGCTTCAGCCTTAAGTTCGTCTATTTTACATTCAGTAAAATTGATCTAGGCGAAGTTAATGTTAACTTCGCCTCATTACAACATCGCCTCAGGCGAAGTTAATGACAACATCGCCTCAGGCGAAGATAAGACTCAGGCGAAGTTACGGATAACTTCGCTTGAACCTTAAGTTCACCTGAATCTGAATCGGCGACAGTAAGGATTATGGAACAACGTGCAGTTGATGTTTTCGTGATTAAGGAATCCGGAAAACATGATGTTAAGGTTATCTAGACGATCAAAGTGGTTCTTAACACGTAAAAACAAGTTTTGAAAATCGGTTTTTAAATTCCGATGGTCCGAGGTTTCGAAATCGGTCCAAACGACCCCTGATTAGCATGAATGAACATGGAATATATGATAAATCGACATCTCGAACCTTGAATCTTAATGAAATCTGGGAAAAATAACTCGGAATCGAAATAAACAATAAGTTCGCCGGAAAATCAGTAAGTTCGCCGGAGAATATGGATAAGTTCGCTGTTTTTGAAAAGTGATGAACAGTTTGACTCTTGAACATCCTTATATAGGGTCTGGGTTATACAGGCGAAGTTACGGATAACTTCGCCTAGGCGAAGTTATTCACAACTTCGCCTGTTTAACAACATCGCCTATATTTAGAAAATCAAACCTTATAATTTGAACATTTTTCAATTAACTCTTTAAAACTTCCCTTTAAGAAATAAATGACATGATCAATTCTAAGTAACCAGTTAAAAAATCATAAAACTATCTAAGTACAAAAACTTAAAAACTTTAAAGTATAAGGGATCAAATTTCAGTCTAGTTAGGGACTACCACGTTTTTAGAAAAGATCCGAACAGGAATCATACTAATTACGTGACTGTCACATAGATCCGTGTTTAGCTGTATTGTGACATATAGAGACAGGTTGTAAGCAGGTATAACTTAAAGTGGTTTTCATCGTTTCTGTGATACGAGTTAGGTTCGATTAAGTCTCAAAATTTAAGTGAGCAACAACTCAGAGATTTTGATGCCTCCTATCTATCCTCAAAGCGTATTTGGCTTTCCCCAAGTCACCCCGAATTGACCTCGACCCATAGTGTCTGATTTTGTAAGTACTCTTCTTCTGGTTCCCGTTCTTCTTCTTACTCTAAGATTGAGAAGTCTTGATATTTTCAGCTCTAGAATGTTTCAATAACTCCAAATTTTTTTTTTTTTTTTTCGAATAAACATAGACTTCAAAGTAGAAATTAACTGCAAGTCCCGAATCTGGATCACTGCAGTATCTTGAGACGCTATCTTCACGGGAATCAGAACACTTACGGGCTCGTGTATGACTGGGTAATCACTTTTCTGCCTATCATTCGGAAAGATATATATGAAGACATGCAAAACTCTTAAGGAGTTTCCACGTAAAATCAAGTAAATTTAGTTTGTATCACATCTACTTTTACGCACCATTAAAAAGTTACCATGACATACAATGACTGTTCTAAAGCCTTTTAAGCCTAATAACTTTACTAGTTAAGCACACAGAATCAGTATAACTATCATTTTCCAAGGTTGGATCAATTTTCTGTTAAACATAGCAAATGAACTTCTTAAGAAGTAGTAGACTTGAAAAGTAATTTCATTTCCCAGAAAATTTTTTGAATTCTATCGCCCCGATCGATTCAAAGTCTTCAGGTAAACGGCTATCCCGAAGATCCAATGAATCAGCTGGACCGACCACATACTAGTATGTGTCCTTCTAACTAATTATGATCGACTAATTTTCAGCGAAAGAATAAAAACTCATCATAACCGCCCCGGTCACTTTCAGTCATCTGGTTAATGGCTATCCTCATATTCTATAAGTACCAAACATATCCTAAGACATGTCCTTCAAACTGAGGTAACCGACATAATTTTAAGCGATTAGTGACGTTTTTTTTTTTTTTTTTTTTTTTAACTACAAGAAAAGCATGGTTACTCGGGATTGATCATCCCATTCAGTTCAATAAGGTTTTGAAATCTGGATTTGTCAAACGCTTTAGTATATAAATCAGCGAAATTATCAAGCGTATCCACCTTTTCAAGCACAATCAATTTCTTCTCAGCACAATCCCGTATAAAATGATGACGTATGTCAATATGTTTAGTTTTACTATGTTTCACGGGATTGTTAGTTACTGAGATAGCAGCTGTGTTATCAATGCAAATAGGAGTAAGTAAGAAATTCAGACCATAGTCGCGCAACTGTTGTTGAATCCAAAGAACCTGAGAGCAGCAGTTGGATGCTGCCATGTATTCTGCCATATAGGTTGAAATTGCGACTGAAGTCTGCTTCTTGCATTGCCACGACACCAATCTGCCACCAAGAAACTGACATCCTCCAGTTGTTGACTTCCGACTCTGATTGCACCCTCCATAATCAGAATCTGTGTAAGCGACCAGCTCCAAGTCTCCTCCTCTCGGGTACCACAACCCCAGCTTCGGCTTGCCCTTGAGATACCGCAGTATCCTCTTTGCACCTTTCAAATGAGATTCTTTTGGATTTGTCTGAAAACGTGCACAAACACAAACAGCAAACATTATATCAGTCCTAGATGCAATTAAGTACATTAAAGAACCTATTATTGCCTGATATTGAGTTGGGTCCACATCTGCATCACCGTCTACTTCAGCACCCAATTTGTGATTGACGCAGATTGGAGTATCATATGGAGAACTGTCCTCCATCTTGAAGCGCTTGAGCACATCATGAACATACTTCGTCTGATGAATGAACATCCCGTCCTTCTTCTGATCAACCTGCAATCCTAGAAAGAAAGTTAGTTCACCCATAGCACTCATTTCAAACCTTTTCTTCATGACGGCTTCAAACTCCTGACACATGGAGACTTTTGATGCAGCAAATATAATGTCATCCACGTAGACTTGTACCAGCAGGAAGTCGCTTCCATCTCTTTTGAAGAACAACGTGCTATCAATTTTCCCTCTTTCAAAACCATTTTCGAGCAAGTAATGTGATAAAGTTGAATACCAGGCACGAGGTGCCTGATGTAATCCATATAACGCCTTGCTCAATTTGTACACGTGATCTGGAAAGTCTGGGTCAGGAAAACCGGGAGGTTGTTCAACATACACAACCTCATGACGCAGCAAATATAATATCCGGTTTAAACCTATCAAACACGCCCAAATACCTAGCAATCCGTGTAACATACGGGCCCATATCCAACCTTGACCTATTTTTTGTACCCCCACGTCTCGTCCGATGAAACGACCATGCTAAAAGACTCGCGTAGTTTATCGGAACCTTCTCAACCATAGCCATCAAACAAAAAATATCCAACCAATTTACCTTATTGTCGCCCGAACCACGACCAATCAAAGTATTAACCAAAACCCGGTGGATAAATCGAAGTACGGGATCTCGAATATCCGACGCCACATTCGCACTAGAAAACGAACAAAGAGAAATTTTGTTCCAAAAAGTGGCCAACTCGTCCGAACCGATACACATAGTATGCTTATTCAAAAACGCACCCCTTAGACCCGTCACAAACCCCGGTTCTCTCAACTGCGCATCCGTATAAAAACCACTTGCTATTGCGAACTGTGCGATAGTCATATTGTACAACTGTCGACCCAATGAAAACGACACCGCATTTGACTGAGCAGAATTTCTTTCTTTATATTTAAACATGCTCAGGAACTCAAGTGTCAGCTCGTGAAACTGCCGTTCGTTAAAATCCAACATCGCCTTAAATTTTGGGCCCAATAACTCGTCAATGCGCTCTCTTTGACCAATGGAATCCAATAAATCCCAATTTATCGTTTTGAATGTGAGGAGATCCGAATTAACCAACTTACATAACTGATCATACTCGGCCGAATCAACATCAAACTTAAGTAATGAATGTTTCTTGAGGTTGGAAACTATTCTTAACACAACCGGCCTCGGCTGATATTCAATCACCCGAGTCCTCGGGCCCACTGGAATAACTGGTTCCGGATCACCACGTGGTCGTGCGGTCGGACCTCGTTTCCTTTTTCCCGCCTCTTTAGACATCTGGAAACCTTCAAATCCTCGTTAAACCTCTCGTTTAGTTTGTGATGATTTCTTGCAATGACCCGACAACACAATTAAACTACAAAACGAAAGTTAGTGACCCAACGAAACGAAAATAAAGTAAAAGAATTATACAAACTCTACACTTGAGCTTTCACTCAAGAACTAGATTTGACGATTCAGTTTGATGGATCGAGGGGAATTTCCTCCACCTCGATTGACTCCTCCGGCCCTCCAAGATAATGCTTTAGACGATAACCGTTCACTTTCCATGAAGTTCCATTTCTCTAACTCCACCGCTCCATAGGGGAATACTTCTTTCACCAAATACGGTCCCGTCCACTTGGATCTCAGCTTACCTGAAAATAACTTCAAACGAGAATTATATAACAATACTTTATCACCTTTCTTGAAGTCTTTACCTCCCTTTAAACGCCGATCGTGCAACACTTTCGTCTTTTCCTTGATATCCAACGATCGAGAATGTGCCGCATCACGAAGCTCCTCTAATTCAGGAATTTGAAAATACCTTTTCCTTGCGGCTTCAGTAAGATCAATATTTACCGTCTTTAACGCCCAAAACGCTCGATGTTCCATCTCCACGGGAAGATGACATACTTTACCGTAAACTAAAATAAACGGTGTAGTACCCAACGGTGTCTTGTACGCGGTTCTAAATGCCCACAACGCGTCATCCAACTTCTCCAACCAATCTTTCCGACTTATCCCAACCGTCTTCTCTAAAATTCCCTTCACCCCTCTATTAGCATTCTCGACTTGATCATTCGTTTGAGGATGGTAAGCGGTAGAGGTGCGATGAGTAACTCCATAACGAGCTAATGCTTTCTCCATGATGGAATTGCAAAAATGGGTACCTCGATCACTAATAACTGCTCTTGGAGTACCGAACAGAGTAAATAACTTCTTTAAAAACTTCACAACAACTCTAGCAACATTTGTGGCTAATGCTTGCGCTTCAACCCACTTTGAAACATAATCTATTGCCACCAAAATATACTTGTGACCACCGGAAACGGGAAACGGTCCCATAAAATTGATGCCCCAAACGTCGAATATTTCAAGAGTTTGTATGGGGTTTTGAGGCATCTCGTTTTTCGACGAAATCTTTCCGGTGCGTTGACAGGTGTCACAAGTCTTGTCAAATTCCACCGCATCTTTGACAACCGACGGCCAATAAAAACCACTATCAAACACCTTTTGAGCCGTGGCATGCGCTCCATGATGACCTCCCGTTAGACCTTCATGAACATGCTTTAGAATATTCAACCCTTATTCTTTCGACACACATCTTCTGAGAATTCGGTCACCTTCAAACATACCGATTAACATCCCGAAAAAATTTCTTCTTTTGTTGAGTAGTCATCCCCTTCAACACAAGGCCCGTAGATAAAAAACTTAGCAAAATCGGTGAACCATGGAAACCCTTGCTTTTCGGCCGTAACAAAATCAATCGATTCGTGCGGAAATCTATCACCAATTGCTTCTTCGCGAATCTCTTCTCTCTTCGGATATTCTAAACGAGAAAGATGATCCGCCGCAACATTCTCCGCCCCCTTCTTGTCTTTAATCTCTATATCAAACTCGAAAAGTAAGAGAATCCACCGTATGAGACAGGGCTTTGTGTCTTTCTTGTGAAAGAGAAAACGCAACGCCGCATGATCGGTAAAAACGGTGGTCTTAGAAAGTACGAGATAAGACCGGAACTTGTCAAATGCAAACACAACGGCTAAAAGTTCCTTTTCGGTGGTGGTGTAGTTCTCTTGGGCATCATTCAAAGTCTTGCTTGCATAATAAATAGGGTGAAAATGTTTATCACGCCTTTGCCCCAAAACCGCTCCAACCGCATAATCGCTCGCATCACACATGAGCTCAAACGGTAAATTCCAATCTGGTGATACGAGACTAGGAGCACTTACGAGTTGATCTTTCAGAAACTTGAACGCCTTCAAACAATCTTCATCGAAAACAAACGGGACATATTTCTCTAATAACCGGGTCATCGGGCGGGTAATCTTTGAAAAGTCTTTAATAAATCACCGGTAGAAACCCGCATGACCAAGAAAACTTCTTATAGCCTTAACATTTGTCGGTGGAGGAAGCCTGCTAATCGTATCAATCTTCGCCCGATCCACCTCTATGCCATCTCTTGAAATTTTATGACCCAAAACTATCCCTTCCGTCACCATAAAGTTACACTTTTCCCAATTTAACATCAATTTCGTCTCGATACACCTCTTCAACATTTTCTCAAGATTAACTAAACAATTATTGAAAGAGTTACCGTACACCGAAAAATCATCCATAAAAACCTCCATGGACGTCTCTATCATATCTTGAAATTCATCATATTGATGAGGATGATGGAAGTACTACCGAGCACATACTTTTTCTATTTTGAGTTGTATATTCCTGATTATAATAAAAGTCCATTTATTTTAAGTTGTGTTTTCGTTAGTTATCATATATCGATCTTCAGTTTATAGATGAATAGTAACCTTTTGTTATGAATACCAAGCCTCATTATGCATATGCTACTACTGTTCTGAGGCAATTGCAGGCTTGTTAAGATTGTTATACACTCAGAGTCGGTTAAAACTGTTTAAAAGTTGGAAGTGGATGTGGAAAAAAATGGCAAAACTTCAACTACTATAATTCTATATAATTTATGTTTTGAATTTTACACATACCTAATTGCCACCATACAACGCTGAAAGGTAGCCGGAGCATTACACAACCCAAATGGCATGCGACGATACGCATATGTACCATACGGACACGTAAAAGTCGTCTTCTCTTGGTCTTCCGGTGCAATAGGAATCTGAAAATAACCTGAAAAACCATCAAGAAAACAATAAAACTGTTGACCCGCGAGACGCTCCAACATTTGATCAATAAATGGCAACGGGAAGTGGTCTTTGCGAGTAGCATCATTCAACCTCCGGTAGTCAATACAAACCCGCCAACCGGTAACCGTACGCGAAGGGATAAGTTCATTATTCGTGTTCATGACAACCGTCATCCCCCCTTTCTTTGGAACAAATTGAGTCGGACTTACCCATGGAGAGTCCGAAATCGGATAGATCACCCCGGCATCCAACAACTTAAGAACCTCTTTCTTGACAACTTCTTGCATATTTGGATTCAAATGCCTTTGGGGTTGAACCACCGGTTTATATTCATCTTCCATCAAAATCCGGTGGGTACAATAAGCGGGAAAAATACCTTGAATATCTGAGAGTCTCCATGCAATCGCCCCTTTATTCATCTTCAACACTTCTATCAACTTTGACTTTTCTTCCTCACTCAACTTAGACGAAACAATACCGGGCAAATCTGAACCCTCTTCAAGATACACATACTCTAAATGTGACGAAAGTACCTTTAATTCCAACGAAGAGGTTTTTTCGCCTCTACTTCACAAATAATCTCACTAACCTCCATAATCTCCGCCGAACACGAAACATCATCTACCAATATTTCCTCACCATCATCTATAATTTCCGTCAACTCGTCATCCATCTCCATCCCAACCAAATCGGTACCACAAATATAATCAAGACACTTATCAAAACCCGGAATAAAAGAATTTAGAAAATATACCGAATGGTATGGACCACTAACATCGTCACTATCATCCCGGTGCTTCATCGACTTTGCAATATCATAAGTAATTCGCCCCTCATACACATCAATAAGAGCCTTAGCCGTTCTAAAAAACGGCCGACCAAGAATAATGGGGACTTTCTCGTCGGCTTCCATGTCAAGTACCACAAAATCAACCGGAAATACAAACTTGTTAACTTTGACTAATAAATTTTCAATAATACCTCGCCGATACTTAACCAAACGATCCGCCAACGACAACGACATACGAGTCGGTGTAAGCTCACCCAACTCCAACTTCTCAAACAACGAATGCGACATAAGATTAATACTCTCACCCAAATCCGCCAATGTTTGACTCATCATATCACTTCCGAACATGCACGGGATAGTAAACACACCCGGATCCGATAACCTTTCCGGAACCCGGTTCAACACTACTGCCGAACAATCCCCGCTAAGTGGAATAGACGAAATCTCCCCCAACCGATCTTTTCTCTTGAGTAAATCTTTCAAAAATTTCGCATACTTTGGCATGTGTTAGAGGGCTTCAACAAACGGAAGATTAATTTTCAATTGTCGGAACATATCTATAAAATGGGCAATATTAATTTGGGTGGTGGCCGAAATACGACCGGGTTTTTCTCAACTTGTGGCTCAATAATTGGTGTTTTAATTTGTGACTTACCCGGAGCCTCCAACTCGATCTCTTCATCCACCGCTTCCTCTTCTTCAACTCCACCCGTTTCCTTAACTATCTCGGGACCCAAAACCCTTCCGCTACGAGTAGTAACCGCTTTCAAATGAGCGGCCAGATTAGTCTGAGTAGAACCCGAAAACTGTCCTTGAGGCCTTTCTTCGAGACGACGAGCAATATCACCAACGGTTCTTTAAATATCGAGAATAGAAGATTGTTGATTCTTGATGAGCATATCGTGTTCGGTCAACTTTTTCTGTGTGACTTGATCTCTCTCCAAGATTTGCTTCATCATCTCCTCTAGACGTCCCATGCTTCCATTAGGATCCTGCACATTATTTTGAACATTAGTACCATTGTTATTATTATTATTGTACTGACCTTGTCCTTGATTGTAAGAATTTTGGTAGCCGGGTGGTGCGCCTGACGGACGCCAGTTGGAGTTATTCTGACTCGGGTTCTTGTAGGCGTTCCAATTCTGATTGTTTGTTGAAGTTGTTGTTGGCAAACCTATTCTAAGAACCAGCATAATCGACTTGCTGATTCATCACCGGGCACTCCAAAGTGCTGTGTCCACCTCTACAAAACTCACACTTGTCCACCTTTGTCTTAAGTTCCTTCACCTCTCGGGTCAATGATTCCAAAGCAGAAGCCACAGTAATATCCAGATTAACCTGGTGTACACCTCGAGAAGATGAGGATGTACTGCTAACGGGAGTGGAATTCCAGCGTCGTGGCCCTTTGGCGAGGTCCGATTGAGCGAAGCCCTCAAACATCTCGTTACATTCGGTGACATTTTTCCTAGCCAGTAGACTTCCTTCTGCGGCCTTGTCGAACCGAACTTGGGTTTCGTAGTTCAACCCATTGTAGAATTTCTCCACGAGAGCCCATGGTGTGAGACCATTCTGTGAGCATCGATATACCAAGCTCTGAAAACGCTCCCAAGCATGACAATATTGCTCATCCGGCTCCATGTGAAACGAGTGAATCTGATCGCGAAGAACAGCCGCTTTAGCCGGTGGGAAGTACCTCTTGATAAATGCGGAACGTAGTGCTTCCCAAGTGGTGAACGTGCCAGGTGGTTGCGTGTCAAGCCAAATAGCTGCTTTACCTGCAAGTGAAAAAGGAAAAAGATTTAAGAAAATGGCATCTTCAGTAGCACCTTGCAAATTAAAAGTTTTAAGAACGCGGTAAAGTCGGTTAAGGTGAGCTGGTGCATCCTCGTCATCACGCCCCGTGAACTGATTAGTTTGAACGATGTTGTTCATGACGTATGACGGAATCTGCCACGAGTTGGGATTGTTGATTGCGGGAACGACGATACATGACTGGTTTCCGGTTAAACCATCAAAGGCTTGAGCAGCAATTGTCCTATCGTTGGCCATTTGAACGTTTGGTTGAATTCTCGGACTTTCGGGTGGTGAACTGTGTGGTGACGATTTTTGTGAAGAAGTTTCTTCTGACTGTGGTTTCTCTGCTGACGAGCTGGTCTCGGTCTTGAATGAAGAAAAATCCAGATTAACCAGCGGCGGTCCTTGCGAACGAAGATGTGGCATAAACCTGAAATCGCAACAGACCAAGTAAGTAGACTAAAAATAAAAAACTAAAACAAAAATAAACTAAAACTTAATTAAACTCCTATAACTCAAACAAAAATAAAACAAGTAGCACGTATGTAGCAATTAGGTCCAAATAAAGCAAATAACGCAATCGCCAAGAGTCCCCGGCACGGCGCCAGAAACTTGATGTGCTTGAAGTAGTTATAAAATAAATAACAAAAATTATACTAATCTATACACTAAGTAATACTCTAGACCCTTAAACTTTACTTAAACTACTAACCGGCAAGTGAACCGGTTGACTCTAGTACAGCTAAGTAAGTCCGGATATCGAACCCACGAGACTCTTTAAATTACGAACTAGCAAATTAGACTCAAATACAAGACACGACTATTTATTAATAATATTTGAGAGGGATTTTAAAACTAATTAATGAAAACTCTAATAATAATTAACTTATGATTACTTTAATTAAAATATTAATAAACTAATTAATAAAATAATAAAACAAACCCTAATTATTTAAATAATAATAAAACATAATCATTACTTATTAATTAATTAATAAAACTTAAACCTATTTAATTTTAACTAATAAACAGTTTAGAAAACTTGGATTAATTCAGATGACTAAAATAACTACCCAGGCCGGAATCCCCAAAGTTACGGTTATTAATTTAAATGGAAAAACGCAAGTTATGGAACTGGGATCATAAGATTGACCATTGACAGAAAACCTGAACAGGACCCTTGAATTTCAAGAAGACGCTTATGGATTTCTAACAAGTTTTAAGACTCAACAGTTTTATGTTAAACTTCCTTACGGTTATTTAATCGCTTATGTCTAAGTATCTTTTATGACGAAAACCTACCTTACAGCGCGGAATTCAAAAGATACCAAAGCAGACTCAATTAATTTAATAGACTAAGCTGACAATCAAACCTAGACTGACTCCTTACGAAGAACTAAATCTAGCAATCCCGACAAACAAAGATCTATCAACAACCTATCACCTTACAGCTTTCTAGGCTGGCTGTTTACTTTTAACTATTTACTTGATTTTATTGTTTCTATGATTTTATTGCATATTAATCACAAACTAGTCAAGAACACACAGTAAATGACCTAACAAAACCCTATCCTATGAAACAATCAACAAGGGCAATGTGAAACAATAAATTCAAGTAAACAAAACCAAGTAATCATACGCATTAATTGAATCAAACTCAACCGTTTCCTTAAAACATAAAATCCATAACGAAACGAAAATCCAAATAAAAATCAAACCGAACTAAGGTTCATCACGACCTAGGCAGTCTATGGAATTTAGCCTAGCATCATAAAGTCTAAATCAAACAAAGTAATCAAAACTCAAAACATGGTGAAATAATATAGAACGGAAGATTAAAGGCGATAAAACCCGTATTCTTCGATCTTAAACGTCTAGCTCTTCACCGGATGTTCTCTTGCCTTCAAAATCACCACGAGACTCGTAAGATGGCTCCAAGACTCTCTAATTCGGCTGGTGGCTTAAGATTATGTCAGGTTTAAGTTAAATGTTTAAATAGCGAAAACAAGGCCCGACAATAACCAAAAACGAATTTAATTTAGCCCAGATGTGCCTAGGCGCTGCGCCAAGGGCTTTTAGCCTTCTGCCTAGGCGCGGCGCAGCATGCTCCTCTATGGGGGCCGGTCAGACCGGCCTGGTCTGACCGGTTCTCTGTCCGGTTCCTTCCTGATGCGTTCCGGATCTCCGTTTCGATTCGTTTTTCGCTCTTTTTCATCACGCAAACCCCGGAACCTACGAAACATAAAAACGTTAGTAGTATACAAATCTCTACTGAAAACGAACAAAAACTAATAAAATGTTAGTTAAAATATACAATGGAAACATATATATTTAGCATTATATCAGCAACCCACATTGTTCATGACACGGGAAAAGTAGGTGCCCACAGATTCATCATCTTTCATAGCGAGATTTTCAAATTCTCGTTGAAGAAATTGAAGCTTCACCGATTGGACCTGCAAGTCCCCCTGGAATTCTACTTGCAGTGTCTCCCATGTTTCCTTTGCTGACTCGGATGCTGCAATTCGTGAGAATAAAAGATCGTGAATACCTTGCTGGATAATGGACATGGCCAAAGCATCCTTGCGTTTGGATTCTCGACGATCGGGTGACGAGTCGGTCAATGCTGTTACACCCAGAAACACAACTTCCCACAGGTCACGGGATTTGAGGATCGTTTTCATCCGGATACTCCGATGGTCAGAGCCTTCAATAGGGATCAGAACTCCGAATGAGGGGTTAGGATTTGGTGGGTTTTCTGCCATGGAAGCGATGGTGGATTGCAAGCACAAAAAAACAAGTTCGGGAACAAGGGAATGGCTCTGATACCAAGATGATGGTAATCGAGAACACAAAACAAGAATTTTATGGAATTTTGCAGAAGCTTCAAGCAACTTTTTTTTTACTAACTGAAAGATAATTTGAAACTGATACATGGACTGGTACATTCAACCCATTAAATAGCTACTAGGCCCCTACTAATTCTCAACAAACAAAACATATATGGACTAAGTAGGCATCCCCACTTGACCAGTTATCTTAAACTAAAATTCAAAACATTACTAAAAAACAGGAAACCCACGATGGGTGACGTGGAGAAATATTCAACCAGCCATGCACAAATAAACCAAGAGAACGTTGGGTCATATGTCTTCACCCTCCCTTGAACCAACTTCTCTTACACCCAGCTGCCATCTGAAGTAAACAAACTTTTCTTTAGCCAACGACTTTGTCAACACATCTGCAACTTGTTCATGTGTACCGCAAAACTCCAGAGCAATTAAACCTTTTTCCACTACTTCCCTGAGATAATGATACTTCAATTCTATGTGTTTCGATCGGCTGTGATGCACAAGGTTTTTTGAGAGCCTTATTGTTGATTGGTTATCATAGTAGGATTCTTTTGGAACATCCCCATATAATCCAGAATACATCTGAGCCAAACTGCTTGACATGAAGCTCCTGAAGCTGCAATATATTCAGATTCCATATTGGACAGAGCAACTGTAGTTTGCTTTTTAGAACACCATGAAATTTCACCACTCCCAATAGAAAACATGTAGCCAGATACACTTTTCCGATCATCAATGCAGCTTGCCCAATCACTATCAGTGAAACCAACAAGAGTAGTTTCATCTCCCTTTGAGTACCATATGCCATAGCTTGGTGTTGCAGCTATGTACTTTAGTATTCTTCGAGCAGCACCTAAATGAATTTTAGAGGGGTTTTGCATGAAACGGGCTACCACACTTACAACATAGGATAGATCGTGCCTGGGTGAGTGAGATAAAGAAGTCCACCTACCAAGCTTCTGAATAGCTCACCATCAATATTTTCTGAGTGGTCATTAACTGAGAGTTTTTCATTAGCATTCATAGGTGACGATTCAATTTTGGTTGAAAGAACACCAAACTTTTGTATCAAGTTTTCTATGTACGCCTTTTGATGGAGAAATATCCCACTCTGAGATTGAACAACTTCCAGACAAAGAAATACTTTAAGGTGACCAAGAGTCATCTCAAAGGTACTCATCATGCTTTTCTTGAACTCGAGACCAGTTCATTTGAGGATGAAACACATATGATATCATCTACGTAGAGACATATGTAGATTACATTGCGATTTGATACACATGCAAGCTGTTTTGAAATGTTTGAGATTGCTTATGTATCTCACTTTCATATATTAATTTCTAATTGTCAAATATCACCACTTTACCACCATCAATCCCACATTCATAGTAGCGAATCTTGAAACTGATTTAAACCTACAATTTTTAGCTAAAATATTTTAGCTGTAATATTAATGGTCTATAGTAATTTATGAAGGTAATCAAGAACACAAAACAAGAATTTTTGGAATTTTGCAAAAGCTTCAAGCAACTTTTTTTTACTAACTGAAAGATAATTTGAAACTGATACATGACAGGTACATTCAACCCATTAAATAGCTACTAGACCCCTACTAATTCTCAACAAACAAAACAGACGTGGACTAAGTAGGCATCCCCACTTGACCAGTTAATCTTAAATAAAAATTCTAAACATTACTAAAAAACAGGAAACCCACGATGGGTGACATGGAGAATTATTCAACCAGCCATGCACAAATAAACCAAGAGAACGTTGGGTCATATTTCTTCAGTTTATATAAACCATTATTATTACCCTTGCAATTTTGATGAACAGTTACAAAAACTCTGCAATAATATAAACCACCACAACTTGCAAAATCAAGTCGGTGCGGATCCAGGAATGTTTACCATGTGGTAGGGGGGGGGGGTACAAAATGGATCGGGTAAAAAACGAGTTGGGTCAAAAAGACACACGGCCGACCAACCATTCTGAAGGCCCATAGCGGAATGAACTTTTCAAGCACATGATAGAGAAATTGATCTTTTTACACACCACCCTTTAAAACTTAAAATACATATTTTATTATATATAATAACCTTAAATACGTACTGAGCTGACGCTTTGGGAAAATAAACGACGAGATTTTTCAACCAATGAAAAGTTGACATGTGGAAAGCGTCTGACACACCAGACGAGATCTTTAAAAATCTCTTGGTTTCCGACCATATTTTTAACTTAAATCACTTTTTTATAATACAGTCTATCAAGACGGTTTTTTTATGTTTCTTTCTGGTCAATTCATATTATATTTTTCTTGAGAGTTTAGCTTTTTTAATTTCGTCTTTCAAGACGTATTTTGATTGAATTTGTTCCAAGGAGTTCATATTCTCAAGTTTCTTATATGTTAAGTTCAAATCCCATAATATTATTCCTATATCTTCTTCTTGTTTTTCTTGTATCCGATCCATCATCCATCATTAACATTCCATCCAAAATGAAGTATATGAGATGAAATCGAGTCGAGGTTGCGGATTTGGGTCCTGGGTTTTTGGGTTCTTAAACCGAGCTTCAAGTAAACCCAACAACTTCGAATGGTTGATGTTTGAATCAAGATTGACACCTCCCTGTTTACAGTTTGTTGGAACATGTTCACAGCTTCCATCATCATTGTTTTGCCATTTCCCACCATAACAAACTACAATATTATCAAATTCCATGAAACCTAATTAAAACCTAACTAGATAATACTTGAAGTTGAAGATGAATATGGAAGAAGATGAAGATGGAAGAAGATAAATACTTGAATCAATATTATCCTTAATTGATAGTTTAATTTGGAAAGTGGGGTCCACCTAAAACCTAATTACAAATATAGTCAGAGTAGACAGAATGTTAAAAAACTTTGTTGGTCAAGACGGAATACCAAAAATCCTATCGCCGGAGACGATATTTAAACTTTTAAAACTTATAAGAAGAAACTTGAGAATATGAACTCCTTGGAACAAATTCAATCAAAATGCGTCTTGAAAGATGAAATTAAAAAAGCTCAACTCTCAAGAAAAATATAATATGAACTGAACAAACAAGAAATATAAAAAAACCGTCTTGATAAACTATTTTATAAAAAGTGAT
Source organism: Bidens hawaiensis (assembly GCF_021521415.1). NCBI lineage: Eukaryota > Viridiplantae > Streptophyta > Magnoliopsida > Asterales > Asteraceae > Bidens > Bidens hawaiensis. The sequence goes on from NW_027491927.1 coordinate 189,880, forward strand.
TTAAGTTAAAAATATGGTAAGAAACCACGAGATTTTTAAAAATCTCGTCTGGTGTGTCAGATGCTTTCCACACGTCAACTTTTCATTGGTTGAAAAATCCCGTTGTTTATTTTCCCAAAGCGTCGGCTCAGTACATATTTAGTGGGTTAGTTTGGGAATGTGGACAAATTTAGGATCTTTTTTTTTTCTCTCTCTCTTCTTTTGGGTTATTTTGGGAATTTTCCCATATAAAAATAGCTAGTTACGCATATGTTCCCGAAAGATAAAATAAGTAAAATAGGGGAGTGGAATTCTCACCTTAGCAATTAAGCAAGAGATATGATTCGATAAGTTATAAAGGTATATCAAGCTCTTCGAGAAAAATACTGATAAGAAATCCTAACTAAAATATTTGCGGGAAGATAAATATGGATTGAATACGAAGCTAAAAATAGAAAGGGAACTTAGTGATGATCGGGTATTCTTACGAAAGCTAATTATCACTTTACTTTATAAAGTTTATTAAATAATATATCTATAACTATGTAAAATTATATTTATAAATAAAATACTTAACTAAATAAATTTTTATAATTTTTGAATCGATTATATAATGAGATTGTTTTAACATATTTATTTTAAACTAAAATACTTTTAATACATGTTTTTTTATTAATAATAAAGAATTCTGTTAAATAAATATTGTAAATAATAAATGATAAATACTATTTATATAAGATCTTTTATATAATACTTGAACTATATTTTTTTAATACGTTAATTAACAAAGTTATAATATGTATTTTAAATTAACCTTAAAAATATCCTTATTTTAGAACCTTTATAAAATATTAACCCTTTATCAATTTTAATAATCTAATACACACACACACACTCACACACACACACACAAACACACACACACACACACACACACACACATACGGTTTTTAACTAAAGTTCAGAAACGTGACTAGTTAACATGACAGTTTTAAGAAAATAAAAATAAATTACAAGTCTTATAAAATTATAATAGGATTTAATGGTTAAATATAATAAGTTAATATTTAAAGAGATAGATTCCAAAAAAAAAAGCCATTGGCACAACCATAACACGCACACCCCCTAGCCAACTAGGCTAGGGGTTTTTGTTGGTTATATCCCAGAACTGGAAAAGATATAACCACAACATATATGAACCAAGATAAACATAAACCCTAACAAGATCAAATTGATTAAACCCGTTTGCTTATGTTCAATTAACTATGGGGGTATTAAATGGCAGATCGCAACGATGAAAACCATGCTTTTAATTACGTGTAATGATGATGATTCGAGGGTCAAAACGAGACGGACAGTGCCGACCACGAAGGGATTAAGAACACGATTAAACAGTGAGTTGTAACACAATTAGATAGGGGGTTAAGGACGACGATGACTTGATGATCAATACTGCATGTTTTATTGCAATAATATAAACGATCATATGTGTATTAATTTAGGGTGCAAGGTCGGCATGTATATTACGAGGAAACAAGATCCAGTTGATTGTTTTAACTAAATTAAACTATCGATTAGACCGCAGTAAGCAAGCATAATACACGATTTGATTCAATTTCTAAAACATTGCGAGTATTAATGTCCAAGCTACGATTTTTAATAAACGGGTATAATAATATAGGTATGGGAATCGGGTTCGGATCATGGGTTATTGAATCAAAATTATAATATAATAATATATATAATAACTACATTATTGTCCCCAGGTATTTAAGGTGGAAACAATTTGCGTTAAAGTTTTAGTTTGGGTTAATTTTGTCAAAATATGAAAGTTATAATTATATAAATTATAAATAATTAAACAATAATTAATCTTCTCGATAAACGTGATATTTTTATTAATAAAATAACCCGAACATCGAAACGGGTCAGGTAACGATTAATATAATAATATTTAAAAATCCAAGTTGTTACAACCATCTCCGGTTTGTTCGATAACCGAGGGTAATCCGATGGTGGACACTGACTTATAATTAACTCATCTTATACTATATGTACCTGCAAACATGGTGTTCCGGTAGGTGGACGGTGGGCAACCGCCCACCCTACGTAAGCCCTGAATCTGCCCCTGCGGCAAACTATGATACTGAAACTTCCTCAACCGGTAAACGAGGAAGACGGGACGCACATTTTTGCTTTTTTTGTTTTTATTCTAAATTTTGTGTTATGATTATTTTATTAGTTTTTGTGAGTTTTTTTTCCCTTTTTTACCACAAATCTTTCTCATCCTTCTCATTTTTATTCTTATTTGTAGAATAACTTGAACTTGCTACTTAAAACCAACTATTTATGCAAGAAAAGAATTTTCAATATAGATTGATGTTGATGTATTAGCTTTCAGAAAACTCATTCGGCAAATGTTTCACATAGAAATTTCATTTACCATCAAAAACTCACTTTCAGTGAATAATGTCCATCAAAACTCAAAATTCTTCATAATTAAAATGCTTTTATTTCATAACATCGAATTCCTATCATCTGATAGACTTGAATCGTAAACCTCCCATTCTTTTGGTGTTTTAAAAATCATTGAATCAAAAAACACAACATAACTAATAAAGTAATTAACCTCCGTTCAATCATATCTCATATATCAGCATTTTGAGGTTTCTCTATAGACCTTGGTAACATGAAGGCATATTTTATGTTTTTAACTAGCCAAGTTTTAGATCCAACACAATAATACGAAAGCATGTTCTTTAGACTGCTCTTATTCACAAACCAACCTCAATCTGTAAAGGTATGATACCAAATAACCCACATAATAATACAAGACAAACTCTCTGCATACATGGATGCTTCCCCGCAGAAAGTGGAGAAGATTGGGCTTAGTCGCAGTGGTGACTGAAGTCACAAACCCAATACATCCGGGGTGACTGTGCTTAATACATATAAAAATTTTCGAACAAAATAGCGTAAATTTACTTACCCTAATGAGCAAAAAAACGGCAGTGACCGAGGACACCCCAATCCCTATTATACTTCTCCCCTACCCGCAGAGAAGATATACATCCCAAGGGAAAGGTACCATCATCATGGCAGAGATAATATCCGCATACGCGGAATATCTTCCACAGAGAGAGACATATCCCCTGCAGAAAAAATACTTAATCCTTAACAACCCAAAGAGGTCAGCGGAAGATACGTTGTGGTAAAAGGCAGGCCACCACGTGACAGGGAAGGGAAAGACCAATCGCAGGTCAGGATCTCTATAATGCACACGACTGCACGATGTACCAAACAGAAAAGACCAACGTTGTACCTTCATGCAACAATAATCTCTATACGCCATCTGTCCAACCAATCAGGGACCATTGTCATGCTCAGTCATAAGATTAGAAGGTTTCATTGAGTGGGACAGATGACCCAATCATTCTCCTCCCCTTCGGCTACAAAAACTAGAAGAGAACCCACATTAAAGGGATCAACAACTTTATTCTCCCTATGAATTTACTCGTCACTTTCCATACTGATTCTCACATCGGAGGGTGGTTACGAGAAGACCCCATATTCCCCTTCTCGTAACGAGCTCACGGTATTTGTTTTTGCATGTAAGGTCGTCGGGACTCATAACGATCAGGTAGCAATAATCGTTGGATGTTGAGTGAAAGATTTGACCTAAGAGAATTATAAGGAAGATTGGAATCTTCTCAACCTCCTCTGAAATCGCTAAGTATGGAATCCGAGCACACTTTGACTCCCGGGCAAGGTTTACTTACCCTAGCAAGGTATTTTGTCCATCGGGCAAGGTTATCTTCTAGAATTCTACTGTAGTGTATATCCGAACAGGGTTCACTATGTCTGGCAAGATTGTTCTTCATAGCGAAGCAAGGTTTACTTCCGAGTAGGCTATTGGCTAACCAAGCTCATGAAGCCAAGTAATTGGAAGATCGAGCAAGGTATTCATTAATACAAAAGTGGTCCGAGCAGGCTTGATGAGAGCAATGAAATATCTCAAGTTGCATCGGGCAAGGTTTAACTCAAGCAGGCTACAGTGTTACCAAGCACACTTTTCTTTGCTAATAAGCTTAGGTGAGTATTTTCTTAGGAAAATACTCTATTTAAAGTCTACCCGGAGAACTGTTCCCGAGCACACTTCAAGGTTACCAGGTCTACTAGGACAAGAATGCACAAAGCATACCCGGAAAAGACAACTTATGCAAAGTCTACCCGGAAGACCTGTTTATACACTTAGTATAGCTTTTAATATGTATATTTTATTAGGGTTTCTAGAAGGAATGACAGCTGTCAAGAGGTGTTACGCCTATAAACAGAATATTTTAGGGCACGCCTCCTAACGGATATTGGATATCACATTTTACACTTTTCACACATTAAGGATATTTTCTGATTAAGTGTGATGGCTGTCATAAGATCGTACGGATATAACTTTCCAACCAAGAAACCCTAAACTGATTAACGTTTGTATGATTCGTTTATATAAATGGAAATCCTTTGAGTAATTCTTCTGTGTTAGTTACTTTTCATTAATCCTTTAGCAACTACACTGTTTGTTTCTGATTCCGCCATTAACAAACAGTTTTCTTTCCCAAAATAGCAAGCGTCATTAACTCTCTTATCGACACATTTATTGTGTGAGTTATGACTTGATTGTGAGTGTGAGTGTGAGTGATCATACGGGATCTGACAAGTGGTATCAGAGCTTGTTGCTACTATTTGGGTAAAGAATTTGTTGCTGATTGAAGATCTAAAGAAGAAAAATGACGTAAGCAGAACACTGTTCCATTGAAGAGTGACGTCAGCTGCTCTATTCTTCATTTCCGTCCAGATTTACTAATTACCAGTGTCTTCTTTGACTTATTTTGATTAAAGTTTTCAACTTTTCTAATTAATCTTGCTCCAATCGAACCAGATACATCATATATGAGGATTCATCCCAGATCTGATTATTTACAAAAAAATGATTTTTGACTTTGTTTTCACTGATTAACTGATTTGGCTTTTCAAAATACCAAAATGTCTGGTTTTGAAGAGCAAGAAGTCTCCACTAACAAGATACCTAGACTGTACGGACAAGAAAATTTCACCAAATGGAAGGTATTGTTCGAGGCTTCCGTGTGCAATAACGATGTTGACATGTGGAATTCAATCAAGAATGGCCCTCAAGATAATGAAGGTGCAAATGCAACTGCTGCTGTTCATGAAAGGATGAGGAAAGTGGATGACAGGGCCTTAGCTATGATCAAGCTAGGACTGTCTTGGGAAATCTTAACCAAGGTTGCACATCACACTACAGCTAAGGCTATGTATGATGCAATCCTTGAGATGTATGAAGGTAACACCGAGCTGAAAAACATAAAGAAACAAAGACTCAAGCAACAGCTATAAAGATTCAAGTACAAAGATGGAGAAAGATAGAAGTCAATTCTAGAGAGATTTCTGGCCATCGTGAATGACCTGAGGACAACTGACTATGTGATGACTGAGTTTGATCTCACCACAAAGTTGCTGAAATCTATGCCCAAAGAGTGGTACACAGCTAGCAAATTCATCCTGCAAAAGCCCAACTTTGAAACACTTAAGTTGGATGAGGTAATTTGTTTCCTTCAAGCTGCTGAAATAGATATGATTGAGAACGAAATGATCAAAGTAGAGAAGCCCTGTTTTCAGGTGTCCAATGCTCTCATTGCACCTATGGGAAACTTGTCAACCAAAAACAAACAACAGATTCCCCTCATAGATGAACCAATTGAACAAGGTGTTGATACACCTAAAGATTTTATTGGTTGTAGCACAAGTCATCAAGGAAACCAGTCAAGGTTCAATTTCCAACTCTTAGAAGACAATGACTCAGCCACTATGGAAAATGGACACACCCCTTATGCTGGTGGAAGCAATGGTCAAGGGAGTGAAACACATGCATTATTTTCAATGTTCACTAAATCATACAATGCTTTTGTGGCAAAGACCTTGATTCATACTAGTGTCATCCAGGATGACTTAGAGCAGATTGATGCACATGATTTAGAGGATATGGATTTGAAATGGCAAGCTGCCATGTTGGGTTTGAAGAGTAAAAGGTTGTTCAATAGAACTGGGAGGTCACTGGTGTCTGGTCCTAATGAAAGGATTGGGTTTGACAAGTCAAAGGCAATTTGCTACAATTGCCAACAGTCTGGACATTTTGCAAGAGAGTGAAATCTGCCAAGAAACTTTCAGATGCATCAGTACCAGAATCAACAACCAAGAAACCAGCAGCAATATCAACAAAATCAGCCAAGATACAACAACAATCCAAACAACTTCAACAACTATAATCCCAACATCAACAATTTCTAATAGCCTCAAATGAACAATCAACAAGTTTGCCCCCAAATCAAAACTTTCAGAGAAGCAACCAAAGCAACAAAAACCTTCAAACTGCTCCAACCAACTCAAACAGAACCAGCCAAAATCAGCCAAGAAATCAGGGAAATGTAGCTTTGGCTGCACAGCAAGATGGTGATTTTGATTGGAGCAACCATGAAGAGGACATCTCAAGAGCAAATGTTGCTTTGATGGCTATTACTTGTTGGTGCATATATGTCAGTAGTTCATATGTCTAATGTCTGTAATCGAGTCTGTAATATTGTTTATGTATTTGTTTGTTTTAAAGCGAAGTTGTTGACAAGTTCGCCTAGGCGAACTTGTTGAACGAGCGAAGTTATGGACAACTTCGCCTGAGGCGAAGTTGTCGTGTATTTATATAGGTTACGGTTAACCGTTTTAGTGTTGGTTTTTTGTAGTTCGAGTTACGTGTAATTCAGTGAGTCAAGTGACGTGAGGTCGAGAGTCTGTAAGTATCACGTGTTGGGTTATTAATATAACGTGTGTTTGTTCGTATCGTGTTCGTGTGTTCGTGTGATTGTGTTCTACGTCCGTAACGATCTACACAGGGATTCCGCACCTGTGTATATCGGGATATCTCGTGTGATCCGTCTAGGGAACCTACAATTGGTATCAGAGCTTTTGCTCGATTGTGTGGTTCGGGATATTCACGCGGGTGTAGAATTCGTCCCATTTCGACTATTCACGGGACGAGTTTTTGGTGTTTTTGCTCATTCTAGCCTCCTACCAGTGTGTTCAAGCCTTTAAACCGTCAAAAACGTCGTTAAAATCTGTTTTTCAGATCTGCAGAAAGTTTATGTTCGTCAGGCGAAGTTGCTGTTCATCAGGCGAAGTTGCCGTCAGGATACGTAGGGTTTCAGCGAAGATATAAGGAGAAGAGAAGTTATTTACAACTTCGCCTACCTCCTCAACTTCGCCTAACTCAGCGAAGTTCTCCTCAAGTTCGCCTAGTTCAGCGAAGTTCTCTTCAAGTTCGCTTACTTTCTAAGTTCGCTTACCCTAAGCGAAGTTATTCTCAACTTCGCCCAGTCACGCGAATTTAAGAAAAATCCAGCGAAGTTATTACTTAAGCGAAGTTATCCTTAACTTCGCCTACAGTACTGTTCAGAGGAAATTTTTTTAACTTCGCCTACTCAGAATTTTTCGGGTTTCTTAGTCTTCAAGAAGAATGTCGTCTATCAACATTTCGGAGCTTGTAAAGATGGAAGTTGAAGCGGGGTCAGCTACAAAGGCCCCAAGGTTGCTGAAGGGAACCGATTTTGTCGCGTGGAAGGATCGGTTCATACAATACGTTAAGTACCAGGATGCGAAGATGTGGGTATGCATCCAAGATGGATATATTCCACCAGTCATGGAGTATGAGGGTCGAGACCAAATCAAGAAATACAGTAAAATGGAAGAGGAGGAGAAAAGGATGTATGAAGCCGAAAGCAAGGCTCATGCTGCAATCACAATGGCTCTTCCACAGGAGATCCTCCATACATTCAGAAAGTATACATCAGCTAGAGAGCTTTGGGAAGCTCTTGAAGGGAATGTAGGTATTCGGGCTTCAAAGATAAAGTTGCTCAAAACTCAATTTTCAGTCTTTAAGTACTTAAAGAACGAATCTCTTGATGATATTATCACTCGATATTATCATCTAATGACTGAATTGAGTAACTACTCCATTTCCTACCGAGAAGAAGAGATTGTGGAAAAGCTTCTCGATGCCCTCCCACCAAAATGGGAGATGTATACTGTATTGATGAGGGAAGACAAGGACTTCCCTACTTATGATCTTGAAACCACTGTCAACAAGCTCAGAACTTTTGAGCTTAATATGGTAAGAAAAGAAACATCTATGGATCAGGTTCAAGATCCAGGCATGTACGGTGCTAAAGTAAACTCCAATACAAGTTCAAAGACTGATTCTGCCGCCTACTACTCGAAGGGTGAGTCGGGTGCCAATTCTTCACCGGAGGGGCATGTGTCAGTAAACTCAAATGGGGATGTTTGCTTTGTTGCGGGTGGATCAAGTGGTACTCAACAGACAGCAAGCAAGAGTAGTGGATCTTCAAGTTCCTCAAGCAATAATTACTCTAAGATGCCAATGAGCGTCAAATCTGCTGAAGAGCAGTTTGGCCTCTATGCTTCGTTTATTGCTTCATATGAAAACTATATTCAAGGAAAGGTTGTTGATCCAGCGATGCTGGATGAAGACTATGACCAGATCGATGCTGATGATCTGGAGGAAATGGATTTACAATGGCAGATGGCCATGATAGTGAGGAGAGTGAAGAAGTTTATGAGAAAGACGGGGAGAAAGTTTGTTGGTGGCAGGCCAGGGTTCGACAAGTCAAAGGTGAGGTGCTATAACTGTCAACAAAACGGGCACTTTGCCAAAGAGTGTAGAAACGAGCGAGTTGAACGTGGTCTAGGCCGGTCTGCACAGCACACTGGGAGTAGTAAAGAAGTCAATGACATGATGTCCAGAGAAGCAGGTGAATACAACTGGAACCTGCATTCGAATGAAACTGGTGAGCAGGCAAATATGGCTAAGGTTGAAAATGAAGAATGTGAGAAGATTAACGGAGAAGAGAAAGCTACTGGTAAGGAAAAAGCTTTTATGGCAGATAACAATGATCAACTCTCCGAGGTAAGTTCTAAATCTATTTGTACTAAATGTGAGAATTTGTCTGAGCAACTTGCTACCATAACTGATCAGTATGTTCGTTTAGATGCTGAATTTAAAACTCTTAAAGAAGATCATCACTTTATGAAAGCAAGAGAAAACAGTTACAAAGTTAAAATAAAAGCGTGTGAAAAAGATGTTAAAAGCTTAAAAACAAAACTTGCTGAAAAAAATGAAGTAATTGATCTAAGTTATGAGGTTTTAGAAGAAAAGACTAAACTGATTGCTGAACGAGAAAAGCAGATTGCTGACCACCAGGTGAAAGTGGTGGAACTGAACCGAAAACTTGAGTAGTTCAGAAATTCCTCAGCTATTCTTGATCACCTTGTTAGTGATCAAGGTACCTCTGCGAAGAGGGGAGGAATTGGTTATCACGAGGTTCCACCACCTTATAACCACAATTACACTTTTAACCCTAGTGTTCAGAAATCTGTTGATTTTGAAGTTCCTCAGACAGTTCCAATCAAGGTTACGAGTAAAGAACCAAGTGTTAGTAGTGGCGAAACGAGTTCGCCTGTTTCAAGTGTGAAAATTTCTGTTACGAGTCCAGTCTCATCAGATTCGGATAAGTTGTCTGAATCGGGTAAGACAAAAGAGGAGGTAGTGTTACCCACTGGTGGAGAAAAAGATAAAACTTATAAAAAGAATACTCCACTCAACCCGTACGTCCCACCTTATGTGAGACGAACGGCCGGTAACACAGCCTCTACATCCAAAACAACCTTTGAAAAGAAAATGGAGCATAGGTGTTGTTTTAGGTGTAATAAGTTAGGACATCTTGTTGCAGATTGCCCTCTGACGCCAAAATTCAGAGGTGTGAGGCCTATTAAAACTGAGCATAAGCCTAATGGTAATTTTAATACTGCTAAAAATGAAAACCCTTCAAAGTTCCGAAATGTAACTAATTCAGGTTTTCACAGAAACAAACCTTAGTTTAACAATGCTAATAACCAAACCACAAGATATAATACTTTCAATGTACATAGGTTTGGAAGGCCTCACACTCAATTTCCAAGGAGATTTCCTAATAGGACTGACAGGAATTATCCAGATGCTAACTTTGGAAAGCAGAAGTACGGGATGTATAGATCCAAGACCAATTGGTCTTGGGTCCCTAGATTCTAATCCTTTGCTTTATTGTGCAGGAACAGTTGAACAGGGCTGCCCACAGTCTTTGGATTGTAGATAGCGGCTGTTCCCGGCACATGACGGGTAACAAATACTTGTTGCACGACTTAAAACCTGTTCAAGGAGCGAGAGTTAGCTTTGCCGGTGAAAGTGGTGGCAGAATTACTGGAAAAGGAACGGTGTCTAATGGAAGAATGACTCTTGAGAATGTGAACTTTGTAGAAGAGCTGAAGCACAATCTACTGAATGTGTCGCAGATTTGTGATAAGGAGTATACTGTTCATTTCACGAAGAATGAGGCGATCGTGTTGAAGCCTGGTTTTCAGATACCAGACGAGTGGATAGTGATGAAAGCTCCACGTGATACAAATATTTATGTGATGGATATGAGGTCTACTGAAATGGCCACGGAAGAATCATGTTTAATGACGAAAGCAAGCGAATCGGAATCCGAACTATGGCACAGGAGGATGGGGCACATTCATCTTCGGAAGATGAACCACATTGTCAGGAATGGACTTGTGATGGGCGTTCCCTTGAAAAGTTTTAACTTTGAAGACAAATGTATTGCATGCAATAAGGGAAAGCAACACAAGAAATCCCATCTCACCAAGAAGGTCAACTCTATTGCCAGTACTCTAGAACTGCTTCACATGGATCTCTTCGGTCCCGTGAATGTAAAAAGTCTAGGAGGTACTTCTTACTGCTTGGTGATCACTGATGACTACTCGCGATATTCGTGGGTATATTTTCTGAAATCGAAAGATGAGACGGCTCAAATGGTGAAGAATTTGATTACCAAAGTTGAGAACGTCATGAGTAAAACAGTTAAGTTCATCAGGAGTGACAATGGAACGGAGTTCAAGAATTTTGAAATGGAGATCTTCTGTCTTCAGAAAGGAATTGAACATCAATACAGCGCTCCGTATACTCCGCAACAGAATGGAGTGGCTGAAAGGAAGACCGAACTTTAATTGAAGGAGCCAGAACTATGCTGGCAGATTCGAAGCTTCCTGTGATGTTCTGGGCTGAAGCAGTTGCTACAGCCTGCTATGTTCTGAATAGAGTGTTAACCGTTAAGAGACTTGGTAAAACGTGTTACGAGCTTATGCATGGAAGGAAGCCCAACTTGAGTGGTCTTGAACCATTCGGGTCCCCTTGTTCGATCTTGAAGACAAACTCTAAATTTGGCGAAGTAGCCGATGAAGGAATCTTAGTCGGTTATGTTGTTGGTACTCCCAACAGACGTGTCTTCAATACTTCGACATGCAAGGTGGAGGTGGTGTGTAACACCGACATCACAAGTTACCAACCGCCAAAACCTAGCAATGGACCTGCTGAGCTTTTCGACTATGTTAAGCTTTTTAAGTCGTTTAACGTACCGGATTTGGAAATTTCTGAAGAAGAAGAAAGAGTTGCGACGAAGATGATACTCGATGAGGAAGAAAATCTATTGCAAAGACAGCTGATTGATAAATGTCAACCTTCCTCATCAAACACTATCGGTACCCCTGCTGCCTCAGCTGAAGAAGAATTTATCAATCCTTTTCACTCTCAGCCAGAAACAACCATTGATGAGATCTCTTCTAATTTGGAAGATAATTTGCATGTCGATTCTGTTCCGACCACGAGAATTCATAAAGATCACCCTTTGGATAATGTGATTGGTGATGTGTCCTCTGGTGTACAAACAAGAAGTAGCTTGAATGAACACACCTGTGTTTATACAAGCATTAAGGAGACAGGAATAATCAATGAATGCCTGTATACCTGCTTTATAAGCTAGATTGAACCGAAGAATTATCAAATGGCTTTAAAGGACAGCTCGTGGGTCGAAGCCATGCAAGAAGAGTTGGCTCAATTCGAGAAGATGGAAGTTTGGACTTTGGTTGAGAAACCAAAGAATGTGCATGCGATAGGGAATTATGGATTACATCAGGCACCTCGTGCCTGGTATGCAACTTTATCGGATTACTTGCTCGAGAATGGTTTTGAAAGAGGGAAAATTGATAACACGTTGTTCTTCAAAAGAGATGGAAGCGACTTCCTGCTGGTACAAGTCTACGTGGATGACATTATATTTGCTGCGTCAAAAGTCTCCATGTGTCAGGAGTTTGAAGCCGTCATGAAGAAAAGGTTTGAAATGAGTGCTATGGGTGAACTAACTTTCTTTCTAGGATTGCAGGTTGATCAGAGGAAGGACGGGATGTTCATTCATCAGACGAAGTATGTTCATGATGTGCTCAAGCGCTTCAAGATGGAGGACAGTTCTCCATATGATACTCCAATCTGCATCAATCACAAATTGGGTGCTGAAGTAGACGGTGATGCAGATGTGGACCCAACTCAATATCGGGCAATAATAGGTTCTTTAATGTACTTAACTGCATCTAGGCCTGATATAATGTTTGCTGTTTGTCTTTGTGCACGTTTTCAGGCAAATCCAAAAGAATCTCATTTGAAAGGTGCAAAGAGGATACTGCGGTATCTCAAGGGCAAACCGAAGCTGGGGTTGTGGTACCCGAGAGGAGGAGACTTGGAGCTGGTCGCTTACACAGATTCTGATTATGGAGGGTGCAATCAGAGTCGGAAGTCAACAACTGGAGGATGTCAGTTTCTTGGTGGCAGATTGGTGTCGTGGCAATGCAAGAAGCAGACTTCAGTCGCAATTTCAACCTGTGAGGCAGAATACATGGCAGCATCCAACTGCTGCTCTCAGGTTCTTTGGATTCAACAACAGTTGCGCGACTATGGTCTGAATTTCTTACTTACTCCTATTTGCATTGATAACACAGCTGCTATCTCAGTAACTAACAATCCCGTGAAACATAGTAAAACTAAACACATTGACATACGTCATCATTTCATACGGGATTGTGCTGAGAAGAAACTGATAGTGCTTGAAAAGGTGGATACGCTTGATAATTTCGCTGATTTATTTACTAAAGCGTTTGACAAATCCAGATTTCAAAACCTTATTGAACTTAATGGGATGATCAATCCCGAGTAACCATGCTTTTCTTGTGATATTTAAAAAAAAAAAAAAAAAACGTCACTAATCGCTTAAAAATATGTCGGTTACATCAGTTTGAAGGACTTGTCTTCGGATATGTTTTGGTCCTCATTTTCTACTTGTAGATTTTGAGGATAGCCATTAACCAGATTACTGATAGTGACCGGGGCGGTTTATGATGAGTTTTTCATTCTTTCGCTTAAAATTAGTCGATCATACTTAGTTAGAAGGACACATACTAGTATGTGGTCAGTCCAGCTGATCCATTGGATCTTCGGGATAGCCGTTTACCTGAAGACTTTGTTTTGGTCGGGGCGATTAATGTTAAAATTTTGAAAGAAAAGGGAAATGAAATTATTTTTCAAGTCTACTACTTCGTAAGAAGTTCGTTAGCTATGTTTACTAGAAAATTGATCCAACCTTGGAAAATGATTTATATACTGATTCTGTGTGCTTAACTAGTGAAGTTATTAGGCTTAAAAGGCTTTAGGACAGTCATTGTATGTCATGGTAACTTTTTATGGTGCGTAAAAGTAGATGTGATACAAACTAAATTTACTTGATTTTACGTGGAAACTCCTTAAGAGTTTTGCATGTCTTCATATATATCTTTCCGAATGATAGGCAGAAAAGCGATTACCCAGTCATACACGAGCCCATGTGTGTTCTGATTCCCGTGAAGATAGTGTCTCAAGATACTGCAGTGATCCAGATTCGGGACTTGCAGTTAATTTCTACTTTGAAGTCTATGTTTATTAAAAAAAAATAAATAAAATAAAATAAAAAAAAAATTTTGGAGTTATTGAAACATTTTAAAGATGACAAAATCAAGACTTCACAATCATTGAGTAAGAGAGAAGAACGGGAAGCAGCTCTAGAATACTTACAAGTTTAATCAGACACTATGGGTCGAAGTCAATTCGGGGTGACTTGGGGAAAGCCAAATACGCTTTGAGGATAAATAGGAGGCATCAATATTTCTGAGTTGTTGCCCACTTAAATTTTGAGGCTTAATTGAATATAACTCGTATCACAGAAACGATGAAAACCATCTTAAGTTATTTACCTGCGTACAACCTGTCTCTTTATGTCATAATACAGCTAAACACGGATCTATGTGACAGTCACATAATTAGTATGATTCCTGTTCGGATCTTTTCTAAAACGTAGCAGTCCCTATCGAGACTGAAATTTGATCCCTTATACTTTAAATTTTTTAAGTTTTTGTACTTAGATAGTTTTATGATTTTTTAACTGGTTACTTAGAATTGATCATGTCATTTATTTCTTAAAGGAAAGTTTTATAACTTAATTGGAAATATGTTAAACTTATAAGGTTAAATTTTGTAAATATATAGGCGATGTTGTTGAACAGGCGAAGTTGTGGATAACTTCGCCTAGGCGAAGTTATCCGTAACTTCGCCTGTATAACAGAGCCCCTATATAAAGGATTTTAAGGGTCAACAGTGTTCATTACCAGCGAACTTATTCAATCTTTTCCGGCGAACTTACTGATTTTCCGGCGAACTTATCGTTTATTTCGATTCCGAGTTATTTTTCCCAGATTTCATTAAGTTCAAGGTTCGAGATGACGATTTATCATATATTCCATGTTCATTCATGTTTTCCGGATTCCTTAATCACGAAAACATCAACTGCACGTTATTCCATAATCCTCACTGTCGCCGATTCAGATTCAGGCGAAGTTAGGGTTTAGGCGAAGTTATCCGTAACTTCGCCTGAAGCTTAAGTTCGCCTGAGGCGAAGTTATCCGTAACTTCGCCTGAAGCTTAAGTTCGCCTGAGGCGAAGTTATCCGTAACTTCGCCTGAAACTTAAATTCGCCTGAGGTGATGTTGTGATGAGGCGAAGTTAACATTAACTTCGCCTGGATCATTTTTACTTAATATTAATTAGACGAACTTAAAGCTGAAGCGAAGTTGTTCCCAACTTCGCCTCAACTTTAACTTCGCCTATACAGAGTTTATCACAACTTCGCTCATGGTAACCAGCGAACTTGTGTTATTCATTAACGTTTATCTAACTTGGTTAGTTTGTTGCAGATATGGCTGCGGTAGCTGGTGCTGGAGGTGCAGGAGGAGACGATGGTGATAACCAACGTCAATTTTTCCCGGGTCACAATATGTACATCACCCTTGACCCGGAGGCGAGCGGTGTGGACGATTACCGCGAGATCATAACTTTCCTCCTACGCTCGAGAATTTTTCATGCCATCACAAACACTCTGCCGATATCTCTACCAAATATCGAAGACTTCTGGCAGACGGTAGAATACGACTGTCGTGTTGAGCCCCCGGTCATGCGAGCGATTGTGAACAATCAACAAGTTCAGTTCAATTCTGAACAGATACGGGTGGCTTTACGATTCGGTGAAGAGACTAGGGATGACCCTACAGAGTTTGTGGCTCCGTTCCGTGATGGAGCGTTTCTCAGAATGGGCTACTCTGGTTCATTAGGTGATACCCAGAGGAGGAAGGGTTTCCTTCTAGATCAGTGGCGCTTCCTCATGCACGTTATGATAGTTTGCATGTCTGGGAGGAAGGCGGGCACTGACGGTATGGGTGCGACCATGCAGTCTGCAATGACTGCACTGACTTACAATAAACGCTTCAGTTTCAGTCAGATGGTCTTTTACGAGATTGACAGGCAAAGAAGGCGATGTCTCGGGAGCGGTTCATTATGTACCCACGTTTTATCCAGATGATATTGAACCATGTGGCTCCTAATCTACCTCAGAGACGCCCGATCAGATACGTAGAATCTGTGAGCAAACGTATCTTTGCTCAATGCCGCACTTCAAGTGCGAGGAGCAACCCTGAACGTCGTCCCAGGCATACTCCACTGTTTGGGTTTTTAATTAACCCAGAGTATGTTCCTGCTGGTGGGGACGAGTTCAGAGATCCTCAACCGCGACAGGCAAGAGCAACTCAAGCTCCACCTGCTGTGCCTGTTGTGTCGGCTGCAGAGGATATAGATCTTGACGCTGTCTTTGGAGGTCAAGGTTATTTCGATATGGATCAAGTTGAAGAGGTGCAGGTCTCTGCTGCACAGGGTTCGGGTGTGAGTATGACTAGAGCAGCTACGTCGATGGCTGACTCAGATTTGGATGAGATCATGAATGAGGGGAGACGGTTGATGGTGTCTCGAGAGAGAACTTTTGGGAAAAGAAAGAGAACGGAGGATGATGAAGAGTCAGAAGAGGAAGAAGATATACATAAGCTGATAAGAAGATCAAGACGGGAAAGGACAGGTGCTGGCATGGGAGCTGGAGAGACTTCAAGGATGGTACGTTTTGCTCCGGCCGCACTGTCTGGTATGTCTATTGTTCCTTCTTCTGTACAGGTAACAAGTACAAGCGCTGCGGATGTTCCCGTGGTGGCTACATCATCTGCTGGCATTCCATCCTTCACTGCTATCCAGACGTCGACTCCGGAGATCGTGTCTCTACCACCTCCAACGCTTACTCAGTCGGTGGTAGCTGCACGATTTGTAGAGTCAATGGTCATCACTACTGCAGGGTTATCAGGTATGGTACCACCTGCGGTTACGCCTGCTTCTGATGTCTCGCCTTCGCCTATGTCAGACTCAGAGAGAATAGCTTCACTAGAGCATATCGTGGCAGAGCAATCGAAGACTATTCAACGCCTAGTGGAAGTAAATCAACTACAGTCATCCCTCCTGGTTGAGCATGGGAAAATTATAGATGCCTTGAAGGAGTTCTTGGCATCTCAAGGGGAGATGAGCTGTAAGGGCGACGAGCTCAGGACGAAAAGAAGAAATGACCGAGACGATGATCCCAATACATCGAAAGATGCAGGTGGTGAGCTGCCAAGAACTTCTCAAGCTCTTGGTACTTCCACAGCTGAGGGGGAGTCTACCGACGCGGCTGGTGGTGATGATGTGGTGTTAGTTGAGGATGACGTGATTGATGCGTTGAAGGAGCTTGACGATGATATGTTCAGCGATGATGTGTTGTTTGATGAAGATGTGCTGCCGAGTGATGTGATTGAGAAGATCGGTGAGCAGATTGTGATTGAAGATGGGATTGAAGAAGGGGAGATAGTAGAAGAAGACGTTGAACACGAGATCCCTAATGTTGAGAAAGCCGACATGGGTACTGAGATGGATGAGACTGAGTGGGAGGAGCAGCCTAGGTGGAAGGAAGGCTGTGCTCATTGGTTTATTAAGACCAAGAAGCCTGCTGTTCCTGCCATGTTCAAGAAGAGTTATAACATCAAAGGCTATGCTGAGTCGAAGAAGGGAATTATCTGTTGGATATATGATGAACAGATAAAGTTGTTTGTGGTGAAGCGTTATGATGGTATTCAATACTTCAAAAGAATGTTGAGATCTCTCAATACGTTGCCGGAATGTGAGGTGAAGGATTTGGCCAGGTTGGGCCTGATAAATAGAAGTGAAGACAACATGGCAAGAGTGATTGGGAAGATCGTGTGGAAAGAAAGCATAAAAGAGAAGAAGTTTGAATTATTAAAGCCACAGAAGGGAAAGCTCGTGGAGGATACAGAAAGGGGAATGAGAGCAGATGGCAAGCCATGGATGGTGATGAAGTACAAACCGATCCGATGCATCAAGGAGGTTCCAATGAAGACTATGCCTCAAGATGTGTTGAAGAATCTAAAATGGTGGTACGTTGATTGCCAGACTGCTGAAGCCGTGATGGAAGACGAAGACGTACAAGAAGTGCTGAGGGTGTATGATCCGATGCATCTTGTTAACTTATCGAAAGCTGATTTGCAAGTGTTGAATGAAAAGAAGATATTCTATATTCCTGCTTGGAAGGATGAAGCAAGGAAATATCAACGAGTAGTCACGGTGTGTGTTAGAGAAGGAGTGCACGCGTGAAGATATAGGATTACGAGACAGATGCTGAAAGATCAAGATATGAAGCTACTGCCAAGGGGGAGTCTGTTGGTGCATATATGTCAGTAGTTCATATGTCTAATGTCTGTAATCGAGTCTGTAATATTGTTTATGTATTTGTTTGTTTTAAAGCGAAGTTGTTGACAAGTTCGCCTAGGCGAACTTGTTGAACGAGCGAAGTTATGGACAACTTCGCCTGAGGCGAAGTTGTCGTGTATTTATATAGGTTACGGTTAACCGTTTTAGTGTTGGTTTTTTGTAGTTCGAGTTACGTGTAATTCAGTGAGTCAAGTGACGTGAGGTCGAGAGTCTGTAAGTATCACGTGTTGGGTTATTAATATAACGTGTGTTTGTTCGTATCGTGTTCGTGTGTTCGTGTGATTGTGTTCTACGTCCGTAACGATCTACACAAGGATTCCGCACCTGTGTATATCGGGATATCTCGTGTGATCCGTATAGGGAACCTACATTACTGAAAATGAGGCTGGAACATCATCTCAGGTACACTCTACTCCTACAGTTGATTTACATGAAACTATCAATGCTTTAACTATAAAGGTAGGCAAGCTGGAGGGCGAGTGTTTCAGGAAACAAAGTATTTTTAATGGGTACGAGGCAAGTGATTTGATTAATGAAGAGAAAATTAAGAGTTTGGAAGATGACTGGATGATTAGTTATAGAGCTCAAAGGAGATACATCACTAAGATAGATGGTTTAAAAAAATGATTGTTGAAGAGAAAGTGCAGAACACAAATTTGCAAGTTGAAAATGAATTTTTGAAGAACTTGGTTTCCACAGAAAACATTTGTGGTATCTTGAACCAAGTGAAAGAGGAAGACAAGTACAAAGCAGTTCCACCACCATTCAACAACAACTTTGTGCGCAAAGTTGACAAAGAAAAAAGAGATGCATATCTACAACAATTAAGAGATGTCTTTCAAGACAAAAACGAGTTTGTTGATCTTTACACAAACGTTGAGGTGATCGAAGAAGAAGAATTTGTAGTCAAGGAACAAGTAGGAGAGGAAAAGTCAATAGGAATACAAGTCTCTGAAGATGATTTTGATTCTGATGATTTCAATGCAGATGACTTAAGTGATTTGAGTGATCAGATCACAGATGAAGAAATTAAGGCTGCTAAAAGAGGCAGAAGTGTGAACAAACCAGAATCAATAGACAAACTTCCATTGTTACCTCCAATAATACCAACGATGATAAAACAAAATGAAAGAATGAAGAGAGAACATTTTTATTTTGACATATGTGAGAAGAAGAAAGTGAGCTACAATGCAGTAGGCCACCAAGCAAGGCTGTATTGGATAGGATAAGTTACAACAACAAGAAAAGAGTAACTGAAACAGTTAATTTGGAAAAATTTATCCCAGTTTACCCGGTTTTCTCTAGTCATGAGGTGTTTGATATTGGGGAAGTTGAGACTATGGAAGAATATGAGAAGAGACAGTCAAGGCATAAGGTAAATGTAGATGAAGAACCTTTGAATATGAAGAAAATTATCTTTGTTAAAAGCAAGATTGAAAGATAAGATATCAAGATTGAGGATTTTTTTCCCTTCTCAATTGACTTTGATGGTCTGAAGACTCAAAAGACACTTGGTGTTAAACCACCTAGACCAAGTAAAAGGTTCAAGAAAGGAAGTGATCATGAAAAATACAAAGGAAAAGTTTGGTGCAAGAAATGTGATGAATATGGTCACCACACTGACTCCTGTAATGAAAGATTCAACTTTAAGCCTTTTCTTGTTCCCAATGAGATAAAGTTTGGACAAGACTTTATGCTTTATAAACAGAAATATGATGAATACCTGGGAAAAGGAAAAGTGTGTGGAAAAGAGACCATGAGTGAAGAAGTTTTGAAATCTGCCGTAGAGACTAAGAAAGAAGAGAAATCTGATATAAAGACAAAGAAACATGTGGCTGAACCAGTCAGAAGAAGTAAATCTCCTAAGAAGCCTGAAAAGGTTATCAAAAAAATTTTCAACCCTTGAGAATTATCCCCAAACTAGACACATAATCAGAAAAGTCTGATGATTCTCAAGGTTCACCAAGCAGTGAAAAGACAAGAAACAAAGGTGTCTTTTCTAGGAAGAAACCAACTGAACTAACTGGTGATGAAAAGTTTATGTTAAAACATGGTTATGAACCTCAAGGATTCATTTGGAAACCTAAGGTTGAAGTTAAGGAGGAGAAGAATTTTGAAGTGAATGTTTATCCAAGACCAATTTACTATGCTGTCTAAGAGTGTGTCACAGTACTGGATGATTGCCCATGTCCAACATCATTTGTGAAAACTCCAAGAGAATATGGTTATGAAACTGACAATTCAGATAATCTTGAGTTGAGTCATGAAGATCCTGAACCCATAACACTCACACCTAATGCTGCTACTGAAAATGAATATGATGATTTGAAAGTTGAGATAGCTTGCACTTCATCACTCAACTAATCAACTTTTTTGATTTGTGCAGGAACAGTCCAGTCCACTGAATGAAATATGGTACATGGATAATGGATGTTCTAGGCACATGACCTGTGACAAGAGGTCACTTGTCAACTATGAAGAGAAGTTTGAAGGTCCCGTGGCATTTGGCAGTGATGAGAATGGAGGAAAGATAGTTGGAAAGGGAATTTTGACAAATGGGAAAGTCTCATTTGACAATGTGTTTTATGTTGAGGGACTACAATATAACCGGTTGAGCATATCACAGATGTGTGATAAGGGTTATAAAGTTGGTTTTGATGACTCACATTGTTTCATTTTAAGACCTGAATTTGTTATCCCACCTGATATGATCATGATGATGGCACCAAGAAATGGCGACTTCTATGAGCTCAACATGAAAGAAGCTGTTTCAAGAGGTGGTACATGTTTTGTTTCCAAAGCCACTGAAAATGAGTCACTTCTTGATTCCTGGCCACCAAAACATGGTACGAAGATCGGCAAACATTTTATCCGCGCCGGGATGAATAGAGTATCGTGACTTATGAGCTTCATCGAGGATGAACATCCGAAGATCGTCATGATCGGGAACCCATAAACGTTCCAAATAATAGAGTAAGCCATTACGTTTGGTTTCAAGTTGGATTTCGGCGCTACACGACATCTCGCCGTGTAGGTTGATCGTTTGATCAAGTCAGCTCAGTTCATACCGTTCCGTGAAAAGTCCTCCGTAAGAGAATTAGCCCTACTCTATGTCAAGAACATCATTTTCCGCCATGGGACGCCTTTGACCATTAATTCTGATCGTGATGGTCGGTTTACCTCTCATTTTTGGAGATCGTTGCAAACCGCTTTGGGTACCCGTATTGATCTAAGTACCACTTATCACCCGCAAACCGATAGTCAATCCGAGAGAACGATCCAAACTCTCGAAGATATGCTCTGCTCTTGCATACTAGATTTTGGTGGAAATTGGGATACTCACTTACCACTTGTAGAGTTTTCCTGCAATAATAGTTTTCACACTAGTATTGGCATGGCACCCTTTGAGGCTCTCTATGGCTGAAAATGTCATTCCTCGATTTGTTGGAACGAGGTTGGTGAATCGCAAATCACCGGTCCTGAGCTTGTTCAAGAAACTTCTGATCGAATCGCTCTCAGTCATCAAAATCTTCTTGCCGCTCATGGCCGTTAAAAGAGCTACGCCGATAAGCGCCGTAAACCTCGCGAGTTCAATGTTGGTGATCGAGTTCTCCTCAAAGTATCTCCTTGGAAAGGGGTAGTGTGTTTTGGAAAAAAGAATAAACTATCTCCTTGTTTTGATGGCCCGTTTGAGATCGTTGAAATGGGTTGGTAAAGTTGCGTATCGTCTCAATCTCCCTGAAGAGCTCTCTAACGTTCATCCTAATTTTCATGTTTCCAACCTCAAGAAATTCTTAGCCGAAGGGAACCTCCATATACCCCTCGATGAAGTGCAAATTGATGAATCTATGCTTGCTATCGAGAAACCTATTGAAATCATGGGTCATATGGACAAGGAAACCAAGAGTAGCCATATTCCGCTTATCAAAGTTCGTTGGGAATCTAAACTTGGTCCCGAATTCACTTGGGAACATAAAGATCAAATGGAGTCCAAATACCCACACCTCTTCGTTACGGCTTAATTCCTAATTTCGGGACGAAATTTCCTAAAGTAGTGAATGCTGTAATATTTCATGTTTTCATTTTTATATTCTTGTAATTATACCTGACCCGTTAAGGGTTCGGGTCATCTTTTAATAAAACCGACACATTTATCTAGTATATTTATTGTTTAGTTTTATTACTTAATAGCTTGAATACTCAAACTTACAAAAACTTGACATTTCCACCCAAACTAAAACTATAACCTAATCTCGTTTCCATCTAAAAACTCCAGGGGCCTACCCTGTAAATTCTGATATTAAATTAATATATTTTAACCCTAACCCAAACCCACTGGTCTGACCAGCTGACCCAAACCCGACCCGCGCACCTGAAATCCTTCAAAACCTCCATTTCCCGCTCGTTTATGATTGATTAACTTTGGAAATTGGCATATTCCATCGAATAAACGTGTAACAGACACTCAATTATAGTAAACGCGTGTTAATTAGTCCGTATTGTGGTCAATTAACCTTATTAAGCCCGAACGAACCCTAATTTGGGATCCTATATAATCCTTTCGCATTATACCAATTAAACTCGCAGAAACCCTCTTCTTATCGTCGCCAACTTTCCCCCTAAACCCAATTTGATTTACACTATCATCCCGTCACTCAAATTACCTCTTTTTGGCCGCAACCTAGCTCGATCAGTTTCACCGACTTACCAAACGTTATAATTCGATTAACATGTATGGTTGAGATCGTGTCACACCATAGACCAATAGCCCCTTATTGAATTGAGCAATTATGGATCCAAAATCGCGATTGAATCTTATGGTTCATATGTTCATACTGAGTAGTGTTTATATTTTTTTCAAAACTGTTTATGAACCAAAAGATTATCCAGTCCAGTTGGTTGTGTGTGTGTCTCAAAGAAAATAAGGTCGCGGGTTCGAAACCCAGCAGACCCGTTTTATTTATTTATTTATTTTCTCTTATTTACTTCTTTTATTTTTGATATTTATCTAATAAAAACCCTTTTGAAATCATTATATAAGAACCGACAACCATATGTCGTGTTCTTGTCATCTAAACCCCGGTTTTGTTAACTTTTATTAGTACAATTAATTTTTATTATTATTATTATTATTATTATTATTATTATTATTATTTTCATTATTATTGCCACAGTTATTATTTATTAGCCATTACCATTATTATCACAATTATGATTATTATTATTAAAATTATTGATAATAACAAGGATAACAACAATAACGTTAGTTTTACCCTAATAATTAACGAAAATGTGTCTAGTAGTATTTTAATGTTACACACAACCCAGTCGAATCTCAAAACCCGGCATAAATATTAGTTTTTTGCTATGATTATATTTTATTCTTGTTACTAACATCTAGGAGGATTTGTCGGAAAATCTCGGGAAGCTTGATGGTTTTCCATCCTAGTCTTTCCCTTTTATTATCTCGTCCTCGTTTATCCCTCATTAAAGGTAAGTAAATTCACATTCCACTTTTTTACCGTTTTAAGTTTTGGGGGCGTTAGCGTTCACAATCAAACGTGCTATAGATTTTCACTACGGTTCCAATATATGCGATTATTGAAATTGCTCGATTAGTTGATACGTATAAATGTGACTATTTGTTTACTTTTGTTATGGTTGTTGGTATCTCATCCTCATTAGTATGATCATACGCCGTCGAATTAGCTCGTTATCAATATGATTCGAGTGAAAAGACAACTTTTATATATTGTTATACTAATTGTAGTGATTTACAATTATCGCATGGAATTGTCTTTTATTATTATATATACTCAAAATTGTGGTTTACTTTCTCAACTTTATGTTGACAAAATATATATTTTCACGCATGGCGCATGTAGCTTTAAAGGATGAATCAAGTATTGGAAGTTAGATGAGACCTTAGGTTGCTTGATGATTGAAGAAAACTTTTATTTTAACTTATTTATGTTTTGAATATTTATTTGTAACGGTATTTCATTTGAAATGATGTTTGTGCTATTGAACTTGATATATGAATGAATAATTTAGATATTGACATGTGTTTTTCACTTAGTGTCTTTGGGTTTGGGTCAGCTGGTCGGACAAGTGGGTTTGGGTTAGGGTTAAAATATATTAATTTAATATCAGAATTTACAGGTTAGGCACCTGGAGTTTTTAGATGGAAACGAGAATAGGTTATAGTTTGAGTTTGGGTGGAGATGTCAAGTTTTAGTAAGTTTGAGTATTCAAGCTATTAAGTAATAAAACTAAACAATAAATATACTCGATAAATGTGTCAGTTTTATTAAAAGAATGACCCAAACCCTTAAACATGTCGGGTGTAATTACAAGAATATAAAAATGAAAACATGAAATGTTACAGCACCATTTGCGCACCATTCTTGACTTGTTACGAAAGGAACAACTTTACGCCAAGTTCTCGAAATGTGAATTTTGTCTAAAACAAGTTCAATTTTTGGGCCACATCGTTAAAGACAAAGGTATTCACGTTGATCCCGTTAAAATTGAGGCCGTTAAAAATCGGATGACCCCGTCCTCTCTAACGAAGGTTCGTTCATTTCTTGGCTTAGCGGGGTATTACCGTCGTTTTATCCGCAACTTTTCGAAAATTTCTTCACTCCTTACCGTACTAACCCACAAAGGGAAAGTTTACGAATGGGGTTGCGATCAAGAGGAAGCGTTTCAAACTCTTAAGGACATGCTTTGCAATGCTCCAATCCTTGCCCTTCCCGAAGGCAACGATGATTTTGTTGTCTTTTGTGACGCTTCAATCCAAGGTCTTGGTTGTGTTCTTATGCAACAAGACAAGGTCATTGCTTACGCTTTGCGTCAACTCAAGGTACACGAGAAAAATTACACGACGCATGACCTCGAATTTGGTGTGGTTGTGTTTGCCTTGAAAATATGGAGACACTACCTTTACGGTACGAAATGTGTGGTCTTTACCGACCATAAAAGTTTACAACACATTTTCGACCAAAAGGATCTCAATATGAGACAAAGACGATGGGCCGAATTGTTAAGCGATTATGATTGCGAAATTCGCTACCACCCCCCGGGAAAGAAAATTTCGTGGCCGATGCTCTTAGTCGTAAGAGTCATGTTAAATCCGTCTTGCTCCATTGTGTCACCATCCAATCTCACCTCCAAAGCCGCATCTTCGACGCAAAACACGTCTCCGTCACCGAGGGTAACTTACACGACGAGATGTCGTGTGGCACCGAACTCTAAATTGAAACCAAACGTAATGGCTTAATCTATTATTTGGACCGTTTATGGGTTCCCGATAGTGACGATATTCGCATGTTCATCCTTGATGAAGCTCATAAGTCACAATACTCTATTCATCCCGGCGCGGATAAAATGTATGCCGATCTTCGTACCATGTTTTGGTGGCCAGGAATGAAGAAAGATATCGTGGTATATGTATCTAAATGCCTCACTTGCTCTAAGGTTAGAGCCGAGCATCAATAGTCGTTTGGTTTGCTCGAGCAACCTCCGATCCCCGTTTGGAAATGGGAAGACATAGCCATGGATTTCGTTACCAAACTCCCCACTACTCAAAATCGCAATGATAGTATTTGGGTGACTGTTGATCGTTTGACCAAGTCAGCTCATTTCATACCGTTCCGTGAAAAGTCCTCCGTAAGAGAATTAGCCCGACTCTATGTCAAGAACATCATTTGCCGCCATGGGACGCCTTTGACCATTATTTCTAATCGTGATGGTTGGTTTACCTCTCATTTTTGGAGATCGTTGTAAACCCCTTTGGGTACCCGTATTGATCTAAGTACCACTTATCACCCGCAAATCGATGGTCAATCTGAGGGAACGATCCAAAATCTCGAAGATATGCTCCGCTCTTGCATACTAGATTTTGGTGGAAATTGGGATACTCACTTACCATTTGTAGAGTTTCCTACAATAATAGTTTTCACACTAGTATTGGCATGGCACCCTTTGAAGCTCTCTAACTATCATCCTACTTTTCATGTTTCCATGTAAGGCCCCGTTCCCGGTAGTCCTACTTTTGCGTCGGATTTACTCATAAACACATTTCTTACAAATCAGAGTTAATTAAAACTTTCGCGGAATATAAAACTTCGATTATTCTTTACAAAGCATTACAAGTTTTCTTTAAATCATAACATGCCTCATTACATTTAAAACATCTTTTCTTCCATCTTCAGATGCCTGCCGTTCAATCCATGCCATGTGCCAACCTCATGCTAGCTCATTAATCTGCTCACCCGCGTGCATACTAAAAGTAAGCTACGCTGAGTGAGTTCTAGTTAATCAGGCAACTTGTCATACAACCACTACACACAACATATGCGTATCCGAAGACACATAATCCACTATCTAACCCGCTACTGCTTAACCACTTAATTACCCTTACAGCTTAGCCTCTTAATTACCCCTACAGCTTAGCCACTTATGCCACTTTATGCCACTTTAATAACGAATAACGTTATGCCACGTTGCCACTTTAATAACGAAGTCACGCATACGCTTACCCTACCACATACTATCGTTATGACACTAACACTCTTACTAGACCCTTGCCACTTCTATCACACCCTACTTCTACTTGTCTACAACACTTTATGTCATCACGTCATTCATGTAATAATCAAGTTATATCACAACATTTATATACACACTAATAACCACTTGGGGATCATTCCCGAATGACGGTACGCGCAATATCCGAAGATCGTTCGCACACCGACTACCTTCCCTATCTA
Source organism: Bidens hawaiensis (assembly GCF_021521415.1). Lineage (NCBI taxonomy): Eukaryota > Viridiplantae > Streptophyta > Magnoliopsida > Asterales > Asteraceae > Bidens > Bidens hawaiensis. Next base: position 216,853 of record NW_027491927.1, read on the forward strand.
CACGTGCAATATCCAAAGATCGTTCACGCACCAACATACATCCATTCATAACATACATAAATATATCACATCAAACATTATAGCATACACTTACCACTTAAGGTAAGTGTATTCACACTTCACATCGAGTATGCACACAGCCCCAAAAATATAACAAGGAATGAGGCTAGAAACTCACCTGAACTCGGTTACTTCTTCTGCTACTGGTTATTCCTTCTCGAGCTGTGCGCGTCTAACTGTTTAATAATTGAATATCAAATACTACTATAGCCATTCTCATTACTACTCAATTAGTCTTACGTGTCTAAGCCCTGTTTTACTTCATTGAATCATTACCCGGTTAGTTAATCGTTACTCGTTAATCCTTTAAAGGCATCTTTCATAAATTATCAAAGTCCAAGGGCTACTATGTAATTATCTCATTCCTTCTAAATACAGGGACCATTCTGTCGTTATGCTAAACTTCTAGTTTAATTATAACCCTCAACGGACGGGGGTCCGGGGGCAGCGCCCCTATCAGCGGGGTCTAGGGACGGCAACCCCTAGAAGGGTCCAAGAGGCAGAGCCCCTGGCTGGGGTCGAGTTGCCAAGTCAGCTTGGAAAAATTTTATTTCCATTAACCGCGTTAACACATTTTCTATTAAGATATTAAATTATTATTTTATTCACCATCACATTTTCCATAATGAATTAAGTGTAATTCGTTATCAGATCACACTCTAATTCGCTATCCAGATCACATTCTGATTCGTTATCCTTTCTTAGTTGATTCGTTAATCTAGTTCGTCATCTTCCATAACGAATTGGACCTTGTTAACAAACTGGTCCTTTAACGAACTGACCATTAACGAACTAAACTCTTAACGAATTGAACACTTAACGAACTGGGGGTTCATTCGTCATCCTTGACTTAACGAATTGACATAACGAATTAAGGCTAATTCGTTATCTTCCCCTATCGAACTGGCATAACGAACTAAGGCTAGTTCGTCTCCCTTCCGTTAACGAATTAGGTTTAGGTCAGAGAATGTCAGAACATTCTCAGACATTTACCTTATCCTCGTACCAGCCAACTCCGGCGCCGTCTTCGCCGGAAAACCGTGCGGTGGCCGGAGAAACATATTCCAGCACCGTTTTCACTGTTTTTCGTCCCGTTCGATCCAGATCTGAGCTAGGGTGACCCCTAAGCTCATCTTAGGTTCATTTTATACCCGATTCCACCCGGATCTCATGACTTCAACGGTTTAACGGTGTCGGTTCATCGTTTTGCAACTAGATCTAATGGGGTTGAGTTCATACAACATAATACTATCATTAACTTGGGTCGTAAACTGAAAGCGAAACATGCTTTGATCCAAGCATGCGATGCCTGTTAAAGAGCTGTAAACATCTGAGTCAAAAATGAGATGGCTCAAAAGGGCATCCAAATATGTGAAGTCTTTGATGTATGGGAAATAGATTTCATGGGCCCATTTCCTAACTCATTCGGGAATAAATACATCCTCGTAGAAGTCGACTATGTGTCTAAATTGGTAGAAGCACAAGATCTTCCCACTAATGATGCTTAAGTAGTTGTACAATTTCTGAAAAGGTTATTTTCACGATTCGGCACTCCAAAAGCCCTAATCAGCGACAAAGGTACTCACTTCTGCAAGGCGTTAATGGACAAAGTCTTAGCACGATATGGAGTTCACCATTGTTTGGCAACATCATATCATCCTCAGACTAGTGGGCAAGTGGAAGTCAAAAGGATCCTCGAAAGAACTATAAGAATGAATTGCAAAAATTGGGCAGAAAAACTAGATGACGCTTTGTGGGCCCTTAGGACAGCCTACAAAACCTCCATAGGTACAGCACCTTACAAAATTTAATTTTATTCGAACAAGATTACAACACAGTTAAATTAATCAAAATATTACATTTAAAATGAGTTCCTTACTAATTTAACAGAATTAGTTGTTTGTCTTATCTTCATGTAAGGCCCCGGTTCTGGTTTCCAACTTTGAACGTTGGATTTACTCATAAACACAGTTTTAAATATCAGAGTGAATTAAAACTTTTCACGAAATAGATAAATGTCAACCATAAATTTCATAAGACTTAAAATTTAAAACAATAATAAACATGTCTTTTTAGTTTAACCATAAAAAAAAACAGTTGTTGTGAGCTGTGCGTGAGTGCTTATAAAAGATTTTACGGATGGGGATTTAGCTTTTGCACAACATCGTGTTTTAAATTTAAAAAATTGATTTCTACTAAAACTAAACACACACAAAATAGGTAAGTGTACCTATCGTATATGTATAATAGTATTGGTAAGAACCAAGTATCGATCCGTGGACACAAATGTTTCTAATAATGAATCTTCGTTTTATTTTAATCGGAGGGTTTACTCATTTTGAGGTTGATTTTCAAACTTTTTATAAAAATACTTATATAGAATATGAAGGTGACAAGAAGAGAGATTCTTAATGAGTAATTTAATTATATGAAGGTTACCATATAAGATCAAGAATCCACTCCATTCTTCCTTGATGATTATTAAGTAAACATGTTATAAACTTGCCTTAATAATATATGATAGAATAGTCCCTCATTTCTAAGTGAACATATTCTATGACATAAAAGAAAGTATCATGTGTATTTTTAAGTCCATCCTTGCTTAATCTCATACTACCACGAGAATGTCAATTTAAGTAGACAAGTAGTTTGGTAAAGTATAACAATAAGGATTGACTTCTATTTCTCAACTACCAATCCTAACAACTTCGGGTGATTGTAGTTAACTTACACAACCTCCCTTTGGTTGATTTAATTAGGTTATAATTACACATTCCATTAACATATGATTTCTTTAACTATCATGATAATCTAAGAAATCGTGTTAATAATGTTATTTCAGAATCATCAAAACAAGAGAAATAGATCATAACTTGTATCTCATCATTTCTAAGTACAATATAAAGATTCATGTTTTATTTTGAATAAGTTATCAAGATATTCTTTTTACCATTTATAGTCTCTAAGAACATGAGTGAATCATGAATGATTATTAATCATCAACCTTAATGTATTAAGCTAAAGTGATAAAACATTTCTTCATCAAAAGATAATTGCAAAATAACCATGTACTTTACCAAAATAAATCACATGATCATCATAATCATCAAGTAAAACAAAGCTTCTTCATAGATTTTAGATGGTAAATGGAGTTTAGCTCATAATGAGCATGGTTATGAACATTAAAAGGGATGATAATAACAAACACATGATTAAACCGGAACAATCTAACCAAATGTGGACGGATCTTCCTTCTTAATGATGATGATGGGTGATGATGATATTGGATGATGATAACCTCCAAGCCTTCAAACTCTCCACAAAATCTTCAATATGGGTGTAATGTGGGTGTTTTTATAAGAGAAACCCATATAGAATTCTTCTCCAAGCACACCAAATGAGTGAAACAAGCTCCTCTATTTATAGGTTGTCTGGGCACTCAGGCACGGCCCTATGCTTCATGTCCACGTGTCCAATCGCATTAAATGCTCTGTCAGATCGTACATGCTGACTCAGCACGGGAGCGTGCTTCCTGAGGAAAGGCCCCGTGTTTTTGGTATTTTTTATATTTCTTTTGTCTTTTCTGAAAGGTGAACACGGCCCCACGATTCTTGAGGGACGGCCTCGTGCTGACGTGTCCAGTATTTTGTCTTTTCTTGCAGATTTTTGTCTTTTCTTATATATTTTTGTCTTTTCTTGCATAGAGAAGCATGAGGGCGTGTCCAGGAAGGCACGGGGGCGTGTTGAGGTTTTTTTGGGTTGTCTTTCATTTTTCTTTGGCTTTCTGCTTATTTCTTCATTTAAGGCTTGGGTTTACTTGAAAATACGTTTTGATATGATAAGTAGCCTTTTGAGCTATATTATTTGATAGAAGTTGAATTTTTTAAAGATTATTTAATGCAAAAAAGATGTATATTTTTATATACATCAAACATCCCCACACTTGAACCTTGCTTGTCCTCAAGCACACTACTTATAAATATTCTCTAAAAATAGCTAGCGAGGACCATAGCTTACTTATCCCCAAAAGAGTTCCAAGAAAATGGGAACAAAATCACCAACCTTGAATCATAGGAATATATGTAATGATATATAAAAATATGGTTTGTTTTTATGAGCTACCGTTTATGCAAAATGTCACGTTCTCACAATGTTCACTCACACTCGGTTTTATATCTGATCATACCTGTGATGTATGTATGTGAATACTATTAGCCAAGATGTAACCTATGATAAATAAGTTGGTAACAACTTCAAATCTCCACCTTTGTTTAAGGGTTGCATAGATCAGAAGGTAATATGGGTTGGTTTTGGTTAAGTAGAGGTTTGGTATTTGGTGGCGGTTCAAGCTTTTAGGTTAATGAGGATGAGGATGGTAATTACAACTTCAACTGATTGTCGGCAGTCTTAAGATGTTTTCAATGGTTAGCTCATTTTCTCCCGATTCCTGTTTTGTTTTATAAACCTAGTGAATCTTTTAAGGTCAGATCGTCAAGACCGGTTTTGTCGAGGATGTGGATCAGTTCTTCCTCAATCCTATTCTGAACATAACTCCCAACTCTAATGAATCGTTCGGCTTTAAACCTAATAGCCCCCCACCCTTATTAGTTCGGTATATTCATGTTGAGACTGAGTTTGATTTTTTATACATCATCCTTCGTGGGACTAGTTTCCGCATCCTAAGCATCGTTCGTATCTTTTTGCTCTTCTTTTCATTGCGATTTTGGAAACTCCACAAAATGGTGGCCTTTGTTCGTCTTGGCGCCACTTTTTCCTCACCTCGTTGCTAAAGAGAAAGATTCTCTCCCTAAGTTCTGGACGCAATCTAGGTTTTGCGAAGTGTATGCAGGAAAGGAAATTGAAATCGAAAGAATGCATTTCTAGTTCTTTAGGGTCTTCCGGTAAAAGACAAGTTTTGTATTTTACCGGTGAGAGGGACAAAGTGGTAAGGTTTTTGGGTTTTTTGAGTTGTTATTTAGAGAATGGTTTTAGGTAATTGTGATAATATTACCTTGTTCCTTTATACAACGCTTCGTGCAGTCTTGAAATGAACGCTTGCGACAAGTTCTAAATGACACGAAACATATGACTCACTCAAAGCTTCCGAAAAAATATATTTATATGGCATAAGGTTTATCTCACATTAACAGAGGAATTCGGCATTAACGCCATATTTTATATAAATTTATTCTCAATATTACAAAACTTCTTTTTTACTTTTTCACTTTGTAGTTTGTTATTTGCAAAAATATTTCCAAGATTTTCTTTTGGTTTTGTTATAAAAATAGTCTTTGTTTGCTACAAAAATTTTGTTATTTATAGAATCTTATAATTAGTTGAGTAAGCAATTGGTCAAGTAATTCCCCTCCCCACACTTGAATTTCACATTGTCCTTAATGTGAAAAGATTCATAATAAGTTTCATATGAAGTATCATGGGTATAATGGAAAGGAACTTCTCTACGGGCCAATGAAATTTCGACAGAGCGTCCCTTGTTTTTCGCCCGTTTTCCTATATTATACATGAATAATAAAGACTGCACACAACCAACAAACAACCAAAGCGTAGTACTACTGAAAATCGGGTATGAAATTATCGACACCCTGCCCAGATGGGCTAAATAACTTCCTACTAAAATTTCTTGGAACCCGCGACCATAATAAGTATCAAACAAACCACAACAACAAAAATATATATTGTTTCAAACAACCATAATGATAGTTTCAGAAAATTACTACCACCCATACCCATACCCGTACCAGACCTACCATTTTCGTTGCTCGTTAGTTACCCGGGTGCTCTAGATCAAAGGGTCCCCACTGCCAGTCCATACGCTCACTCAACTGATGAATCTCCCGCCTCGCCTCTGCGTATTTAGCGGCTCACTGTGCGTTAGAATCAGCAATTTGTTCTGATAACCTGTCAAAAGTGGCGATAGTGTGAGTCTGGAACTGGTCAATAAGCCTGTATAGGCCCTCGAAGGAGTACTGGCTGTGGTATGACGAGCTGGGCTGGCTCCTGATGATGGGCCGTCCTGCTGAGAGTAAGTGCGGCGGCGGGTCTGACATGGTGGTGATCCAGTCCCCCTCTTAGGTATGTCCTGGATGGTCATGTCAGCAGGATCCTCAGGATCCCAAACCTGGCTAAGGGCATCCTAAAACCTCCACTGGTCTGGGTTTCTTCCTATTTGCTGGACCATCTGCATACTTATACAGAAGTTAAGATCAAGCGCGATTGGGTTCGGGCTTCGTGTTCCTTCTCTGCCAGCACCATAAGCTTTATAAAGCTTATAAATCCATGCACCACCAAATATCGACGTATTTGGGCTTCATGCGTTTGCATTGGTTCTAAACAGTTGACTGAACAAGTACGTCATGTTGCAAGGTACCTCGTTCTTGATGCAATAAAGGGCCCTCAAATCCCTCAACCCCACGACCCCCTCGCTTTGACCACGCGCTGTGACTGTGTGGCTCAGCAAGCGGTGAATGTATCTCATCAGTGGGTCGCGTAATGCGGTGCTCTTGATGTTGCTCAGATGATATCTTTCTCTTCCCAAACTCAACTGTTCTCATGCATGTATCCTGGTGATTCGCGCCTCGCTTGATTCATCAGCATCTTTGTCTGTAAAGGTTGTCATACACTCGTACCATATGGGTGTGTCGGTTTCATCGCTCGTGTAAATTCCTAAATCGATTCCGAGCGGTGTGACCGAAGTTTTATACCACACTCCCCCACACCTGAATTCAACAGCTTCTTCATCCCACATATACAAGCTTCTATTTTGATAGAAAATGATGCCAAAAATTCCTTGGTCAATTCAGTCACTGCTTTACCTTTTTGGTTTAAAACACGAGTCCACGGTCCTGTGACAAGCCCCTTGTATCTCCTCCATTGGTTTATTTTCTTTAGAGTTTCTTTGCAAGCGTAAAAGTTTGGTTCTAGGAGTCGGTTGTTTAGGTAGACCATTCTTTGTCGGGCGAGGTCGTGTCGTTCCATGTTTTCATGAACAAGATTAGTTGATTAATCTCAAAATTTCTATAGAATTTGTGGAACAGAGTGTTGAGCACGACACCATGCCTTGTGAGGCACGACACCGTGCTGCTCTTTTTTTGGCAGTTCTTGCTATTTTGACTTTTGGTTTACCACGGGGCGTGTTTTGCAGAAACACAACCCGTGTTTTTAATATGATTTTTGAAAATGTTGAGACTCAAACTTGTAATTTAACCCGGTTCTTAAACAACATCATTTGGGTTTGAGTTTTATGGTGTGAATCATACAAGACCCGAACCCGAATAATTTTTCCCAACAAACTCCCTTAAACCTAAGTGCAATTCTGTGTATCAAATCAAAACCCTAGATTTAAACAATTGACCCATCTAATTACCGGTTTTTGACCCTATTTATCAACAATTGGTCTGATTTGGGTTTATTTTGGACCTAGAGTGACTAATTTGAACAATAGAATTACCAAATTAACACACCTCTTGTTTGAAATTGAAGATTTGAAGCAAAGATATTATTGGGCGTCGGTTTTCAAATGTAGGTGTGGTTATTTTAGGTTTAGGTTATAGGGAATATGCTATTTTAATGGAAATCCCGTAACTGCACTGTAGAGTGGGGCACAGCCCCGTGCTGCATGTAACAGTCAGGTTACTTTTTTTGTTTTTGTTGTTTATTTAACGAGCTGGTCTGTTTTTAACTAATTTTTTATATTTCATTGAGGAATAAGATTAAAATGAAAAAAAAAGTCCTAATAGCTTTCATTAATTCTTAAACATTACAAAGAGAACTGAAACAACATGAACCGATATACATGAAACTAGCTTAAACAAGAATAATTCCAAACAAGACAAGACAAGGCCTAAACTAGTAATGACCACCATTCCTGAACAAGTCTTGAATTTGTGGTGGGGCTCTCTTGGCTTCCAAGAGCTCGAAAAGCTTTTTGTCGAGCTTTCCGATTTCTCGGTTAAGGTACTTAAGCTTGAAATCCACATCTTTGTTGTAACTTTCAACAATGTGGAAATTCTCGAACCTTAGAAATTTAACCTTGTTTGTCAACTCGATTGTCACACCCCGACCAAAGGCGGCGGAACATGTCGGGGTGCAACCGATTGCCCAAATACACAAGACACTATTTAAAGTGACAATATTTAATCAACTCATTATATTTCATAAATCAATAAGCAATACATCTTGTTCATATAAACAAATTTGAAAACAAGTAGCAATCATATTGTTCGTTTTACTAATACCCTAAAGTCTTGGTAACATTTTTCGTCAAGTACTCGAGTCAACAAAAGTCAAACCTGTAACATTTCATAAAATAAAGTCTGTCAACACAAAGTTTGGTGAGCAATTCATAAGTTTGAGCATATAAGTATATAATAACAAAAATCCACAAAACTTGTATACGTAACAATAAATAAAAGCCATAATTTGGATAAAAATCGCTAATAGAATTACGTTAGTGACACCTGCCATTAGAGAATACCAGATGGTTCAGGATTTAATAGAATATCGTTAACTGTATTACATTAACGACACTATGCTATAAGAGAATACAAGATAGTTCACGGATTTATAGACTTCCACCAACCAAAAGCGATAAACAAGTAAGCATATAATCATAGAACACCAAATCGAGCAAGTATTTAAGTAATGTATACAATCACGTTTGCGGGTTTAAGATTCTTGTATAAAGCATTTATTTGAATAAGTATGAAATGTCACCCCAAAACGAAAGATAGAAAAATATATTGATTGAACTTGATCTTTAGTTGAAACTACATTTGAAGCATTAAATTAGAAGGTTCGGTTGTCAATCGGGTTACCGGTTAATTTGTTATTGATTAGGGACTCGTACTTAATTGATAATTTTAAAATAAAATAATATCATTTTATTGGGCTTTTAAATAACTAAACCAATATTAAATAGAAATAAGACGGGTTTAAATCAAGAGTTTCGGTGTTATAAAAACGAATTGATAATAAAGCTTATAACAATATTATTAATGATAATAATTGTAATGATAATAATAATTTTAAAATATGTTACATATATATATATATATATATAAGATAATGATGATAATAATATATAAGTATACTACCAATCGAGGATTGTTGTTAAAACTAATAATAGTAATAATAATAATAATAAATATAATAACAATTACTTTTGTTGTTGAATACATTATTAATAGATTTAAGAATTTTAATACTAATAATAATTATTATGATAGTTATATGTGTCATATTAAAGATAATAATTAATACTTATAACAATGTAATACTAATAGTATTAGTGATAAATATGTAACTCGAGTAACGATGACGTTAAACGACAACTAGGCCCAACATGGGTTTCGGTTCGATAAAACAAATGGATAATATTAACAAAATTAGATTTTAATAATATTCCTTAATAATCATAATAATAATGATAATAAGAATAATAATAATAATAATAATAATAATAATAATAATAATAATAATAATAATAATAATCTATTATTATAAAAATAATGATAATAATAATTGTTTTGTTAAAAGATAATAATAACAATAATAATAATACTAATAATAATAAGAATGAGCTTTATTATAAGTTATGAGATTAATAAAAATGATTCCGAAAACACTCTCCAAAGTCGGTTTAAGGGGGGAAACGGACTCGTGACTTGATTACCAGTTATGAGTTTGACACAAAAACGATTAAAAACTCTAAATCTCATGCTTACCATACGATGTTTGGCCGAGAATAAATGTTAGAGCCGAGTGGGGGTCGTCGGAGATGAAGGCTGCCGGAGAGGTGGAAACAACGGTCGCCGGAAAAATGCATCAGAGAGAAAGAGAAAAAGAGAGACGGAGAGAGAGATAGACAGAGAGACGGAGAGAGATATAGAAACGGAGAGAGATAGAGAGATAGAGACGGAGAGAGACAGAGATATAGAGATAGCTGAGAGTGAGAGACAGAGAGAGCCGAGGGAGAGAGAGCGGAGGGCTGCTCGCCGGAAACACGTCCGGAAGAGGGAAAAGGGCTCACCGGAGATAGGGGGCTCGCCGAAAAACGAGGGGTGTTGGTGTCGGCTTGAGGGGGTGGCTGAGATGGTGGTGATGCAGTGGGAGGTGGTGGTCGGAGGTCGCGTCGGAGGTCGCCGATGGTCATGCCGGAAAATCGGGCTCGCTGGAAAACGGCTAGGGGAGGGTGGCGGCTGGGATATAATGGTTTAGGGGTAGGGTTTTTTGTTTATATAGATGGTTTATAATGTTACACCATGCCCCTCATGTTTGATATTTAGTTAAAAATGATTTAAATCTTGTATAGCTTTAAGGAAATCCACTTTAGTCTCTAAAATTTATTTAACCAAACTTATAAACTAAAACTAACGGAATTTTGACAAACCTCGCACACGCTAGAGTTATATTATCAATTATTTGATAATTTGCCGGTTCGAGTTTACACGCTTAACCCAACTACGAAGTATAATTTATTAAAATAAAACGCGAAAAATTGACATGTTACAAAATGATTACAAAATGAATATAAAACGAGACTCGAAATTGACGAATGTCACAGTATCCCCAACTTTTTTGAAATTTCGTCCTGAAATTAAAAATAAACTTAAAGAAAAAGTAATTATTAATGAATACTGTCTTTAGGAAGATAATTGCATGAACAATTTTTAAGCAAAAGAATAACGTCAGATCCCTGCATGATTTTAGAAAAAACGCTACAAATAGGAAGCATAATAAAGGCACCTATATATAGGATGTACCGACGGCGTATCTACCGTGCCCTTATAATAATTCGCATTTCTACCGTCTTTCCGCTGTCATCCTCGGGCCTGAGTTATCGCACACAAGTGTACTTATTATGGCTTCCATACGGGGATTTCGATAATTAAGTGTGCACTCATAATTATTTCGATCGTCGTATGGTCCACATGGTTCGTTCCATTGCATGGTTTAAGAGACATATTTATTTTGAAATCTTTAAATAATAAATGTGTAAATAAATTTATTGAAATTTTACCATTGTGGACAAGCCAATACTAGTGGTTTAATTATTATTTTTTTTTGGATTGACTTTTAAAATAAGTAGGAAAAATGGGGTACATAATTGAAGCAACAAAATCCGACGGTATAAATTAAGGTGATAATAACAGTTCGGTTGAAATAAGTAAAGACGATCGATTAAATAAAAAAAATATTTTAGGGTAAACATTAATATGAAATGAGATTTGAAGTTAAAAGTCATCAAGATAATTATCAAGTCTATACATCGAGGCACTAAATAACACCGATAGATGAAATCCGATAAGTGAAAAATGAGAAGTCCAATAAATGAATCCATAAAGTTGAGGTAAACAAAGATACAATTAATAATAACATCGTACGATATGTTTCACACGTGAAAAAACTTGAGGTTATAAATATTTGAGGATATGATTACATGAAATGTGATAACACGAGAATGAAGTGAGTTTCTTTGGGGTGACGCGTACGTGTATCAACATAATAAAATTACATTTGATTTACAATCAAAAAAATAACGAAATGCGTTAAAACGTGAATACGGCCACTATTGTGAACCACTTATATATCCGTCATCATAATAATGATTTCTAATAGAGCCAAAACTTGTGGACAACCACACATAGCCCGCTAATAGGTTAGATGATATAATGTAGAATAATGTATAGAGTCGTGTTTACATAAATGCTCAAATATAAATACATAGTCATGAAAACAACGTTTAAATGATAAACGGGATTTTTGGTGAAGTTAAGGTTTTGAAAGTATTACACAAATTGTTATTGAATAGTTTGCATTCGGTCACGAAAATCAAAACACAACAATGAAATCTCATGTGCATAATATTGCCATCGAAACATCTCATCAAATGAAAAGAAATCGTAAAAATCAGTGAGACTCGAATAAACAATGAAATATGTAAGTCGCGCGTCATATAGAATGAAATCGAAAAATGAAGTCTTTAAGTAAGGTCGTTGATTCGTTCCCACAAAATGAATATAATAATAGTATAACCTCGCAGTAACACGTAGCTAGAGAAATTTTTTGCTCTTTATCGAAAGTAAATTTTGTAAGTCAATTGTTAAAGGGATTTGTATACATAAAGGTGTCGTGATGAAAATAATTATAAAGAAATTATGCTTGCAATAATAAGAGGTAATAATTCGCATAAGTCGTTATTGAACAAAACTCATGACACAAAGTTTAGTTATATAGGGTATTTATAAATGCGTCCCAAAAAGATTTTGAAGTCATGATCATTGCGTTTATGCAAAATAAGGAAAGTTGCAATTTATTACTAAATAAATCTCGCATCAACATTCAAAATGAAACTTTGTATTTATGAAGTTATTATGCGATTATCACCCTAGATGGCAATATTTATATCCTTGAAAATATATTTATATTTGTTTAATAATTTTTTAATACAATTCCTCATAAAAAATTTTTGTTTGTCATGACAATATTTATATTCTACAAATATGATTTATAATATATGACAAAAATACGTAAATCGTTAACCTTGAAAATATAATTTAAAAATGATTATTTGAACATATGAGGTCGTTATAAATACACTAGTTAGATATATATAAAAAAGGTTTAGAGGAAAAAATGAAGCTTGCGTGTGTATGGAGAGGTTTTAGGCTTCGAGTGGTGGAGGGTTTGGAAATTTGGTGAAGAGTGAGTGTGTTTCGGGGTGTCTTGCGTAGCTGGGTCTTCTTGAGTTGGGTTGATAGGGTTTGTTGGGTTTTGGTCGTTTGAGTGGGTTAGGCTTGGATGATTTATGTGAGTAGTGATTGGGCTAATAGGTGAGGTTTGGATTATATGAGCTCGGGTTAAGTTAATGGGTTGGATAATTTGATCTTGGCTAGTTTGGGTTGAGATTTGGTTTATTCATGTATTTTGTAAGGAGTGCTTGGGTTGCTATTTTGATATCAAGTTCTATGTTGGATAGGAAAGGGTGTGGCGATTTGGTTTTTGATTTGACATAGCAAGGATCGAACGATCGAGTCATAGTTGGGTAAAATTTGGTTTGTATATGTTCAAAGTATTCGTGAGTGTGTTTGTCGATTTGGGTTTGCATGGGACTTAAGTAGGTGAGGGTATAACGTTGGCGTGTTAGGTCTCGTTCATCTCGGGGAAGAATTTTACTATGTGAGAAAATTTGAAGTGGAAGGGTGGTTTAATTTGAGATGGGATACAGGTGTTTGGAACTTGTGGTTGCGTTTTAGGGATTTTTTTAATTAAAATTACAAGTTAATATATATAGAATAAAATATTGAAATTTAAGCTTATGAATTCACAACGAATTTCTTTCAAAAAAAAGAAGAAATTTTCCATTAAACAAGAGTTGTTACGAAACGTCGGGTTGGCTTAAGTTGAAAACAATTTAGAATGAATTTTTGAATCAAACAAGCCCGCGCAACATAAATCATTTTCTTGAAATGCTTAAAATTAAGTAGTGGAAGACATCAGGGAAAAACTAAGATAATAAAGTTTGCATTTTAAGGTTTATTATAATAATAAGAGTTGATCGTCATAAGGAAGTAAAATAAATTTTTATAAGGATCAAACTAGAATTTTGCTTATGAGGAATGTTAAAATTTGTTATGAGGTCTCAATATTGAATGATAAATGTCGTTTTGGAAATACTGCGTAATGATTTTTTTTATCAAGTTCGGTACCTAATGTCGTGTAACGAAAATATAATGGTAAGTTAGAATGACCGGCATTGTAAATCGAGAAATCACAAGTAAACGATTTTTGTCTTTAAAGTTGAATTTTCCATGAAGTTTTGCATGAGAATTTCAAGACAATTACCAACTATAAGTTTGTGAATCTTTTGAAAAATCATGGCAAAACTGTCATAAGAAATTTAAAACGGGTTGTATCGTAAGACGCAAGTTTTATTTGTGAAAAGTTATATAGATTTGAAAACTTCGTAATGAAAGTTGTATGTAAATAAATTTGGATCATGAGAATTCTATCACTTGTATTATATATAATGTTGTATAATTAAAAATGTCGTGAGAAGTTTAAATAATTAAAATTTTGAAGTGATCGTCGAAAATAAACGGAATAGTTATAAAAATAAAAACTTTTATAAAATTTTTTACAATGACTTTAAGGACAATTTAAATTTATACAATAGGAAATTTACTTGAAAAGTTGAGGTGAAATTTATCATAAAACCTTTTTAATATGATGAAATTCATATAATAAGATTTTTGTTTGTAAATCGTCTTAATGAAAATAAATGGCATATTAATAATTATTATGATTAGATCAAACTGTATATATACATATACTTATTTATTTATTTATTTTACTTATATCGAAGAGTTTTTAATGAACGAAATTTGCAATAAAAATCCGTGTGAAATCAAAACGAGAAAATTGGTGTAAAACTTTACCATATAAAATCGAGATATAAAAGAATTATTAACAATAATAAAAAAAATATATCATTTATAAATGAAGACTTGTGATAAGAATTTATAACAAAATAAAGGAAAAATGGTTTAAATTCTTGAAACATAATAATGATGTTTTAAGGTTTATAGGTGGAAAAATCGTGCATGAACTACCATGACTTGATATTTCGACACTAAAACCTTTTTACAAAACTACCATGTTGGGGTCTAAACATGTACACGTACCATCGCGTCTTTTTCATGTTTTCGACTAAAATAACGATTGTAACAAAAAATAATAAATCGGAATACAACGTCATTTCAAAACACTAGTCCACGAACCACCGTGTTTCTATTGTTTTAACACCGAAAATTAGGATGGCGAGCAGAACGCTCACATTCGACTACTTAAAGTGGTCATCTCATAAAAGACAATCTTTAAGGAGATTTGAAACAACGGGATCCAACTTAAGATCGTGATCAATAACACACAATAAAAACTAATGTTTTTGCGTTTTAAGGCAATGATACCTTGGAGTACTATAAAGTGTGTTTATGCGTATATATAAAATTAAACAAAAGTAAGATAAGGATACCGTAGTATGTTTCGAGTATTTGTGTATATATACGATTTGATGAAATAAATAAGTGTATTGAACAATCAAGTAGGATAAACACGTATAGGCAACACGTATAAGGACCTAAAGTAAAGACTATACTAGGTCGTTACGTCTAACCACCTATCCTATAGTCTTGTGGCTCTGAGACCAATCTGTCACACCCCGACCAAAGGCGGCGGAACATGCCGGGGTGCAACCGATTGCCCAAATACACAAGACACTACTTAAAGTGACAATATTTAATCAACTTATTTTATTTCATAAATCAATAAACAACACATCTCATTCATATAAACAAATTTGAAAACAAGTAGCAATCATATTGTTCATTTTACTAATACCCTAATAGTCTTGGTAACGTTTTTCGTCAAGTCCTCGAGTAAAAAAAAGTCAAACCTGTAATATTTCATAAAATAAAGTTTGTCAACACAAAGGTTGGTGAGCAATTCATAAGTTTGAGCATATAATAATAAAAAGCCACAAAACTTGTATACGAAACAATAAATAAAAACCATAATTTGGATAAAAATCGCTAATAGAATTACGTTAGCGACACAGGCCATAAGAGAATACCAGATGGTTCAGGATTTAATAGAATATCGTTAATTGCATTACGTTAACGACACCGTGCTATGAGAATACCAGATAGTTCACGGATTTATAGACTTCCACCAACCAAAAGCGATAAACACGTAACCATATATTCATAGAACAACAAATCGAGCAAGTATTTAAGTAATGTATACAATCACGTTTGTGGGTTTAAGATTCTTGTATAAATCATTTAGTTGAATAAGTATTAAATATCACCCCAAAACGAAAGATAGAAAACGGGGTATGAAAGTACTCACCTCGATTGACGAATCGAAAAATAATAAATGATCGAAATGTAGAAAGCTTGCGAACGAAACGAACAAATCCGACTTAAAAGCTAATTGAAAACGAATAAACAAAATATATAAATGAACTTAAACTTTAGTTGAAACTACATTTGAAGCATTAAATGAGAAGGTTCGGTTGTTAATCGGGTTACCCGTTAATTTTTTAACGATTAGGGACTCGTACTTAATTGATAATTTTAAAATAAAATAATATTAATTAATTGGCTTTTAAATAACTAAACCAATATTAAATAGAATTAAGACGGGTTTAAATCAAGAGTTTTGGTGTTATAAAAACGAATTGATAATAAAGCTTATAACAATATTATTAATGATAATGATTGTAATGATAATAATAACTTTAAAATATGCTACATATATATAAATATATATATATATATATATAAAACATAATGATGATAATAATATATAAATATACTACCAATCGAGGATTGTTGTTAAAACTAATAATAGTAATAATAATAATAAATATAATAACAATTACTTTCGTTGTTGAATACATTATTAATAGATTTAAGAATTTTACTAATAATAATTATTATTATGATAATTATATGTGCCATATTTAAGATAATAATTAATACTTATAACATTGTAATACTAATAGTATTAGTGATAAAAATATAACTCGAGTAACGATGACGTTAAACGACAACTAGGCTCGACATGGCTTTCGGTTCGATAAAACAAATGAATAATATTAACAATATTAGATTTTAATAATATTCCTTAATAATCATAATAATAATGATAATAATAATCATAATAATAATAATCTATTATTATGAAAATAATGATAATAATAATTGTTTTGTTATAAGATAATAATAATAATAATAATAATAATAATAATAATAATAATAATAATAATAATAATAATAATAATAATAATAATAATAATAAGCTTTATTATAGGTTATGAGATTAATAAAAATGATTCTAAAAATACTCTCCAAAGTCGGTTTAAGGGGGAAACGGACTCGTGACTCGATTACCGGTTATTAGTTTGACACACAAAACGATTAAAAACTCTAAATCTCATGCTTACCATACGATTTTTGGGCGAGAACAAATGTCGGAGCCGAGTGGGGGTCGTCGGAGATGAAGGCTGCCGTAGAGGTGGAAACAAGGGTCGTCGGAAAAATGCATCATAGAGAGAGAGAGAGAGACAGAGAGAGAGATAGAGAGAGATGGAGAGAGAAAGAGAGATCGAGACGGAGAGAGATAGAGAGAGCCGAGAGTGAGAGAGTGAGAGACAGAGAGAGCCGAGGGCTGCTCGCCGGAGACGCGACCGGTAGAGGGAAAATGGCTCGCCGGAGATAGGGGCTCGCCGGAAAAACGAGGGGTGGTGGTGTCGGGTTGAGGGGGTGGCTGAGATGGTGGTGATGCAGTGAGAGGTGGTGGCCAGAGGTCACGTCGGAGCCGGTGATCATGCCAGAAAATCGGGTTCGCCGGAAAATGGCTAGGGGAGGGTGGCAGCTGGGATATAATGCTTTAGGGTTAGGGTTTTTTTGTTTATATAGATGGTTTATAATGTTACACCTTGGCCCCTCATGTTTGATATTTAGTTAAAAATGATTTAAATCTTGTATAGCTTTAAGGAAATCCACTTTAGTCCCTAAAGTTTATTTAACCAAACTTATAAACAAAAACTAACAAAATTTTGATAAACCTCGCACACGCTAGAGTTATATTATCAATGATTTGATAATTTGTCGGTTCGAGTTTACACGCTTAATCACAACTACGAAGTATAATTTATTAAAATAAAACGCGAAAAATTGACATGTTACAAAATGATTACAAAATGAATATAAAACGGGACCCGAAATTGACGAATGTCACATCGATCAAACGAGCTTCAGCTTGTATGTTACTCTCAACTTGGTCTCTTACAATGCTTTGAAGCCTAATGATTTCTTCCTCAAGATGTGAGGAATAATCACCATTATTAATGCCCTTTCTCACTGGTTTCCATTCCATTATTTTGTTTTCCATTTTAGTAAATTTTTTTAGTTTGGTATGAATGGAATAGTGAGGATGGCATGCATTATATAGAGACTGGAACGTCGAGCATGGCTCCGTGCTTGGTGAAGCACGGTCCCGTATTTATGGGCGAATAAATTGTTCTGATTCAGGGAATTGTACGGAGTCAGCGCGTATCATGCTAAAGATTCTAAGGTAACCACAACCCCGTGTAAGATGAAGCACAACCCTGCTTTTTGTCGCTGAAATATTTTCTTTGATTTTTCAGCAAAACGGGAGAACAGGAATTTTTGAAATGATGTTTACGATGTTAATTGAACATTTTTAACATCCTAAAATTACTTTCCATTAATTAAAAGGTTCCTAAACACAAGTTCGGGATAAGCCCGGTTTTCCTAAAGCATGAAATCTAATCGGGTTAATCCCGAAAGTCCTAAACATTTTGCCTATTGCACTTGATTACACATGAAAACATAAAGATGAATATCTCTAAATTCCACCGAAAGGTTCTCCTCCATCGAACGGTCCAGATGGAGGAAAGTACGTGAACGAAGGACTTGAAACTGAAGTTGTTCGTTGATGTCCCGTAGTTCCATTTTCATGCTTTCCACCGACTCGGTGAGTTGTATGAGGTGCATCTCTACAAGGAGATTCATTTCAGTGAGTACCTTAACGAGCTCTTGAAGTTTCACGAGTAGCTCAGTTTGGAAATGTGTCGGGTTTCGTTTCTCGGTTGGCGAGGAACGGAAATTTCGTTATTTATCTCAGTAGGCATTTTGATTTCTCAGGGGAGAGGGTTTGTGTTTGGTCGGGTGCAAGAAATGCAATGGCAAGAGGTGCAATTTATAGCCAAGCAATTGTCAGACACGACCCAGTGTAGAAGGAAACACGGCCCCGTGCTTTTGTTCTAAAAATTTTGTTACAAACCAGTCAGACTGAGATTTTTACAGCGAAGATTCCGGCCCGCACTTTGTGGCACGGGACCGTGCCTTTCGAGGCACGCTCTCGTGTTTTAAGACTTGAAGTTACCTATAAACTTATAGATCTAATGAATTCAATACGTAGTACTGTAGTATATCGATTAGCTTAGGATCTACTTTATGATATGTTCTTAGTCATGTATATTAGTATAATAGTAATTGATATATTAATATGCTTTTAACAGAATTGAGTGAGAGAGAGTACGGACAGAGTTTATGTATAATATAACTCAAAACCTAAATTATGAAGGCATGAAAACGCCTTAAATAGAAGATGGAGGACAATTCGTTACACATCCCGAAAAGAATTGGCTCCAGTTCGTTAACTTACAAAACAAATAAGGAAAGTATAACGAATCATCTGATTCATTATAACCCCATTCGTCAATATTCCATGAAGAATGGGAACATACATAACGAATTACAGTCCATTCGTTAAACATCCTTAACGAATGGACCTTACATATAACGAACTGGCTAATTCGTGAAACATCCTTACCGGATTAGCCATTACATGACGAACTACTTGATTTTCCATAAATACCCTTACATTAAAATAATAATAAATTACAAAGACTCGAGACGAAAAAACCGTGCACTAACAAACACCCCCTCGTCTTGAGCTCTTTGTCTTTAAATTACATGAAGGGCTTTGTCTGCCAATCACGGCAGCTATGAATCCCGAACTCGTGACATACACGTACGACACGCTGGAACTGCATAGCTCGGTTGTAGTCTTCATGGCGCTCGATCAATATCTTGTTTTCAAACAACACGTCATTGTCTATTTCGGATAAGTTAGCGAGCCACATTTGGTCGATAACTCTAATAAAAATGGTCTTCAAGCCCTTACCCAGAACAATGATGGCCTCGCCTGTAAGATTATCATAGTACCATCGATTAAACGATATGTGAAGATTTTGTGGAAACGTCTTCACCGGTACATGTTTCATCATCTTCGGCGGTTTTACCTTAAGCACGAGTTTTCTCCAACCCGTACGAGGACCATCTCGTAAATATGTTTACGGGTTGGTTCATGTTAATGAAAATGCAAGTAATTTAAAGTCCAAATTTGTTCCCATGGAATCTATTTGCAAGAACGTGAATTATTCTGACAAAGTAGGTCACAACTTGTTGAGTGTGTCACAAATATGTGATAAGAAATACACAACCGTATTTAATGATAAGGAGTGTATAATAGTGAACTGGAATACGTCATTCCCGAGGATATGGTAGTTATGCGATCTCCTCGATCAAACGATATTTATGTATTAAACATGACCTCTAAGGTATCGACTTCTGTAGAAACGTGTTTTGTTTCTAAGGCAACAGAAAAAGAAACGAAACATGGGTCATATTCATGTTTGGAAAATGAATTATTTAATGACCAATGACCTTGTTGATGGTGTTTCCTTGAAACATTTAAAATTAACTGATCACTGTGTTGCTTGTAAAAAGGGCAAATAGAAGAAGAAATCACACCCATCTAAGTTAATCAATACCATTGATACTCCATGGGAATGACTTCATATGGATTTGGTTGGTCTTGTGAATCATAAGAGTATTGCTAGTGATTGGTATTGTTTAATTGTCACCGATGACTATTCAAGATATTCTTGGGTGTTATTTATGAGTTCGAAAGATCAAATACCCATTTTGGTTCAAAACATAATCACTAAGATCGAATCACTCTACAAATTGAAAGTGAGACGTAATAGAAGTGAAAACAGTACGGAGTTCAAAAATACTATATTGGATTTCTTTTGCATTCAGAAAGGAATTCATCGAGAATAAAGTGCTCCTAATGTACCACAACAGAATGGAGTGGCTGAAAGAAAGAACATAACATTGATTGAAGCTGCAAGAACAATGCTAGCAGATTCTAAGCTTCCTGTCTAATTCTGGAACGAGGCTGTGAATACTGCTTGCTATACGCTTATTCGTGTTTTATCATGAAGAAGCTTCAAAAGACGAGGTATGAACTTCTGAACAAGAGAAAGCCTAATTTTATGTACTTGGAACCATTTGGGTGTCCGTGTACTATGCTGAAGAAAGACGGAGGATAATTTGAAGAAAAAGCATGTAAATCCCTAGAGTGGATCTTTCAATATGATATCAACAAACCTAACATTATTGCGGAATGTAATGTCTAGTGATTCAAGACAAACAATTGTACTACGTAGAGAACACGAGATCAAGCTTCAAAACACACGTTAGATTAACGTCGGGTGCTTAAGCACTAGGTTACAAACAATACTCATTCACAACAACTATATGAACGGCCAACCTCTAAACCCTATACACGAGATCTATATATAGGGGAAACCATCAACCTAGCCCAACATAAAGCCCAAAGCCCACCGAGATCATAAAAGGATCTCGGTTTACATTCATACTCCCAAACACGAAATACAATAATATAAAACTAAGTACAAACCACTAATGTAGACCCAACAATATCCACCTTGTTTTGTAGCTTCGTTCTTTAATCGTGTTCCAAAATATTAACATCCGCATCCTTCAATCCGCTAGCCCAAAATCCCATTCTAATAATAGATGCCACCATCCTTGTATGTTCTTTGGCGGCAACTTCAAAAATGGGTTCAATAATAATCTGGAAATTACTGAGTGTCTTGATATCTCTCTCACCCAGCTTTAGCAAGTCTTTTGGATCAATTGACCTGTACTGCCCCTTTCGTAGACGTATAACAACGTTAGGGGTTTCACTGTCATACGCCCAGAATTGCATACCATCAAGAGAACCATCAGGGATAGCACTCAGCACAGGAATGTGAGTTGCCTTATTTGTTGCAGGCCACATGACGTTCACCATTTTTTTTCCTGTTCGTGGATCTTGAACTCCTTTAGCCTTCTTCAAAAATGACTCTGCATTAGTCATATTTGGAAATCCCAGATCAACTTGTCTCTTCAAAAAGTTCCAGAAATCATTAGCCTTCTTGTCATGACTCGGATTGTGAAACGGAGCGTAGATCAGGTCACTAAGATCTACTTTTGTCCAGGATCCAAAATACTTCATTTTTTTGTAATACTCGGTAGTCCCGGGCCTCCGTTTCACCCGCCACATGTTCTTATCAGTATCAAAACCCCATGACATAACCCCAGAACGATCACCATATTTATCTGAAAAGCCCTTCTTAAAAGTAATGATAAACTATCTGGATGATCAGAAGACTCCATGTTCTGATTAGAATTCTTCATCACAAGAATCTTATTTTGTAGTCAATCAAATTGTTCAGTAGATTTAGGTGGGATTGAGAGATAGTGCTCTAGTGAGTCAGATGCGTCAGCATGTGCAGAGGTATGTGCACTTGAGCTCCCACCTTGACTGACAGTGGTTGATTTCATAACATGGTCTTCACTGCTTTTGAGTTCGTCCCCAAATTTCTGAACGAGTTTCTGTTGAAGGTCTAAGTACATTGCAGTCAAATCACCCATGCCGACTGAAGCTCTTTAATCTTAGAATCTTTGTCAAAGTTGCTACCTTCGAGTTCTTGGATACGCACATCCTTTACAACTGAAACTGGTTTGAGTTCAAAGACTCGACGTTGTAAGGCCTGCACATCCACATGGGCATCTTCAATTACAACCCCCTTTCCTTTATTTTGTAAAAAAGTGTCTTGCATGGCGAGAATCTGAGCAATCTTCCTTGAAGAACTAGAACTTGTCTGACGAGTCAAGTTTGAAGATCCTGATGGCTCATCAAAAGTAGGAATATCAGCTTCAAAATCGAAATCTTGAGCAATGTCATCAAAAATCTGTTCCTGAGATTGACCCTCAGTTGAGAATGGATTTGTATCAACGTGAGTCTTAGTGGTGTCTAACTCACGTTCTTGTTGTTGTTGGCTTAACGTTGTTGTAGTTATGGTTTCAGCAATCAAAATGCCTGGTCTTAGATCTTTCTTTCTTCTTTTATATGGAATAAGATCAACATCTTATTCTTCTTGAGTGTCATCATCTTGAGTTTCTGCAGCTACTTGAGGAGGCTTCAAGGCAGTTGACTGAAATAATTCCTTAAATTTCACAAACTCCTTTAATTTCTCAGCAGAAAGAGCAGTTTCTGTTTCATGGTGTTCTGTCTCCTCGTCATCTGAAATGACCTCAAATGTAGCATTACGCCCCTGAACCGGTGCCACATGCTCCTCAGCAACCTGAGCACTAACAGACACAGTCTCAGTTTCAACAAACCTGCCAAACTTAACTAACTCATGAAGGCCTTGATAAACGACCTTTGACCCTTTCCTGGACTGTTTTATCAACCCAATAGTATTGTGTCCCATCGACTTCATATCCAGCGTCTCGATAGACTTAACAAGATCAATGTATTGTGAATCAAAGATCATTTGTAAGAACCAAGGATACATAAGAAACATCTCCTTCTTCTTTCCCTTCAAGTTGCTCATCGTCTCATCGAACACGAATTTGGAGTAAATGAAGTTCCAGTCCATGATCAGAGCAACTACAGTCGACATCTGAATGTTGCTAATCTCATCAGACACTTCTTTTCTTGAGGATCCCTCGTAACCCATTCTGACTAGAACTTCCGTAAAAGCATCACTCGGATATTCCGTTAGATAGTCAGGTTGATCTCCAAATAAAAGAACCTCGCGTATAATGGCCTCTGTGATGACGACCGGCTTCTTTTGAACTTTGGAGTCTATAGTACCAGCTCCACCTACTCCTCGCTGGTTGATCGAGGCATTATTCCCGAACTCCGTGATCATCTTCTTGCATATCACAGGAGTTTCTCATAAAGCGTGAGAAATCCTACAAGTGTTGAGACCAACGATCATGGATTTAAACTCCTTGTGTGTCGATGGTGGATCAAACAAATATACAGCTATATTGTGAGTATCATTGAACTTTAAACAAACGAGTTGAGTTAGCAATTGTTTATATAACTTGGTCAACAACCATAAGTTTAAGGGTACAAATTTAAATCTCAAGACATTGAGGACCAATTATGAAAGAAAAAAATTATATGGACCATAAGTGAAAAGTAATAATAATTTTATAGTAGATTTTGGTCCAAAAGAATATTCTTTGTCCACACATATGGATTTCGGTCAAAGAAAGGAGTTTTCGGTCAATGATAAAGGTTTTCTGTCCAGTCCCACCGAGAATAGGAGTTCTCGGTCGACATATGAGATCTCGGTCAACAAAGTCAACCGAGAACTCTTGGTTAACCAATAGTTTTCGGTCAAACTGACTGGAAAGAAAAACCCTTTAAATTTAGCCTCATAAATCGTGTCATCTTCTCCAAAAAGCCGATAACTCCATGTGTCGGTCCCGAATATTCACTCACAATCACAATCAAGTCATAACTCACACATTAAATGTGTCGACAAGCGAGTTAATGACGGTTGCTATTTTAGGAAACAAAACGTTTGTTAAAGGCGGAATCAATAACAAATAGGGTAGTTGCTTGAAATATTAACAACAGTTAACTAACACACAAGATTCTCTCAAAATATTTCCATTTATATAATATAAATCATACAAACGATAATCTATCTAGGGTTTCTTGATGGGAAAGTTATGTCCGTACGATTCTAGAACAGTCGTCACAACGAATATTTCTATTTTCGTCTGCTGTCTCTCTCTTGTCTTGAGGCGTGCTCTAAATATTCCTTTTATAGGCCTGACACTTCAAGACAGCTGTCATTCCTTCTAGAAATCCTAAATATAACGTACATATTCAAATTACATATTTAAAGCTATGCTAAGTGTAAAATAAGTCTTCCGGGTAGGCATAGTAGAAGTAATCTTCTCAGAGTAGACTTTGTGCTCTGCCTTCCTTGGTAGACTTGGTAACCTTGAAGTGTGTTCGGGAACAATTACCGGGTAGACGTTTATCATTCACCCAGTAGACTTCAGTCTTCTTCATCTTATCAGACTTTGCCCGGAAAGATCTTACGAGCAACCTTGTTCTTCCATGGTCCCTTAACTCCTTGCTATGAAATAGCTTATTAGCAAAGTGTGCTCGGTAGCACTGTACTCTGCTAGAGTTAATCCCTGCCCGATGTTACTTGCAATATATCATTACTCACATCAAACTTACTCGGACCACTATTATTAATGAATACCTTGCCCGGTCTTCCGATCACTTGGTTTCATGAGCTTGGTTAGCCAAGAGCTTACCCGGGGGTAAACCTTACTCGGCTATGAAGAACAAACTTGCTAGATACAGTGAACCCTGCCCGGGTATACAAAAACTTGTGAAACTTGCTCGGGTATTCACTAAAGAAGACTTCTTGAAGATAACCTTGCCCGGCATGCAAGATATCAAGCCCGGTTAAGTAAAACCTTGCTCGGATGTCTAAGGTGTGCAAGGTTCCATACTTAGCAATATCTGAGGAGGTTGAGAATATTCCAATCTCCTTAATGATCATTTCAGGTCAAATCTTGACCCAACAATCTCCCCCTAGATTGGAACACCTCAGCTGTCCTAAAACACTTCTACAGTTACTTACACATAGTTAAATACACATCAAATCAAAATCAAATTACATATTCATTACAAAATCAAATGATTACATAATCAAAGACTGTCCGAGGACATTATAAAATAAAACCTATTCTAAATATCATTGTCTTCTTCTTGCATTGTAGTAGGCTTGCTTTCGATTTGCAATGACATTTCCTGCCCTTTTCCTAAAAATAGAAAGGATTTGGAAATGAATGTGACTTTCAGGAATGTCCAAATCCCTAATATCTCTTAGATCTTCATAGTGCAAGTAGGTCAGGTCTTCATCTCTTTTAATTATTCCCAAGATACTTACATCTGAATTGAGAAGAATATAATGGCCTGTATTTTCTTTATATTCAATTTCGGCAATAATGCCATTCTTCTGCACAGTGTAATTTGGGCGAGTCATTCTTCTTTCCAGTCTTATGAAAGTTGTAGGTTCCTGGACGGATCGTACACGGGATGTCGCTATCTGCGCAGGTGCGGAATCCCTGCGTAGGTAGATACGAGCGTAGAATACGTATAAAACAAACACACGAGCAATAACCGAAACACGTTATATTGATAACCCGAACACGTGACACGATGTCACTATTACAGACTCTGACTTGTAAACACGTAACTCTCGAACTAATCAACTGAAACGAACCCTAACCAACCTCACGAACTCTCCTCAACTGTTACGGTGAACAGTATATATAAACACGACAACTTCGCCTCAGGCGAAGTTGTCCATAACTTCGCTTGTTCAACAAGTTCGCCTAAGCGAACTTGTTGACAACTTCGCTCGTTACATAAACATAAACATAATCAAAAACATAATTACATTACAGACTCGATTACAAACGTTAGACTATGAACTACTGACATACATGTACCAACAGACTCCCCCTTGGCAGTAGCTTCATATCTTGATCTTCAAAGCTTGAGTCTTGTAATCTTGTATCTTTACGCGTGCGCTCCTTCTCTAACACATACCGACACCACCCTTTGATATTTCCTTGCTTGATCCTTCCAAGCAGGAATGTAGAAGATCTTCTTTTCGTTGAGCATCTTCAGATCAGCTTGCGATAGATTAACAAGATGCATCGGGTCGTAAACCCTAAGCACTTCTTGTTCATCCTCATCTTCCATTACCGCCTCCGCTGTTTCACAATCCACGAACCACCATTTCAGGTCTTTGTGCACGTCCTTGGGCATAAGCTTCATCGGTACTTCTTTAAGGCACCGGATCGGTTTATACTTCATAACCATCCAAGGCTTTCCATCAGCTCTCAAACCTCTATCCTTGTCTTCGACAAGTTTCCCCTTTTGTGGTTTCAGCAGCTCAAACTTCTTCTCCTTAATGCTCTCTTTCCATACGATCTTTCCGATGACTCTAGCCATGTTATTGTCACTTCGATTTATCAACCCCAATCTGGCAAAGTCTTTAACCTCACATTCAGGCAGTGTGTTTAATGATCTCAAAGTTCTCCTGAAGTACAGAATCCCGTCATATCTTTGGATCACGAAGAGCCGCAGCTGCTCATCATATATCCAGCAGATAATACCTTTCTTTGCTTCAGCGTATCCCTTAATATTGTAACTCTTTTTGAACATTTTAGGGACCGCCGGTTTCTTCGTCTTTACGAACCATTGAGCACAACCTTCCTTCCAATTCGGCTGCTCTTCCCATTCAGTATCTTCCACAACTGTCTCATCACCCATATCGGGCATCTCAACCTCTGGAATCTCGTGTTCAATATCTTCATCTACTATCTCCCCTTCTTCTATCACATTTTCAACAATAATTTGCTCACCGATCTTCTCAATCTCATCACTCGGCAGCACATCTTCTTCAAGCATAAAATCATCATCATCATCTAGCTCTTTCAACGCGTCGATTACATCATCAACATCATCATCATCATCAATATCTACCACATCATCACCAGCTGCGCTTGTAGACTCCCCCTCAGCTGTGGAAGTACCAAGAGCTATAGAAGTTCTTGGCAGCTCACCACCTGCACCTTCCGGTGCATTGGGATCATCGTCATAATCTTCTCTCCGTTTTGTCCTCAACTCATCTCCCCTACAGCTCATCTCCCCCTGAGATGCCAAGAACGCTTTCATAGCGTCTATGATCTTCCCATGCTCGACCAGGAGGGAGGCCTGTAGTTGGTTTGCTTCCACTAGGCTTTGAATAGTCTTGGACTGCTCAGCTACGATCCGCTCTAGTGAAGCTATCCTTTCGGAGTCTGAAGTAGGCGTTAGAGTTGGCGGGACATCAGCAGCAGAAGTGACCGCAGGTGGTACACTTGGTAACCCTGCAGTAGTAGTGACTGTAGACTCAACAAATCGTGCTACTACCACCGATGGAGTAAGCGATTGAGGTGGTAGAGACACAATTGTTGGAGTCGACGTCTGGACGGCAGTAACCTGTGCTGTAGATGGAATAAGAGACATACCAGACAAGGCAGGTGGAGCAAAACGTACCAGCCTTGAAGTTTCTCCAGCTCCCGAACCCATACCTGTCCGTTCTCTTCTTGAACGTCTGAGCACCAGCTGAACTGCTTCTTCTTCATCATCTTCCTCGTCATCGTCGTCAACCGTTCTCTTCCTCTTCCCAATCGTTCTCTCCCTAGACACCATCAATCGTCTAGCTTCAGCAAATGTCTCATCAAGATCGGAGTCAGCTACCGAAGTAACTGCTCTAGTAACATCCATGGCCTGAGAACCCGAGACATCCATATCAAACAATCCTTGGCCGCTAAAAGCAGCATCAAGGTCGACGTCTTCAGCAGTAGGCACAGCAGGCGCAACTGATACAGCATGAGGTGCTGCCGCCTGTTGTGGTCTTGGGTCTCTGAACTCGTCCCCACCAGCAGGAACATACTCCGGGTTGACAAGATACCCGAACAGTGGAGTATGCCTGGGACGCAGCTCAGGCTTGCTTCGTGCGCTAGAAGTGCGACACTGAGCAAAGATACGCTTCGTCACACATTCAACGTATCTAATAGGGCGTCTCTGAGGTAGCAACGGAGCCACATGATTGAGAATCATTTGTAAGAATCGAGGATACATAATAAATCGCTCACGCGCCACAGCCCTCCTCTGACGATCAATCTCGTAAAATATCAGCTGACTAAATGAATATCTTCTGTTGTAAGTCAGGGCAGTCATGACAGACTGCATCGTCGCACCCATTCCATCAGTTCCTGCCTTCCTCCCAGACATGCACACGATCAAGACGTGCATTAGGAAGCGCCACTGATCTAACAAAAATCCTTTTCTCCTCTGCGTGTCCCCCAACGGACCTGAATAACCCATCCTGAGATATGCCCCATCACGAAAAGGAGCGACGAACTCCGTTGGGTCATCCCTCGTTTCTTCTCCAAACTGCAAAGCCAACCGTATATCTTCTGAAGAGAACTGCACAACATGACCATTTACGGTTGCTCGCATCACCGGGGGCTCAACCCGGCAATCATACTCTACCGACTGCCAAAAGTCTTCAATGTTAGGTAGTGAAAGAGGCAGGGTATTCGTGATCGCATGGAAGATCCTTGAGCGCAGGAGAAATGTGATTATTTCCCTGTAGTCCTCCACGCCACTTGCGTCTGGGTCTAACATGATGTACTGGTTATGCGCTGGAAAGAACTGTCTTTGATCATTACCGTCATCACCACCAGCACCGCCAACAGCAGCCATATCTGCACTAAACGAACCAAGTTAGATAACTGTTAAGCAACTCACAAGTTCGCGTTATACCATGAGCGAAGTTGTGATTAAAACTGTATAGGCGAACTTAAAGGTGAGGCGAAGTTGGGAACAACTTCGCTTCATCTGTAAGTTCGTTTAAATAACTGTTAAACAAATTGGTTTAGGCGAAGTTGAAGATAACTTCGCCTTATCACAACATCGCCTCAGGCGAAGATAAGTGTTAGGCGAAATTAAGCTTCAGGCGAAGTTGTGGATAACTTCGCCTTAGGCGAAATTAAGCCCCAGGCGAAGTTGTGGATAACTTCGCCTAAACCCTAACTTCGCCTGAACTTAATCGGCGACTGTTAGGATTCCAACACCGGAAATCCGGTGTTTTCGGCTAAGTTCGACGATCAAGGACATCAATACACATGATATTAAGGATGTGAAGTTGAAAGGATGTCCATGCACACGTTAACACAAGTTTTTAAGATTTCGGTTTTGAAGGTCCGACGACCCGAGGTCTCGAACCGTGTAAAAACGATCAAGAACGAACAAGTTTGTGAGAGATATCGACAACACATACCCTCAATGATAATAGAAACTAGAAGCAAAGATCGAAAACGGAGATAAACACAAGTTCGCCGGAAATCAATCAAGTTCGCCGGAATATTCGGAGCTTAAGTTCGCTGAGAATTTTGAAAATAATGATATTTACTGTTTGAAAAGCCTTATATAGGGTCAGTGTAGTTCAGGCGAAGTTATCCTCTAGGCGAAGTTAAGCACAAGTTCGCCTGATTCAACTACTTCGCCTATATATTTCAAAATCAAACCCTATAAGTTTGAACATTTTTGCAATAAACATTTTAAACTTCCAAAAAGAGTTAAACAAAAATGATCATGTCTAAGTAACCAGTTATAAAATAATACAACTACAAAAATAGGAAAAAATTTAACGAATAAGGGATCAAATTTCAGTCTTGGTAGGGACAGCTATGTTTTAGAAAAGATCCTAACAGGAATCATACTAACTACGTGATTGTCACATAGATCCGTGTTTAGCTGTATTATGACATATAGAGACAGGTTGTATGCAGGTAATATACTTAAGATGGTTTTCATCGTTTCTGTGATACGAGTTAGGTTCAATTAATCCTTAAAATTTAAGTGGGCAACAACTCAAAAATATTGATGCCTCCTATCTATCCTCAAAGCGTATTTGGCTTTCCCCAAGTCACCCCGAATTGACTTCGACCCATAGTGTCTGATTAACTTGTATGTATTCTTCTTCTATTTCCCGTTCTTCTTCTTGCTCTAAGATAGAGAAGTCTTGATTTTATGATCACTAATATGTTACAATAACTTCATAATTTTTTTTTTTTTTTTTTTTTTTTTTTTTTTTTTTAACAACATAGACTTCAAAGTAGAAATTAACTGCAAGTCCCGAATCTGGATCACTGCAGTGTCTTGAAACGCTTTCTTCACGGGAATCAAAACACACATGGGCTCGTGTATGACTGGGTAATCGCTTTTCTGCCTATCATTCGAAAAGATATATATGAAGACACGCAAAACTCTTAAGGAGTTTCCACGTAAAATCAAGTAAAATTAGTTTGTATCACATCTACTTTTACGCACCATAAAAAGTTACCATGACATACAATGATTGTCCTAAAGCCTTTTAAGTCTAATAACTTCACTAGTTAAGCACACACAATCAGTATATATATCATTTTCCAAGGTTAGATCAATTTTCGGTTTAACATAGCTAACGAACTTCTTACGAAGTAACAGACTTGAAAAGTAATTTCATTTCCCAAAAAAATTTTGACTTCAATCGCCCCGTTCACGTCAAAGTTTTCAGGTAAACGGCAATCCTGAAGATCCAATGGATCAACTGGACCGACCACATACAGGTATGTGTTCTTCTAACTAAGTATGAACGACTAATTTTCAGCGATAGAAAGAAAACACATCATAAATCGCCCCGGTCACTTTCAGTCATCTGGTTAATGGCTATCCTCAAAATCTACAAGTAGAAGATGAGGACCAAAACATATCCTAAGACATGTCCTTCTTGTTGGGTTTTATACAAGGTTATCAAAGTTTCAAGTTAACCATTTTAACATGAAAACGCAACGGAAGCTTAGATTTTAAAACATGTTAATGAACATACCATTATGTTAAAACTAAAACCCAAAGAACAAGGATCAAAATTACAAGAACAATATGCTCACAAAATGTAAATAGTACCTTCTTCTACCTTTAGAAGAACAAGTGGATTGTTGAAGGGATGGTGGATGAATGACAAGCCTCCAAAGAAGAAGACCTCAAGAGTGTGATACCCCAAGCTATTTGTGACAACACCAAGTTGTTTTGCTAGGATTAGGAACACCAAAACAAGCTCAAAAGCCCCTTTATTTTCTGCCCAAAAGGGCCGTAGGTTTTGGAGAGTGAGAGAGAGAGAGCTTGCTTGCTACACTTGAGAAAAGGATTCAAAATTGCATGTATATTCATTGGAGGATCAAAAGAAGAAGTCTTTATAAAAAAACTAAAGAGCATCTTGTGTTTGATTGGGTAAAACCACCACCCCACATGGGTGGCCGGTTTTGTATATATATATATATATATTTTTTTTTTGTTTTGTTTTAACAATTAAAACATCTCCATCTCATACTTTATAAAACTAATTTTATAAAACATACATGCTATCTTAATTATTTAACCAATTAAATAATTAATTTATATATAAATAAATTATCCAGATAATTTATTTAAATCATCAAGTGTAATTATTTAGAAAACCAATTTTCTAATTGCGCAGTGTTCGGTATTCGTTTAAGTGATCAAATCACTAAAAGAATACATTTGGTGTTGTCTAGCTTGTTATTGGGTATGACCCGACTTGGATCAAACACAGTTAGCCACATTAGTATAAGTATGTGTCTCGGGCATACGTAATTCCAACAATCTCCCACTTGCACGAGATACATAGAAAATTAATGCAAGTGGTGAATACCGCCTAACAACAGTTCACCACCCCTAATGTGTTTGACGAAGTGCCATTCAATAACATCATCCCTTCAAGTTCCTTACTTGATATGATTTAGGTGAATCTATCATTATATCCCTCTGTTACTAGATATCATGTTGAATCTAAGAGACATAGGTGATCATTCTCTTTACAATTCAACTTTATCAGGCCTTAGACATCTAAACTCTCAACACATAAGAGGAACAAATTCCGTCTTGACTGTATACGCCTCTCACTATCACTTTATACTCCACCCGAGCTCATCCTTATGTACCATCTTTTACGAATAGCGAAGGGGAGAGTCAAAGTGTAATACTCGGTGAAAATCAAGGCCCAGTATACATCTCAGGTCTAAGGATAATATGAAATTCTCCTTTACTCAAAATTACTAATGATCAGGTCCATCGACTCCATGTAGTAATATTGAGAGCGGGTCAGTCCAATATTTGTATCCCGCAAATATCTATGAACCTTGGCAGCAAACCTATGCTCCATATTCATTCCTTATGAATATCCACCAATCCTAGTTCATAATAGTCTTGCTTCATATTTGTTCCCACAAATGTGATCGACTACGGACTTTTAGAATAAGATAACTTATTCATGGATTAAACATGCAAAATTAGAATTTAACTCAAGATTCCATAATCATATAAAAGTTAAATTACAAAAGTCTTTTAAACGTAAATACAAAATAGATCAAATCCAATTACTAGAATATCGAAGTCCTAAGCCACTCGCATGACGCTCATGTTTCGGTCTTTCTAGGAGCTTCGTGAATGGATCCGCAAGATTTTGATCAGTTCCAACTTTGCGAATACATATCTTTCCTTTTTCAACTTCATCCCTTATGTAGTTGAATCTCCGCTCTATGTGCCTTGTCTTTTGGTGCGAACGAGGTTCCTTGATTTGAGCAATCGCACCCTCGTTGTCACAAAAGATTTCTAGGGGGTCTTGAATGGTAGAGACCACCCCTAGATCAGTAATGAATTTCTTCAACCATGCAGCTTCCTGAGCTGCCAATGAAGCGGCGATGTATTCTGATTCTGTAGTGGACAATGCTACCACTTCCTGTTTTGAGCTCTTCCAAGAGACAGCTCCTCCATTAAGAGTGAACACATACCCAGATTGTGATCGAGAATCATCTCGATCAGTTTGGAAGCTCGCATCCGTGTAACCTTTTATAGCGAGTTCCTCCTCACCAGATCCATATATCAGAAACATATCCTTAGTTCTCCTAAGGTATTTCAATATGTTCTTAACAGCCATCCAATGACTGTTTCCTGGATTCTGTTGGTATCTGCTTGTCATGCTCAAAGCGCATGACACATCCGGTCTAGTACATATCATCGCATACATGATGGATCCTATAGCAGAAGCATATGGGATTTGTTTCATCATCTCTTGCTCATCCTTTGAGCTTGGACATTGAGCTGAACTCAATATAGTCCCTCTTTGAATAGGTACAAAACCTTTCTTGGAGTTTTCCATCTTGAACCTTTTCAAGATTTTATCAATGTATGTACTTTGGTTCAAACCTATCAAGCGCCTTGACCTATCCCTATAGATCTTTATTCCCAAAATATAGGCAGCTTCACCAAGATCCTTGATGGAAAATCTACTTCCAAGCCAAGCCTTAACGCTTTCCATGGTTGGAATGTCATTTCCAAATAGTAGAATGTCATCGACATACAATACTAAGAAGGTAATTATACTCCCACTAGCTTTCTTATACACACAAGCCTCATCAGCGTTCTTGATGAATCCAAAATTTTTGATTTCTTCATCAAAACGATGATTCCAAGTTCTAGATGCTTGTTTCAATCCATAGATTGATTTCTTTAACTTGCATACTTTATTAGGATGTTTCGGATCGACAAAACCTTCAGGCTGAACCATATAGACATCTTCCTCAAGATATCCATTTAGGAAAGCGGTCTTGACATCCATTTGCCAAATTTCATAATCATAATGTGCAGCTATGGCAAATAATATCCTAATAGACTTTAGCATTGCCACAGGCGAAAAAGTTTCATCATAATCAACCCCTTGAGTTTGAGTGAAACCTTTAGCTACAAGTCTTGCTTTATAAGTATCCAAGTTTCCATGCATATCAGTTTTTCTTTTGAAAACCCACTTACTTCCAACAGCTTTGGAATTGAGTGGTGGTTCAACCAATTCCCAAACTTGGTTGTCATACATGGATTGCATCTCAACGTTCATGGCTTCAAGCCATTTGTCACAATCATTCTTGGACATTGCATCACGGTATGTGGTTGGTTCATCCGAATCTACCACGTAGCAACCTTCTACAAAAAATCCATATCTTTCGGGTGGATTGCTAACTCTACCAGATCTGCTAACGTTTTGTGTGTTTTGATCAACCACTTGATCACTTTCAACAATCTCTTGTTGAGTGCTAGTATCAACCAATTGTGTATCATCTTGTGATTCTTGATCCTCATCAAATTTCACTGTTCTACTATTAGTTCCTTCCTTAAGGAACTTAGTTTCCAAGAATTTACCCTTTCGAGCAATAATAACATTTTGCTCACTAGGGTCGTAAAAGTAATATCCTATATCATCTTTAGGATAACCTATAAAGATACATTTAGTGGATCGGACTTCTAATTTGTTTGGGGTGTATTGCTTTACATAAGCTTCACAACCCCAAACTTTTAAGAATGATAGCGATGGAGCCTTTCCATGCCATATTTCAAAAGGTGTCTTCTCCACTTTCTTGGTTGGAGCCATATTCAATATGCGAACAGCGGAAAGTAAAGCATAGCCCCAAAATGATAGAGGTAAAGTGCTTCTAGCCATCATTGATCGAACCATATCTAATAGGGTACGATTTCTCCTTTCAGACACACCATTATGTTGTGGTGTTCCGGGTGGAGTAAGTTGTGAAATAATTCCACAACTCTTAAGATGATCTTGAAAAACACCACTTAGGTATTCACCTCCTCTATCACTACGAAGTACTTTGATTGTGGTCTTGAGTTGTCTTTCTACTTCAGTTTTGAAGTCTTTGAACATTTCAAAAGCTTCATCTTTGTGTTTCATTAAGTACACATAACCATATCGACTATAATCGTCAATAAAGGTAATGAAGTATCTTTCACCATTCCTAGTCATTGGTCTAAAAGGACCACATACATCCGAATGTATGATACCCAATAATTCTTTTGACCTTTCAAAAGTTTTATTAAAGGGTTGCTTTGTCATTTTGCCTTGTAAACAAGATTCACATACATCAAATGAATCATACTCATTTGTTTCTAGAATACCACTCTTGCGAAGAGTTTGCATGCGATTCTTGCTTATATGTCCAAGGCGACAATGCCAAAGATAGGAATCACCCAAGTCCTTCTTGAGTTTCTTGGTGTTGACATTGTACATTGAACTACTATGTGACGTACCAATTTGATCTATTTCATATATACCATTTATGGGTATAGCTTTAAAATAAAATATGCCATTCATCAAAACATGAATATCATAATCAATAAATTTAAGATCAAAGCCACATTGTTTTAAAAGGGACACGGAAATAATGTTTCTTCTTAACTTAGGAGCATACAAAACATTCTTCAAAATTACTTCCAAACCACTTGGAAGCTTTAACAAGTAGTCTCCTTGGGCTTGGACTTCAACTCTTGCTCCATTGCCCATAAAGAGACTAATGTCCCCTTTGTTGAGTTGTTTACTTCTTTTGAACCCCTGCAACAAATTGCAAATGTGAGTTCCACATCCGGTATCAAGTACCCATGTATTTGAAGAAATAACATTTAGTTCAATATGTATAGTAAAGATAATACCTGAGGTATGCCCCGCATCCCTCTTATCTTTTAACGCATTGAGATAGGTCGGACAATTCCTTTTCCAATGACCTATCTCTCCACACTCAAAGCATGGATCTTGCGCCGCAACCTTTTGCTTCTTTTCCTTCGGTTTGGTGGGCGTGATGGCTTTCCTCTTTCCCTTTCCTTGGACGTGGCCCTTGCCCTTAGCAACACTTGCTTTGGGGTTGGAGTTATGTCCCCTTTTTCCTTCATTGATTGTTAGAACGGGTAAAACCTTTTTACCCATTCCCGCTTCGGCCGTTCTTAGCATTGCGTGAAGCTCACCAATGCTTTTGTCCCATCCATTCATGTTATAATTCATGACAAAGGTTTTAAACCTTTTGGTCAAAGAGTTGAGGATCAAATCCGTAGCCAACTCATTAGATACGGGACAATTCAACCTACGAAGCTTTTCGATGTAGCTCTTCATCTTTAGGACATAAGATGAGACGCTTTGGGTTTCCTCCATACGACATGCATGAAACGCTCGAACCGTTTCGAAACGTTCCGCTCTAGCTTGTTGAAGGAACATTTCCTTCAATTGAGTTATCATGTCGTATGCCCCATGATGCTCGAAATCCTTTTGGATTTCGGGAATCATAGTCCCTAACATGAGGCAAGAGGCTTGCACCGAATCTTTGGTGTACTTGACCCAATAGTTATAAGCCTCCTCATCTTCCACGTTAGGCTCATCGGGAATGGGATCGTCTAAGACATATGATATCTCTTCTTGTTTGAGAACTATTCTCAAGTTGCGATACCAATCCATAAAGTTATTATGGTTTAGACGATCCTTTTCAAGGATGGTTCTTAAGGATAGGTTACGGGTGTTATGAGTAGAGGTGTTTGCATTGTTAGCGGCCATCTACAAAATTTAACAAAGTTTTATTTTAGTATTATAAACAATTTAATTATTAATACCCTTTTATTCCAGATTTTAAAATAATAATTAAATTCTAGAATCCAACGATAAATCAAATTTCGGTTAGGTGACCTTTATCCCGTTATTTGATTTAACAAGGTAGTCAACCTTGACAATTGCAACCCTTTGCAACTTCTAGAGGTATGGGACCATTCGAAATCCTTATTTCGTGTTGGCATGTTTATCCCATCAACACCATTAGATCCCATGCTTAGGTGACCTTTATCACATGGTTTCCAATTCAAGTCGTCCTACTTGTATAAACACGTAAGATTAACATACAAGTGGTTAGGTGACCTTTATCCCATAAATATGTTAATATTACCCTAAGTATATTAGTTTGCTAAAAATGGTTAGGTGACCTTTATCCCATTTAAAGTTCCCTAATACGTTAAGTGTCATACAAAAGGATGGTGTTAGACTTGTTTCCTTGGTAATTATGAAAAAGGGATTTTTAAATTTTCAAATATTCTAGTTGAAAAACATTATGCCATACCCTAACATGCATTTAGTAATATGGCGATTTTTGAAAACCAATTTTCAAGGTTCTAGTTATAATAAAACCAATTTTATTATAAGTGAGTGATCGCTTAGTTTTAATAAACCCATTTAATTAAACTAATTGACGCGATATTACCAAATATATATTAGAACCCGTTTTATGCTAGTTGTCGTTCCTATGTGACGGTTTGGATATCCTAATATCTATCAACCACACATTATAATAAGTAAAACAAACAACCAAGCATACACATGCAAAATATAGTCATAACCGAAAACCGCTAAATTTGACCATACTTGTTAGCCGAAACAAGTATAGGTCATAAGTCACACCTAAGGGACAAAACATGACACAAGGATGGAATGTTGACTCCCACTTGATCTTGCATCCAAATGCTTCAAGTATCCTTTCCAAGTTGTTGTGTTCTTGTTGGGCTTGTTAATGGGCTCCAAACTTCCAAAAGTCTTCTTGGCCCAAGAGTGAAATTTATGGGCTTAATGGGCTTGAATCCCATGATGGGCCGGTGAGGCCCAACAAGCCCAAAATTTCGGTCCAAGGCCCAAATCCACCAATTCTTGCATCTTCAATTTTTACAACATGTATCCTAATACATATTTTTTTTAAAATGAAGAAAATGCAACTAATCTATTTATTACATACCATTTATGAACAAATAAATTACACAAGCCTAAAATTATGAATTATTACAACCATATTGAATAATAAACATAATCAACATACACAAAACAACAATCAACACATCCAAGGTCTAGGTTTCGGTTATGACACATCCAAACATACCAAATGTTCTAAGCATGCAACCTAAGCAACCATTGCCCAAAATCACAAAACCAAAAGGTGCCCCCCCCCCCAAGAGGCTACGGCCACCCCCCCCCCCCCAAATTTTACAATTTTGATATTTCAACATCCATAATGTTAAATGGTTTCCTAAGATCTTTCCATGCATGTCAAGATCTTACAAAACCATGAGGGGTAAAATCCACCAAATTTTCGGACCCCTTTTTCACCCATGAAAAAACCCGAAATTTAGGAACATGTAAGGAGCATAAGTCCTTGTAACCGGCTCTGATACCATTGTTGGGTTTTATACAAGGTTATCAAAGTTTCAAGTTAACCATTTTAACATGAAAACGCAACGGAAGCTTAGATTTTAAAACATGTTAATGAACATACCATTATGTTAAAACTAAAACCCAAAGAACAAGGATCAAAATTACAAGAACAATATGCTCACAAAATGTAAATAGTACCTTCTTCTACCTTTAGAAGAACAAGTGGATTGTTGAAGGGATGGTGGATGAATGACAAGCCTCCAAAGAAGAAGACCTCAAGAGTGTGATACCCCAAGCTATTTGTGACAACACCAAGTTGTTTTGCTAGGATTAGGAACACCAAAACAAGCTCAAAAGCCCCTTTATTTTCTGCCCAAAAGGGCCGTAGGTTTTGGAGAGTGAGAGAGAGAGAGCTTGCTTGCTACACTTGAGAAAAGGATTCAAAATTGCATGTATATTCATTGGAGGATCAAAAGAAGAAGTCTTTATAAAAAAACTAAAGAGCATCTTGTGTTTGATTGGGTAAAACCACCACCCCACATGGGTGGCCGGTTTTGTATATATATATATATATATATTTTTTTTGTTTTGTTTTAACAATTAAAACATCTCCATCTCATACTTTATAAAACTAATTTTATAAAACATACATGCTATCTTAATTATTTAACCAATTAAATAATTAATTTATATATAAATAAATTATCCAGATAATTTATTTAAATCATCAAGTGTAATTATTTAGAAAACCAATTTTCTAATTGCGCAGTGTTCGGTATTCGTTTAAGTGATCAAATCACTAAAAGAATACATTTGGTGTTGTCTAGCTTGTTATTGGGTATGACCCGACTTGGATCAAACACAGTTAGCCACATTAGTATAAGTATGTGTCTCGGGCATACGTAATTCCAACACCAACTGAGATAACCGACATAATTTTAAGCGATTAGTGACGTTTTTTTTTTTTTTTTTTTTTTTTAAGACACAAAAGAAAAGCATGGTTACTCGGGATTGATCATCCCGTTTAGCTCAATTAGGTTTTGAAATCTGGATTTATCAAACGCTTTTGTAAATAAATCAGCGAAATTCTCGAGCGTATCGACTTTTTCGTTCTTAATCAGTTTCTTCTCAGCACAATCCCATATGAAATGATGACGAATGTCAATATGTTTGGTTTTACTATGTTTCACGGGATTGTTAATTACTGAGATGGCTGCAGTGTTATCAATTAAAATAGGAGTGAGTAAGAAATTCAGACCATAGTCGCGCAATTGTTGCTGAATCCACAAAACCTGTGAACAGCAGTTGGATGCTGCCATATATTCAGCTTCACATGTTGAGATTGCAACTGACGTCTGTTTCTTGCACTGCCAGGAAACTAATCTTCCACCGAGAAACTGACATCCTCCTGTTGTCGACTTCC
Source organism: Bidens hawaiensis (assembly GCF_021521415.1). Classification (NCBI taxonomy): domain Eukaryota; kingdom Viridiplantae; phylum Streptophyta; class Magnoliopsida; order Asterales; family Asteraceae; genus Bidens; species Bidens hawaiensis. The sequence goes on from NW_027491927.1 coordinate 256,824, forward strand.
GACTCTGATTGCACCCTCCATAATCAGAATCAGTATAAGCAACCAGTTCCACGTCTCCTCCCTTCGGGTACCACAACCCTAGCTTCGGCTTGCCCTTGAGATACCGTAGTATCCTCTTTGCACCTTTCAAATGAGATTCTTTCGGATTTGCCTGAAAACGTGCACAAAGACAAACAGCAAACATTATATCAGGCCTAGAAGCAGTTAAATACATTAATGAACCTATTATCGCCCGATACAGAGTTGGGTCCACATCTGCGTCACCATCTGATTCAGCGCCCAATTTGTGATTGACGCAGATTGGAGTGTCATATGGAGAACTGTCCTCCATCTTGAATCGCTTGAGCACATCATGAACGTACTTCGTCTGATGAATGAACATCCCGTCCTTCTTCTGATCAACCTGCAATCCTAGAAAGAAAGTTAGTTCACCCATAGCACTCATTTCGAACCTTTTCTTCATGACATCCTCAAAATCTTGACACATGGAGACTCTTGATGCAGCAAATATGATGTCATCCACGTAGACTTGAACTAGTAGGAAGTCGCTTCCTTCTCTCTTCACGAACAGTGTGCTGTCAATTAAACCCCTTTCAAAACCATTCTCGAGCAAGTAGTCCGATAACGTTGAATACCAGGCACGAGGTGCCTGATGTAATCCATACAGCGCCTTGCTCAACTTGTATACGTGATCTGGGAAGTCTGGGTCAGGAAAACCCAGAGGTTGCTCAACATACACAACCTCATCAACTTTCCCATTTAAAAACGCACTCTTCACATTTAGCTGAAACACCTTCATTCTCTTACATGCAGCAAACGCCAAAAACAATCTTATCGCTTCCAACCGGGCGACAGGAGCGAACACCTCATTGTAATCAATACCCTCTTGCTGATTAAAACCTTTAACAACCAGCCTTGCCTTGTTTCTAATGATAATCCCCTTTTCATCCCTCTTGCACTTAAACACTCATTTTGTGCCTATAGCATGCACATTCCTTGGTTTTTCAACCAAAGTCCAGACTTCCATCTTCTCAAATTGAGCCAACTCTTCTTGCATGGCCTCGACCCACGAGCTGTCCTTAAGAGCCATTTGATAATTTTTCGGTTCAATCTGGCTAATAAAGCAGGAGTACAAACATTCGTTCATTATACCCGTTTCTTTAATGCTTGTATAAACACAGTTGTGCTCATTCAAGCTACTTCTGGTTTGTACACTGGAGGACACATCACCTATAATATTCTCCAATGGGTGATCTTTGTGAATTCTCGTGGTCGGAACAGCACCGACATGCAAATTATCTTCCAAATTTGAAGAGATCTCATCAATGGTAGTTTCTGGCTGAGAGTAAAATGGATTGATAAACTCATCTTCAGGTAAGGCAGCAGGGGTATCAATAGTGTTTGATGTGGAAGGTTGAATTTTCTCAATAAGCTGTCGTTGCAATAGATTCTCTTCCTCATCAAGTATCATCTTCGACGCAATTCTTTCTTCTTCTTCAGAAATTTCCAAATTAGGGATGTTAAATGACTTAAACAGCTTAACATAGTCGAAAAGCTCAGCAGGTCCATTGCTTGGTTTTGGCGATTGGTAACTAGTAATGTCGGTGTTACACACCACCTCCACCTTGCAAGTCGACGTATTGAAGACTCGTCTGTTGGGAGTCCCAACAACATAACCGACTAAGATTCCTTCATCGGCTACTTCACCAAATTTCGAATTAGTCTTCAAAATCGAACAAGGAGACCCGAATGGTTCAAGACCGCTCAAGTTGGGCTTCCTTCCATGCATAAGCTCGTAACATATTTTTCCAAGTCTCTTAACGGTTAACACCCTATTCAAAACATAGCAGGCTGTAGCAACTGCTTCAGCCCAGAATATCACAGGAAGTTTTGAATCTGCCAGCATAGTTCTGGCTCCTTCAATTAAAGTTCGGTTCTTCCTTTCAGCCACTCCATTCTGTTGCGGAGTATACGGAGCCGCTGTATTGATGTTCAATTCCTTTCTGAAGACAGAAGATTTCCATTTCAAAGTTCTTGAACTCTGTTCCACTGTCACTTCTGATGTATTTAACTGATTTACTCATGACGTTCTCAACTTTTGTAATTAGATTCTTCACCATTTGAGCCGTCTCATCTTTCGATTTCAGAAAATATACCCACAAATATCGCGAGTAGTCATCAGTGATCACCAAGCAGTAAGAAGTACCTCCTAGACTTTTTACATTAACGGGACCGAAGAGATCCATGTGAAGTAGTTCTAGAGTACCGGCAATAGAGTTGACCTTCTTGGTGAGATGGGATTTCTTGTGTTGCTTTCCCTTCTTGCATGCTATACATTTGTCTTCAAAGTTAAAACTTTTTAAGGGAACGCCCATTACAAGCCCATTCTTGACAATGAAGTTCATCTTCCGAAGATGAATGTGCCCCATTCTCCTGTGCCACAATTCAGATTCTGATTCGCTTGCTTTCGTCATTAAACAAGATTCTCCCGTGGCCATTTCAGTAGACCTCATATCCATCACATATGTATTTGTTTCACGTGGAGCTTTCATTACTATCCACTCATCTGGTATCTGGAAACCAGGCTTCAACACGATCGCTTCATTCTTCGTGAAATGGACAGTGTAATCTTTATCACAAATCTGCGACACACTCAGCAGATTGTGCTTCAATTCCTCCACAAAATTCACATTCTCAAGTGTCATCCTTCCATTTGACACTGTACCTCTACCAGTAATTCTTCCTCCGCTTTCACCAGCAAAACTAACTCTCGCTCCCTGAACAGGTTTTAAGTCTTGCAACAACTGTTTGTTGCCCGTCATGTGCCGGGAACAGCCGCTATCTACAATCCAAAGACTGTGGGCAGCCCTGTTCAACTGTTCCTGCACAATAAAACAGAGAATTAGAATCTTGGGACCCAAGACCAATTGGTCTTGGATCGATACGTCCCGTACCCTGGCTTTCCAAAGTTAGCATCAGGATAATTCCTGTAAGTCCTGTTAGGAAATCTCCTTGAAGATTGAGTGTGATGCCTTCCAAACCTATGTGAATTGAAAGTGTTATATCTTGTGGTTTGGTTGAAAAACTGAGGTTTGTTTTTATGAAAACTTGAATTAGTTACATTTTGGCATTTTGAAAAGTTTTGATGCCTATTCTCAGTTTTATTTGGCCTCACACCTCTGTATCTCGGCGTCAGAGGGCAATCTGCAACAAGATGTCCTAATTTATTACATCTAAAGCAACACCTACTCTCCATTTTCTTTTCAAATGTTGGTTTGGATGTAGAGGCAGTGTTACCAGCCGTTCGTCTCACATAAGGTGGGACATACAGGTTGAGTGGAGTACTCTTTTTAGAAGATTTATTTTTATCTCCACCAGTGGGTAACACTACCTTCTCTTTCGTCTTACCTGATTCGGACAACTTATCCGAATCCGATGAGACTGGACTCGTAACAGAAATATTTACACTACAAACAGGCGAACTCGTTTCGCCATTACTAACAGTTGGTTCTTTACATGTAACCTTGATTGGAACTGTCTGAGGAACTTCAAAATCCACAGATTTCTGAATACTAGGGTTGAAAGTGTAGTTGTGGTTATAAGGTGGTGGCACCTCGTGATAACCAATTCCTCCCCTCTTTGCAGAGGTACCTTGATCACTAACGAGGTGATCTAGAATAGCTGAGGAATTTCGAAACTGCTCGAGTTTTCGGTTCAGTTCCACTACTTTCACCTGGTGGTCAGCAATCTGCTTTTCTCGTTCAGCAATAAGTTTAGTCTTTTCTTCTAAAACCTCATAACTTAGGTCAATTACATCAATTTTTTCAGCAAGTTTAGTTTTTAAGCTTTTGACATCTTTTTCACATGCTTTTATTTTAACTTTGTAACTGTTTTCTCTTGCCTTAGTAAAATGATGATCTTCTTTAAGAGTTTTAAATTCAGCATCTAAACGAACATACTGATCAGTTATGGTAGCAAGTTGCTCAGACAAATTCTCACATTTTGTACAAACAGGTTTAGAACTTACCTCGGAGGGTTGACCATCGTTATCTGCCATGAAAGCTTTCTCCTTACCAGTAGCTTTCTCCTCTCCAGTCATCTTCTCACAATCTTCATTTTCTACCTTAGCCATATTCGCCTGCTCACCAGTTTCATTCGCATGCAGGTTCCAGTTGTATTCACCGGCTTCTCTAGACAAAATGGCATTGACTTCTTTACTAATCCCAGTAGGCTGTGCAGACCGGCCTTGACCCCGTTCAACTCTCTCGTTTCTGCATTCTTTAGCAAAGTGCCCATACTGTTGACAGTTATAGCACCTCACTTTAGACTTGTCGAATCCGGGCCTACCACCAACAAACTTTCTCCCCGTCTTATTCATGAAACGCTTGACTCGCCTCACTATCATGGCCATTTGCCATTGCAAATCCATCTCCTCCAGATCATCAGCATCGATCTGGTCATAATCCTCATCCAAAACAGCAGGGTCCACAATATTCCCTTGTATGTAGTTCTCATATGAAGCAATAAAAGATGCATAGACTGCAAACTGCTCTTCAGCAGATTTGACACTCATTGGCATCTTGGAATAGTTATTGCTTGAGGCACTGGGAGAGAAACTACTGTTGGATGTTTGAGGTTTCGAAGCACTTGAACCTCCAGCAACAAAGCAAACATCACCGTTCATGTTTACTGAAACGTTTCCTTCATGAGAAGAGTTAGAACCTGACTCTCCTTTGGAGTAGTAAGCAGCAGATTCAGGCTTCGAACTTGAGCCTGAGTTAAGTTTGGCACCATACATACCAGGGTCTTGAATCTGATCTGTTGGTGTCTCTTTACGAACCATATTAAGCTCAAAGGTTCTGAGCTTGTTTACTGCTGTCTCCAAATCACAATTAGGAAAGTCTCTGTCTTCCCTCATCAGAACTGTGTACATTTCCCACTTCGGTGGGAGAGCATCGAGAAGCTTTTCAACTATCTCCTCTTCTCTGTAAGCAATCGAATAGTTGTTTAGCTCTGTCATTAGATGATAATATCGAGTGATAATATCATCCAGAGATTCGTTCTTCAAATATTTGAAGACAGAGAACTGAGTCTTCAACAGTTTAATCTTCGAGGCACGAATACCCACGTTCCCTTCGAATCTATTTTCAAGAGCATCCCAAAGCTCTCGAGCCGATGTATACTTTCTGAAAGTATGAAGGATCTCCTGTGGAAGAGCCATAGTGATAGCTGCGTGAGCCTTGCTTTCGGCTTCGTACATCTTCTTCTCCTCTTCCTCCATCTTGCTGTACTTCTTTATCACATCCCGACCTTCGTATTCCATGGTCGGTGGAATATATCCATCCTGGATGCACACCCACATCTTTGCATCCTGGTATTTAATATACTGAATAAACCGATCCTTCCATGCAACAAAGTCGGTTCCTTTTAACAGCCTTGGGGCCTTAGTGGCTGACCCCGCTTCGACTTCCATTTTCACCAATTCAGAGATGTTAATTTGCGACATCTTCTCAAAAACCCGAAAAATTCAAAAATTTGTCCAAACAGTACTAAAGGCGAAGTTAAGAATAACTTCGCTTAAGTGTTAACTTCGCTGGAAAAATTCTTAATTTCGTGTGACTCGGCGAAGTTGAGAATAACTTCGCTTATGGTAAGCGAACTTATCAGGTAAGCGAAGTTGAGGATAACTTCGCTTAGGCGAACTTATGAGGCAGGCGAAGTTGTGAATAACTTCGCTTAACCTTATATCTTCGCCGAAACCCTACTTTCAGTGACGGCAACTTCGCCTGAAGAACAGTAACTTCGCCCGATGAACACTGAAAATATTCAGATCTGTTGTCGACGATTCTGCAGTTTCCGGTCGTTGTAAAGGCTTGAAAATGACTGTATATAGTGATTAGAACTCAATACGAACAAAAACTCGTCCCGTGACTAGGTCAAACGAGACGTTTTCTACACCCGCGTGAAATCCCGAACCTCACAATCGAGCCGATGGCTCTGATACCAATTGTAGGTTCCTGGACGGATCGTACACGGGATGTCGCTATCTGCGCAGGTGCGGAATCCCTGCGTAGGTAGATACGAGCGTAGAATACGTATAAAACAAACACACGAGCAATAACCGAAACACGTTATATTGATAACCCGAACACGTGACACGATGTCACTATTACAGACTCTGACTTGTAAACACGTAACTCTCGAACTAATCAACTGAAACAAACCCTAACCAACCTCACGAACTCTCCTCAACTGTTACGGTGAACAGTGTATATAAACACGACAACTTCGCCTCAGGCGAAGTTGTCCATAACTTCGCTTGTTCAACAAGTTCACCTAAGCGAACTTGTTGACAACTTCGCTCGTTACATAAACATAAACATAATCAAAAACATAATTACATTACAGACTCGATTACAAACGTTAGACTATGAACTACTGACATACATGTACCAACAAAAGTATTCATATTTGACACTGGATTCTTATCTTTGACTTTCAGCTGGTAGTTCAATTCGGCACTGGCTATCTTTTTCAATTTGGCAGTCCTTCTTGTTTTCTCCTGCTTTGTTATCATCCAGCTTTTCTTCTCTTTGAAGAATTGGAATCCCTTGTCAGCTTCGTCCTTCAAGAACTTGGAGAGATCATTTTGTTGTCTTACTACCAACCTGCTTATATCACGATAATTATAAAGATCAAGTGTGACCATTTTCTCCAATTGTTCTTGGGTATACTCAGCAAAATCTTCTTTCATAATAATGTCTCTCAATTGTTTGCTTTCCATTATCACTTTCAGAGACTGAGAGACTGAATCAAAGTATATTCTTCTTAGTAGATCCACATGTGATTGTGGATTTGTCATTCTTTGAGATCCAGTTCTACTTGATTCACCTCTGTGTGTTGTTGGTTGTTGTCTTGATGCAGACGGCCCTTTTGGTATAGACATCATTGGTTGACTGGGCCTTGTGATACCAAAAGCTTTCATATACATTGATTCAATTAATTTCGCAGGATAGTTGATGAGATCTCTAAGGATTTCACCTTTGTCCTTGACAAGTTTTAAAATCATACTTCTAATCCTTGGATTTTCAGTAAGACCCGCAGGAACAAATCTTCCATCCTCAAAGCTTCTAGGGTTATCACCCTCCAACAATACTTTTTCCCATTCGGCCTTCTGTATATAGAAAAGTTCTTTCAAGTCCTCTTTTCTAATGCATTAAATGTATCCTCATCCATTGCTCTTTGGTTAAGCATTATACCCCTCAATATCTTGATCATCTCATCATTTTCCCATGGAATGATAGGTTCATCAACTAGTTCAGGTTTAACTTCCATTGGGATTGAGGTTTCATCAGTAGCCTCTTTTGATTTTTCTTTTTCAACCTAAGCCTTTTGTTTTTCCCTGAGAGTCATGAATTTTCTTTTCTTTGCAGTTGGTTTCTCTTGATCTCTTTTAGATTGCTCAGTGGAGGGTTCAGACTGCACTTTTTAAATTTTTTCTTTTTTTTTCATGTTGTTGAATATTTATTCAACTGTGGTCTTATGCAAACATTCAACCATGTCAGGTTTCATACCTTTCTCCAACAAGTATCCACACTTTCCTCCAAATTTTTCTTTCAAAGCTTCAAGCTTTTCAGCCTCCTCATTTTCTTTAACAAATTTTTCTTTCATTTCTTCCCTTTTGCTTTCATAGGCTTCTCTCAGCATGTCAACATTGAAATGACTTAGATCTTTTTCAGAATACCCATGTTTTCTTAAATATTCTATGTATTTTTTGGGCATCCCCGTTCTTCTGCTGTATCAACTTCTCAATTGTGTCTCTTTCTTTGTTCAATCTTTTCACCAGCTCAACATCACTCAAATCTGCTAGGGTCTCAAAGCTTATGCCAAAGCTTCTCAATCTCACAATCAAAGGATTTTTTCTTTTAGCATCCAACAGACTTTGCTCAATGTTTGTCCTCTGCTCATCAGTCACTGTAACTTGTGGGGACATAACATTAGCAGTTTCAGCAACTTTTCCCTGATCATCTTCATCATCATTATCAGTTTCATCTTCATCAGAATCGTCCTCCACCTCAATTGTTTCATTTACTGCATCAATCTTAGGTTCATCAGGAGTTGGATCTTCAAGAATTGGTACATTAGGCACTCCTTGCACATGTTCATCTGTCCTTAAAGTTTGCAAAGGTGTTGCCCTTATTGGACTTGCCTCATCATCAGGGGTCTCTACAATGGAATTGTTCTTATCATCCCATTTCCCCTTTTTAGCAGGCTCATCCCTTTCAGCTGGTTTAAATGATTCAGGTTTATCCCACTTTCTTGAATATTTTCTTTCCATATTTGGGATCATCCACACATTCCCATTCACTTGGGTTCTGTCTGATATATTCTCTAATTTGTTCAGCCCATTTCCTGGCAGCCATTGAGGAAATAGTTTCACCAATCTCTTTTCCACATTCAGTTCCATATTCACATTGGTTGGCTTGGCTGTTTCAGTTGTTTCCTTTTCAGATTGACTTTGAGTTTGAAACTTTCTTACCACCATGGCCAAAGAGTTGTCTACTTCCTCAACTCTTTTTAGTTTTATCAATGCTTCAATAAAATCTTGATCATCAGCCTCTTTATCATTGATTATCTTAGCAATATTGGCTTGACGGATCAATGCTTCCTGCTCTGCTAGCTCCTCATGAGCCAAGGTTTGGGCTAGTATTTCCCTCTCCCTTGTTTCTCTTACAACATTTTCAAATTCTCTCCTTGCAGCAGCAGCAGCTTCCTCCTCTTCATCCAAAACTTCTATCACAAGATTTGCCTTAACAGGCTCTTCTTCAACGACCTTTGCCTTTCCTTTATCCAATCTCCTCTGTACATCTTCTTCATTATCAGACTGTTCATAATCATCAGTTTCTTTTTCTAGTGCTTCCAGCTCTGGATCATGCTCTACCCTCTTGGAGCTTTCAGGTTGTTCAGTAGGTATTGGCTCCTTAGTAGTAGCATTATCTTCATTCATCACTTCATTCTGAGCTTCAGTCTGAATGTTAGTCAAGACATCAGTGGTCTCATCAGTCATAGCCACATTCCCTTCATCATTCAACTTTTCAATTACTTCCCCTGTCTCCTCTTCATCTCTCACCTCATCATCCTCTTCTCTCCATACAAAATTCATGATTTCATCATTAACTTCATAGTTTTGTTCTCCAACATCAGATTTATCAGCTTCATACTCAACATCATCCATCCTCCTTTGTTCACTCTCCTCTTCATTATCATAAGCATTCAAAATGCATGTCAACCCATCAACATTTCTATCACTGGCCTCCTCTATCACTTCATCATCTACATTAACCTCAGTATCAGTTGGCACAATACTATTTTCTCCCTGTTTTGAGGCAGCTGAGGTCTTCTCAACCTCCAGCTCCAGGGTTTGAATTTTCATCATTGCCCGGGCCAACTTTTCCAATAGCAACACATTCTCCTTTGTTACCTCTTCATTTCTTTCCCTTAACCTAGCATTCTCCAACATCAAATCCAAATTTCTTTGAAATAAAAGGTTTCCAGCAGAAGGGGTTATTGGTGGTGAGGTAGAGAAAGGTTCAGGTTCAGATTGTTCTTGTTGAAATATTGGAGTAGTGGTGTGGGTGATTGTAAATGTTGGTTCATTTAAAGTTTGGGATGTGAGTTCAGGTGAGGTTTGTTATATGGTTTGAGGTATGGATTGGGTATTGATAGGTGTAGGCTGGGTTGTTGGAATTGTTTGGGATGGTGATTGGGTTTGGGGTGGGCTAGGAATGAATGTATCTGTGTATATTGGGCTGTTGGTTGGTGGTGTTTGTGGTGGTGGGGATGTTTGTATTGATGTTTCAGGTTGGCTTTGTGTTAAGGTTTGTGTTGGGGATTGGGTGATTTGATCTTGGGGTGATACAAGTGGTGTTGATATAGGTTGGTCAAAGGGTAAAGGTTGGTATGGTGGTGTTTGTGGTGGCTATTCTGGTACTATTAGATGCTCCCCCTGAGGCTGTGCAATGACCTCAAGATTGACATTTTCTCCTCCCAAATTTGCAACAACATCCTCATTCCCATCATTATCATTACCACAATCATCCGAACTGTCATCATCACCATCATTCTCACCATTTCCTCCAGCAACCTCCTAATCTTTAGATAACACCACATGGAATTGAGGGATCAAAATATCATCAAACATTAACCATGGCAACTCCACAACTATTAGCTCGGGATCAAATCTGCTAGTGCTAGCCAGATTTTCTATTCTCTTAAATATATCAGGATTTTGCAGAATATGAGTGATTCCTGTAGTTGATAAATTCTCCAACTCTTGATTGAAAATTATTTGAAGGAATCTTGAGTAGTCCAAAAATTTTTGCTTGACTAGTTTTTCCAAATTTTGAAATAAACCATCAAATATCATTCGTGAATAGTTGAATGGATAGTTAAATAGAACGGCAACGGTAGCATTTGCCAAATCCCTGCTCATGAGAGTCCAAGACCCTTTCGTTGGTGCAAACCCCTGTATTATATGATGAATCAAAAATTTGTACAGGGTAGGGAACATGCCATTTTGGAATTGCCAATCTTTTGTGTGTCCCTGATAACCCATACATTTGAAAAAAATCTTGTATAGTTGACTAGTTGTAAGATGAATTGGATTAGGGTTAGCATCAATCAATTGTAGACATCTCCGAATCACTGCCTCATCCACTCGTATTTTCTGATTAGCAATAGTGGCTTCTATTCGTCGTCCATTCACATCATCTAACAACGTAGCGGGGTTCCAGAAATCCAAAGAGTGGTTCCGGTATATTACAGGATTCTCTGTTAGAGCAAACCGGATTTGGATCTTAGCAACCATTTTATCATCAAGGCAACATCTTCATTCTTTGCCGTGACTTGCAAAAGAGCTCACATATTATGCTTTTGCTCAAAGAACTATCTCGGAACTTCTTCGTCTGCCATATCTGAAAAGCACAATCAAACATATTCAAAGTGAAATTAGCCTGAAAGTTCATTACTTTAAGCAATTTCAAGTTATAAAATTGAAGAAGAAAGAGAGAACTATCATCAAGAACCTGTTCTTCGACAAGTTTATAACCTAAACACAGAAATAGAGTGTTAGCATATAAATACATAATCAAAGCCCATTATCCTCTAATCATGATTAGAAAACATTATTATTATTGCTTACCGAGTCGGTATTAGAGGACTGGTAAAGTTAGGGTTTTGATTAAAGTGAATTCGATGAGTCGGTTAGGCTTTCTAAGAGTAAGCAGTGAAAGGAGAGAGAGAGAGAGGGAAAATAATGTTTAAAAGTATCTCTCACTCCCTCTTATATACCTTTTGAAAGTGGGTTTTAAATGCATTTTGTCGTGTAGTGAGTTATTAGCTGTCAAAACATTTAAAACTTATCCATTCAAATTTTCAGTTAAAGTTCCAAGTGTCAAACCTTGCCCGGTATGAATATTGACAAGGGTTGCCAGATACCTTCCACTTACTAAGCTTGCTCGGTCAATATAAATAATTTAATGTCAAGTGATAATGAAGAAAGCTTACCCAAAATACCAGAATTTTTGAGAACCCAATTACAAGATAAATAATCAAGTATAAAAAATATCAAACAAGCATCCTTGCTAGGAATCAATTAAGATACCCATATACATTTCTCAAATGTATATTAAAAGGCTTAATCTAGCATTAACCCTATCAAAATAAGAAACATATTCAATAAAGAATACTTTGATACAAAGTGTGCCCGAACAACCTTCCTAGAGTACAAAGTGTGCCCGAACAACCTTCCTAGAGTACAAAGTGTGCCCGAAGAAGATATCTAGTATACAGTGTACCCGGAAATTTAAGTTTGAATATTACCAAGTATATTGAGGGAACAAAGTGTGCCCGGAATATAAAGTGTGCCCGGAAAGCAAGGTCTTCCCAGAAACACTTGTAATATCAGATAATCATAATCACATCTAACACATAGCTTGCTCGGAGTGAAATTAAAACACCTAAGTGTGCTATAAAGTCTAATATCACTAGAGTTTGCTCGGTACAACATGCAGCATATAATATGCAAAGCTTGCCCGGAACAAGAAATCTTGTTGAAAGCTTGCTTGTTCACATAGTCATATTGACTTCAAGCTTGCTCGAGAGTTTAGTACATTAAGTGTACTCTACCCGGAAAGTGTACACACTTTAAAGCATGCCCGAAAATCATAAACTTAGTCCAAAGTGACTAAGCTTGCTCGGAAAGGTTATAAAATATTAAACCTTGCCCGAAAATTCATATTCATTGGTTTGTGCCCGGGAAGGTTAGAAAAGATCAAACTTTGCCTTTACATACATATTCAACCTTTTGAAGGTAAAATGCAACACTTTTTGCTTTAAACACAATATCAGTTATTTTTAACAACAAAAATCATTGTTTAAGAGCAAATGGTGTATTTAGAGATCAAATTTCAGTCATGATTCCTTTCAGAAATTTTTATTTCTTTTGCTGAAAACATCTCAATAATGGGATCATATTGACTAAGTAGCTTTCTCAATATTTCAATTTCAGCATTATTATGACAACATAGACATGTCAACAGCAGGTATAGACTTAACATGAATCTCATCTCCTTGGTGATAAGATTTAATTTCATTTAATATGCATGATTCTTAATGGATAACACATGATGTTTTATGATGCTCCAGATCACTCCAATTTGACTTTGACCCCTTGGATTTGGTCAAAAATTTAATGACATAAAATATTTTTGAAAATTTCTAAGATTTTTACTTTTCAAATTTACAAACATATGTGAGGTTGAACGTTGGACTTACAGGCCACGCAAGTCGGACTTACAGGCCACGCAAGTCGGACTTACAAGCCTTTCATTCAGGATGTTTAAAGGACTTATATGATTGCCTCCACCCCTGTAATTCTAGAATTAACCCTCATGTTTGCATTTTCTTTAAAAATGTTTTGTGAACTTCAATCAACTTTTGGTTGATAAAATATTTAAACATTATGCTGTTCACAAATGTTCTTTGTCATTCCTTTAAATCATACATTTCAATTTGGTGACCAAATCCCAACATGTTTGTGTATGACTGGATAATCACTTTTCTGCCTATCATTTGGAACGATATATATAGGAACATGCATAGACATCAATGTAGCCCCACATAAGACATAGCAGTTTCTGTATGTTTATATCACCTTAGATTTTACACATCATGAGAAAGCAACCATACATGTTAATGACTGTACTAAGTGCCCTTTTGGCCTATTAAATCCATATGATTGGCTAAGTAGTCAATGTACTATCATTTTCCATAATTAAACAGTTTTAAATTTAAACACCCTAATAACTCTTATTTGACTGGTAAATGGCTATCCTGTTTGACCACAAGTGGTCACCAGGACCAAACATATATGTGAGTATATGTCCCTTCAAATCAGAATTGTTGACATGGTTTTAAGTAAATGAATTGAAAACAAGTTATATTTTGCCCTAAATACTTTCAGTTTTCCAGGTTAATGGTTATCCTATCAGTCTAAAGATAGATGACAAGACCAACATATACAAGTATATGCCTTTCCAACTTGAGCAAATGACATAATTTTCAGCAAAAGTAACTCTTGAGACCTTTTAAGCATCTATAAAGCTTAAACTGAGTAGTGTTAACATATCTCAGCACCATTAACAACTTGCTCATGTTTTGATAAAAATTCTTGTGATTATGCAAAATTAATTTAAAAATTCATTTAAACATACAAATTTGACATAAAGACACATTTTAACACAAACAGTTATAACATATTCAAATCTTAATCATACATAACATCATCAAAACAGGCAGACATTACTAACATTCATAGTCTATCCTATCCTAATAACATCATATGATTAGATAAAAAACATAATAAAACAACAAATCATGATATCAGATAAGCATTTAATCAAATTAGACATCCAAATTACTTATCATAACAACAAAACAATTAACTGACAAGCAATCATAAGCATCAATGATACCTACATTTCACATATAATCATTTAAACACAAATCAGTTAACATCAACTAGGTAACATATTCAAACATATTCATTCAACATTCATTGTCTGTGACCTAAGTCAAAATAATCAATTAGCATATAGAGTCACACATTAAGCACACATCCTCAATCAGACCTCATCTGAGTTGATCATCCCTAGGGCTTTGAAAAGAAAGTTTAATCTGGTTATGTCAAGTGGTTTGGTGAACAGGTCAGCCAAGTAGTCACTTGTATCAACTCTCTTCATTTCAATCAAACCTTTTTCACTGCAATCTCTTATGAAGTGATGTCTGATTTCAATGTGATTAGTCTTTAAATGTTGAACTGGATTCTTAACAGTAAAATATACAGCATTATTATCAATAAAAATAAGAGTGTTCAGAAAATTCAAACCATAGTCCAGCATTTGGTTCTGAATCCAGAGAACTTGGGCACAGCAAGCAGATGCAGCTATGTATTTAGCTTCTACAGTTGATATGGACACAGTGGTCTGTTTCTTGCTTTGCCATGACACCATCCTGTCTCCCATAAATTGACATCCACCTGAGGTTGACTTCCTACTCATGTTACATCCATCATAATCACTGTCTGTGTAGGCTATCAAATCAAAAGACTTGTTCTTTGGATACCAAATCCCCAAGTCTGGTCTTCCTTTCAAGTATCTAAAAATTCTCTTGACTGCATTCATGTGAGAAATTTTTGGCCTAGATTGGAACTTTGCACTAACACAAACAACATGCATAATGTCAGGTCTTGTAGCAGTTAGGTACATCAGGGATACAATTTGGCTCTATATTCATGTTCATCCACAGGCTCCCCCCTTTCATCAACTATCATATTTTCTTTTGTGTCCATTGGAGTTGAAGCTGTTTTATACTCATGACATTTGAACTTATTCAAAATGTCCTGCACATATTTAGTTTGGTACATGAAAATACCATCAGTTTTCTGTTGAACTTGCAGTCCCAGAAAGAAGTTCATTTCTCCCATAGAGCTCATGTTGTATTTGGATTTCATTACCCCTTCAAAATCCATACACATTTGTTAATTGGTTGATCCAAAGATAATATCATCCACATAGACTTGTAACAACAGCAAATTTGATCCTCTCTTTTTGTAGAAGAGTGTCTTGTCAATAGCTCCCCTTTGGAAATCATTTTCAAGAAGATGGTTTGGCAACTCATCATACCATGCTCTAGGAGCTTGATGCAATCCATACAAGGCTTTGTTTAACTTATACACCCTGTTAGGATACACAGGATCCTCAAAACCTGGTGGTTGAGTCACATACACCTCTTCATCAATCTTTCCATTTAGGAATGCAGATTTGACATCAAGTTGGAATACCCTAATGTTCTTTGAGGCAGCATAAGCAAGAAAAATTCTTATGGCTTCCAGTCTTGCAACTGGTGCAAATACTTCCTCAAAATCTATCCCTTCTTCTTGTAGGCATCCAAGTGCAACAAGTCTAGCTTTATTCTTAATCACTATACCCCTCTCATCCCTTTTATTTCTAAAAACCCATTTTGTTCCAATAGCATATATGTTTCTTGGCCTGTCAACAAGATCCCAAACATGTAAATCTCTGAACTGAGCCAACTCCTCTTGCATTGCTTCTACCCAACTGTTGTCCTTTAAAGCTTGAACAATATTCTTTAGTTCTATTTGGGATAGAAAGCAGGAGTACAAACAAATGTTTGCAGATTCAGAATGACTTCTTGTAACTCTTTCATGTATATCTCCGATGATGTTTTCAGAAGGATGATTCTTTTCAACATAAGGGGTTTGAACTATCATATCTGCAGACATATTTGTGTCAAGATTTGATTCATTGATATTTGGTTCCTCAATAATCAATTATGTTTCAGCATCATGAAACTCTAGTGCTTCTTTATTATTTAGTCTTGAAGTGGATGCACCATTGTTTCACATATTCATCCTATCAAAAAGATGTTGAAATCTTGCTGTTGATACAGCTTCTTCTTCATTGGTTTGGTTGCTTGGGTTTTCCCCATTATTAATTTGATCATTTTGCACCTCTTGATTGTCTTCAATGTTTTCTGCATGATCTTGTTCAGGAATGTGATTGTACTCTTGATTATTGTCTTGAACTTGTTCAACAATTTCACTTGAGGGACCTTTTATAAAAGTATATTCCTTTTCTTTATTAGCAACCTTCTTCCATAATTTCTCCAAGTCCAATGTCTTCCCACTTCTCTCTTCAATTACACTGGTCTTGTAGAATGATTCATCAAAGTCTTCAGAATAAGTATTAAAGGATTTGATCAATTTTTCAAGGTCAAACGGCCATGTTGCACCATCAACTGTATTGAACTGATTTTCATTAAATATTATATCAGATGATTCAATGACACTCAAATGATCTTTCACATATACCCTATAGGCTTTTGAGTGTGTAGAATATCCAACAAAGAAGCAATCCAAGGATTTATCTTGAAACTTGTTTAAATAGTCCTTGGTGTTCAATAGTGAACATTTGCATCCAAAAGGCTTGAGAAACTTGATGTAGGGTTTTCTTTTAAAGAATATTTCATATGGAGTCTTGTTGTGTCTTTTGTTGAGAAGTACCCTGTTCTGAACATAGCAGGCTGTGTTAATGGCTTCAGCCCAAAATGTAACTGGTAAGTTAGCATCTTCTATCATGGTTCTTGTAGCTTCAATGAGTGTTCTGTTTCTTCTTTCTGCAACTCCATTCTGTTCAGGAGTTCTAGGAGCTGAGAATTGTTGAAGTATTCCTTTTTCTGCACAAAATTCTTCAATCACTACATTTTTTAACTCAGTACCATTGTCAGTTCTCATCACTTTAACCCTCTTATCAAGTTGATTCTCAATCCTTGTCACACAGCCCTTAATCAACTCTGCAGTCTCATCATTTGTACTTAGGAAATAAACCCAAGTGTATCTTGAATAATCATCAATGATCACTAGACAATATCTCTTCTTACCTATGCTTCGGACACTCACAGGACCAAAAAGATCCATGTGAAGTAATTCAAGCATTTGATCAACTGAATTGATGAGTTTTGACTTTTGAGTTGACTTGTGTTGTTTGCCTTTTTGGTGTGAAATACAATTGTCTTCCAACTTGAACTCCCTTGTAGGTAGGTTAATTACATGCTCACCCATCACAAGTTTGTTCATGTTCTTCAAATTCACATGACACAATTTCCTATGCCACAATTTTGACTCATTTTCAGTGGATTTGGAAACAAAACATGTACCACCTCTTGAATCAGCTTCTTTCATGTTGAGCTCATATAAGTTGCCATTTCTAGGTGCCATCATCATAATCATGTCAGGTGGGATCACAAATTCAGGTCTCAAAATGAAACAATGTGAGTCATCAAAACCAACTTTATAACCCTTATCACACATCTGTGATATACTCAACAGGTTATATTGCAGACCTTCAACCTAGAACACATTATCAAATGATACTTTTCCATTTGTTAGTATTCCCTTTCCCACTATCTTTCCACCATTCTTATCACTGCCAAATGCCAATGGACCTTCAAACTTCTCTTCATAATTAACAAGTGACCTCTTGTCACAAGTCATGTGACTAGAACATCCACTATCCATATACCACACTTCATTCAGTGGAGTGGATTGTTCCTGCACAAATCAAAGAAGTTGATTAGTTAAGTGATGAAGTGCAAGTCATATCAACTTGCAAAACATCAGTTTCAATTTCAGTAACAGCATTGAGTGTGAGTGTTCTAGGTTCAGGATCTTCATGAGTTAACTCAAGATTATCAGAATTGTCAGTTTAATATCCACATTCTCTTGGAGTATTCACAAATGAAGTTGTGTTCATGCATTCACCATCTGCACCATCAGCTTCTTGCACCACATAATCTTTCTTTTCCGCATGATCTCTTACATCAACAGTCTTTTCATCTTTAGTTTCAACCTTGGGTTTCCAAAGAAAACCTTGAGGCTCATAACCATGTTTCAAAAGATACTTTTCATCACCAGTGAGTTCATTTGGTTTCTTTCTAGGGTAGATACCTTTGTTTCTTGTTTTCTTACTACTTGGTGATCCTTGAGAATCATCAAACTTCATAGATTGTTGTCCTTGTTGGGAATAATTCTCAAGGGTTGAAAACTTTTTTTCACAGCCTTCTCAGACTTTTTAGGAGACATACTTCTTCTTACTGATTTAGTCACATGTTTCTTTGTCTTGAACTCAGTTTTCTTTTCTTTCCTTGTCTCCTCAGCTGATTTCAAACTCTCCTCACATTTGGTTTCATTTCCACACACATTTCCCTTTTCCCAGGTATACATCATACTTTTGTTTGTACAAAACAAAGTCTTGTACATACTCTATTCCATCTGGGACATGAAAAGGTTTGAAGTTGAATCTCTCATTACATGAGTCAGTGTGATGACCATACTCATCACACTGTTTACACCAAACTTTTCCCTTGTATCTTTCATGTTCACTTGCTTTCTTGAACCTTTCACTTGGTTTAGGTGCTTTGACTCCAAGTGTCTATTGAGTCCTCAGACCATCATAATCAATTGAGAAAGGAACAAATTCCTCAATCTTATATCTTGTCTTTCAACCTTGCTTTTGACAAAGACAATTTTTTCCATAATCATAGGTTCCTCATCAATACTTTCTTTGTATCTTGACTGCCTCTTCTCATATTCTTCTAAAGTTTTCCACTTCTCCAATATTCAGTATTCTCATGATTAGAGAATACTGGATAAACAGCGATAAAGTTTTCAACATCAACTGTTTCAGTCACCTTCTTCTTGTTATTTTGATTTATCCTCTCCAACACAGCTTTGCTTGGGGGCCATACTGCATTGTAGCTTATCTTCTTACTTTCACAAATGTCAAAAGACACGTGGTCTCTCTTTATTCTTTCATTCTGTTTCTTCATTCTTGGTGTGACAGGTGGATACATTGGAAGTTTATCAATTTATTATGGTTTCTTTACTCTTCTACCTCTTTCAGCATCTTTGATTTCTTCATCAGTGATTTGATCACTCAAGTCACTTAAGTCATCAGCATTCAGATCATCAGAGTCAAAATCATCTTCAGAAACTTGCACTCCAATTGAATTTTCTTCTTTCACCTCTTCCTTAACCACAAACTTTCCTTCTTCATTCACCTCAACATTCTTGTACAGATCAATAAATTCTTCTTTATCTTCAAACACTTCTCTAAATTGTTGTAAATAAGCATCTCTCTTCTCTCTGTCAACTTTGGGCATAAAATTGTTGTTGAATGGAGGTGGAACTGCTTTGTATTTGTCTTCCTCTTTCACTTGATTCATAATTCCACAATTGTTTCCTATGGAAATCAAGTTTTTCAAAAACTCATTCTCAACCTGCAGTTTTGTGTTCTGCATCTTTTCTTCAACAATCATCTTTTTCAACCCATCAATATCAGTGGTGTATCTTTTCTGAGCTCTGTAACTACTTATGCAATCATCTTCTAAAGGTTTAATATTTTCTTCACTTATCAGTTCACTAGCCTCATATCCATTGATGATACTTTGTTTCCTAAAACACTCACCTTCTAGCTTGCCTACTTTTATTTTCAATTCATTGATAATTTCATTAAATCAACAATAGGAACAGAGTGCACCTGATATGATGTTCCAGCCTCTTTCTCAGCACTAGCCATTAAGGCAACATTTGCTCTTGATATGTCTTCTTCATGGTTGCTCCAGTCAAAATCACCCTCTTGTTGTGCAGCCAAAGCTACATTCCGTTGGTTTCTTGGTTGATTTTTATTGGTTCTGTTTGAATTGGTTGGAGCAGTTTGAAGATTATGATTGTTGTTTCTTTGAAAACCTTGATTCTGAGGCACAACTTGTTGATTGTTCATCTGTGACTGTTGAAAGTTGTTGAAGTTGGGGTTATAGTTGTTGTTGAAGTTGTTTCTTGACTGATTTTTTTGGTACTGTTTCCAAGGCTGCTGATTTCTTGGTTGTTAGTGCACGGTTTTGCGTCTTGAGTCTTTGTATTTATCCTTAACGTATTTGTCATTTTGATTAATGTAATAAACATTTATGTATCTAGTTAGTTCGTTAATGTATGGTCTAGTTCGCTAAGGTTGTTTAGCGAACTAAGAATTAAGCTTATTTCCTCCTGATTCATTAGGGGATGTTAACGAATCAGGGATGATTCGTTATGGTTATTTAAGTTTAATGTATGTAACGAGATGGGTGTTAGTTCGTTAGGGGATGTTAACGAACTAACCCCATCCTCTATTTATAGGTGAACACTGTTCACGTTTAATTTAAGTTTTGAGATAATTAACAAAACTCTGTCCAAATACTCTCTCTCAATCTTCACCTTAATATATTCATATATACAACTACTGATAATATATATATATATATATATATATATATATAACATATAATCAAACGTAATTATTAGCTAGATCCAAGTTAAGGGTTAATCAAATATATAAAGATCTGAGATCTGTTATTATTATTGTGATTGAATCCAGTGTTCAAACAAGTGGTATCAGAGCTTTCGGGGCCCACTTACGCTTGATTTGATAATATATTTGGATTATTGGACTATTGTTTAGTATTATGTATTGTTAAGGTTCTGTTCGATTGATTTGGAATCAAACCGAGGTTAATTAAGTGAATTATGATGGAATTGGATTGGATTTGAGTTGATTGAGGAATTGTGAGTAGGATTTGGATATTGGTTTGGTTATTGATTGAATTGGTATTGGATCGTGTGTGTGATAGAAACAGGGGTCTGTTTTGATGAAAATTGGGTTCGAGATAATCGATAATTGATTACGAGTATTGTAGATTTGGATTCGGGATTGATGTGCGAGTAGTTTGATAATTTACTTGTGAAATTTGGGTCAGAATTGGGATTGTATTATGGATTTGATGTTCTGGGTTTTGAGTTCTTCATTTCCAGATTTCTGGAAATCTTCTTTGAAGATTTGAAGACTTGAATATGATTCTAGTTCGCTGAGAATTGTTCTTAATTCGTTATTCAATTCACATTGATTCGTTAACTGATCTGGTCAATTCGCTATGAATTATAGTTAATTTGTTAACTAGTTCGCATCAAATTTTGATTCGTGTTACTTGTTTAGTGATTCGTGTTAACTAGTTCGTGTTACACGTGTCTACTTTGGGATTTGTGTTATAACAACCTTTGCCACGTGGCAGTAGGTGTCAGTGTTTGTTACAAACCGTTGTAACAACCTGATTCGCTACAAGATTGATTCGTTATCAACTGTAGCTGGTTCGTTATCTATTTCACTAAGTCTCCCTTAGTGATTCGTTACTGAAAATCTTCTAATTCGTTAAGATTACACTTAGCAATTCGCTAGTCAATTCGTTAGTCAATTTGTTAGTTTAAGTTACTGTTGAATCTAATTCGTTGAATATATGTTCCGTTGGATTGATTCGTTAAGTTCAATCTTGATTCGCTACCTAATCAATCTTAGATTCGTTAAGATTTGATTCGTTAATTCACTGTTCACAGTTCGCTATAACTGTTTGCAGTTCGTTATATTTAAACCTTAAATTTTTGAAATTTGTCAAAAATGGCCGGCATGTATGCATTAGCTTCTCAAAACATGTTGATGCAACAAATGTTACAACTTGATACCGAGAAAGGTTCACATTCGAAGTGTCCTAGGTTGATGAAATTTACCGATTTTGCTAAATGGGAACATCAGTTTCGTGCTCATTTGGGTTCTATTCACCCTGATTGCTCATATTGTCAAGATGAGGTTTATATGACACCAATGATTGGTGATGATACTACTGGGTATACTCCTAAAGCTGTTTCTCAATACTCACAAGAAGAGAAGAAAGCTTTAGAAATCGAGGTAAAAGCTTATTCTACTCTTACTATGGCATTGCCCGAAAATATTTTTCATCAAGTGGGGAGTATCAAGAGATGTGTTTCTTTTTTTTCAACATCTGCGTATGAGAATTTGGGGAACACAGCTGAGAGTAAGAAAGTGACGCTCAAGTTTCAGTTTAGAAACTTTAATTTATTGAAGGGAGAAACAGTTGAAGAGATGATTACACGGTTTAATCATTTAATTGCTGAAATGGAAAAGATGAAATTGGAAAAATCTGGGAATGATAAAATTGACACTATTATGAGTGTGCTTCCAAGTTCTTACTCGACATTTCTAATGGTTTTGAAAGAGAATGACTATTTCTTGAATGAAGATTTGACGGCACTTGAATTTTACAAAAGATTGAAGCCAGAGAATATGATCTTAAGTGTCAAAAATCCTCCAAGGAAAGTCGAGATCCTGCTTTCTATAGTGGAAGTATGCCTCTTAGTTCAACGATCTCTCCAATCCTGTTTAATGATCCTAAAGTTTGTTTTTACTCTGCTGTTAATTCTGGATTATCTGGTAGTTCTGGAGTTCAACTACTACTAATCCATTTGCTTCACCACCTAGTTTTAATATGAAGGAAGTTGAGCAAAACTTTGCTTTTCTGACAACTTTCATATCTTCATATGAAAACTTGGTGAGTAGTAAGATTGCCACAAGTGATTTAACTGATGAGGACTATGATCAGATAGATCCAGATGATTTGGAAATCATGGATTTAAAGTGGAACATGGATATGATTGTCCGTAAAGTTAAAAGATTCATGTAGAGAGCTGGAAAAGATCTTCCGGCTTTAAACAAGAAATTGGGTTGTGACAAGTTGAAAGTAAAATGCTATAATTGTCAAGAATTTGGGCATTTTGCAAAGGAATATGATAAACCAAAGAAAGAATACACTGGTTCTCGTGGTCAACATCAAAATTCTTCTACACAACGAGGTAGTGATGCTGAAAAGAAACCATCTACTTCTACATCACAAGCAATGTTGGTAGATGGAAATGATTGGTCACAACGGTTACTATATAATGATACTCAAGCAAATTTGGTTATGTTTGGGTTACATAAAGATTGTCAAGATGCAAGTGGAAGTGAGATGTCTTCTGATAATGATTCTAGATCTGATTCGGACGACTCTTGCGACAAGCCTCCAATAGTATTTGCTTGCATGGCCAAGATCAATGAGGTTAGTCATTCTATCTCTGCTACTTCATCTGTTAAAGTATCATGTGTTGATTGTGAATCTAACAAACCTAAGTTAGAAGCCTTGAAAAATCACAATGATAATCTTGTAAGAGAAATTGCTTCTCTGAAGGATACTTATCGACAATCTCTTGAATCTCAAATGAGATCTCGAGAAAAGATTGAAGCATTGTCGACAAGTAACCACGATCTCAAACTTGAGTTATCTGTAAAAATGACGATTAATGACCAAAAGTTTCAAGAAATTCTGAAACATCGTTCAAAGATAACCGAACTTGAGATTGAGTTTCTTGAGTTGAAGAACAAACTGTGAAAATTTAGAAATTCTTCTTTTCTGTTGAATGAAATTATTGAAGTATCTGGTAAACAAAAGGATTCAAAGAAAGGCATTGGTTTTGTTGAAATTCCGCCACTTTTTCACAATGATTACAAAATTAATCCTTTTTCTAGAAAAGAAGAGAATTTGATTGAAAAAGAATATGTGATTTCTGAAAACTCTAAACCAGTTAAAACAGAAACTGTTAAGCCCCAAGTTGCTCCTCAAAAAAAACCTCATGTTCAAAGTAACAAAGTCTTTGTTGAGAATGTTGACAAAGTAATATCGAGGATGTGTTTGAACCTGAGATAATACACAAGAATAAGAACATCCCTAGTTCTAATTATATTCTTTGCGAACCTCAAGAATTTGAGGAAGCGGTGTATGGTTCATTCAAGTCTCAAATGAAAAAGGAAGAACCGGTGAAAACTAAACCAGTAAAGGCAAAAAAGTCAGATAAACCAAAGATTTCTGATGAGGACTTAATGCGGTTTATTAATCCTCCTAGTTCTAAGCCATCATCTGTTAGAGTTTTCAAGTTGAAAGGAATTGACACAATGTTTTCTGAGAAAGACATTCCAACTAGTATCATTAAACCAGAACTGATTGAGAGTGTATTTCAAAATGAAACATCACAGATTCAAGAGCTTGAACGTCTTTATGCTCAAGCAAAAACATCAGATTCTTCTGATCCATTGACCAAGGCCAAACAAGTGTTAACACATGCTAAAAATGTTAAATTTGTAAAGTCAACGGGAACAGATACTCTTAAAAGTTTTTCAAATTGCTCTAACTTAGATTTTTATTTGAAAAAGAAATCTGAATTAGCTGATGAGTTTCCTAAGAGCATGACTAAAAATGTGAGCCATCATCAATCTTCTGCATACTCTGCTTCAACTAATTGTCAACATCATCGTGTAGACATGCGAAGTTGTTTTCTTTGCGGTCAACATGGTCATGTAGTGAGAAATTATAGTCAGAAGAACTATCAGAATCTTCATCCTTTTATCAAAGACCATTCCAAACAGGTTCCGTTGGTAAAGGAGATTCTGAAACGACCTGTGTCATATGCTAATGACACTCATATTATGTTCTCTAATGTGAATCCTCGAAAGGTTATTCATGTTAATGAGACACATGGTCAGGACTTACAGTACCCTTATGGGTAATCTTCCCTTTTTCTCCTCCCGCAAAGGACACATACCCATCGTTAAAGATTTGAATGTCGTGTAGCTGGGAAATGTCTCCTGTCATGTGCCTAGAACAGCCACTATCAACATATAAAGGTCTAATGATATTCCTCCATAGTTGTTCCTACACGATTTGCAAGATTAGTTAGACTATGGTACCCAGTCCATAGTTACACTAGGTGACCCTAACTCATCTAAAGTTGTCACAGGTTGCCATGACATATCTTTTCAATCATCTAATATAGAATTCGATGCCTATTTTACCGAAGATTTAGGTAACCATTCAAGTCTACCATTGTATGAGTGGCATTATTTGTGCCAATGGATAACTTGGTCTCTGGTATTTTAGTGGTAGAAACAGACGATTTTGTCTTTTCCACTTGTTTCGGTTTAGAAGCCGTGTTCGATTTTGAAATCGAAACACTGTTTCTACCACCTCTACGAAACTTGTTAGGGTTGTTCTGATGAGGACTAAACCTACCAGATTTGTTTATGTTCCAATCATCGTCAAAGGGATTAGCCTGGTTATACCTGAAATTTCGCTTATAGGTATTACGAGGCATATTCCTCTGATAGAATCCATAGTAAGGAACGGATGGACATTGTGGACAATTTCTAGCAATATGACCGAGAGTGCCACAGTTAAAACAAGTTTGAAGTTTTATATAGAACTTATTTTAGTCAACTCCTTGTCTGGACCAGTTGTGTGGATCAGTTTGCTTTACATGATGTTTACTGCTAGACACATGATTAGACTTACCACGTTGTTTGTCATTAGAGCATCCCTCTTTAAGAAACTTAGGCAATGAGTATTTATTGGAATTTTTTATCTTTTAAACTTATTAAAAACCACATTGTCAGAATTCAAAGTTTTAACGGAATCAACCACACAAGTATCTTCTCTTAAAAACAGAGCCCAAGAAAATTCGAAATAACATAATTCAAAACATGTAATTTTAAAGGAACTTCAGAATTAATGCCTTTATTATTTGAAACACACAAATCATCATCATCAGTCCAATCCTCAACGATTACTTTTTCTTCACATGAGGAAAACACTTTAGAATCGTCCACTTCTGATGTTGACGCAGTAGCCTTTACTGAGTTGACCTTTTCATTTTTAACAGGTTTACCATACTTCATTTCATTCACCATTTCTTCATGATCTTTGGTAAGAGGAAGACTAGGTTAGTTGTCATTATATGGTGGGGGTACTTGACTATATCATATACCCTCACCTTCTTTCTCTTTTCACCATAACTGATTTTCAATCATGGAATTAACTACCTTACTGGAACCATCAAACTTTCTAAAATCAAGTTCAGCCCTTTTAAATTTGTCAGTTAGATTTGAGACTTCTAACTTAGAGGCTTCCAGTTCAGCAATTAATTCAACAATTTTTTGTTTGGCATCTAGATGGTGACAACATTTCAAACTAAAATCAGATTTTAGCTTGGAAAAATTCCTTGACTTGTTCCTCAGCAGCATTTTCTTCTTCAGCATCTTCAACATGAGAAAAGTTGGCAGTCTAATTATTTATGTTGAGAGCAGCCATCTGATCATTCCAGGAGAACTGTTGAGCCACCATACCCCTTTCACCTACACTCGAACTACCCCCACTCTCTCATCTAGCATTTCCCACAGGAACTAGCGCTCTTTCCATGTTTCCTTCCTTAGCTGGATTGGTGCACTCACTAGCAAAGTGACCCGGCTCGTAACAGTTGTAACACCTCAGAGTGTCCTTGTTCAAACCCACCTGCTAATTATTTGGCACATTCAAATTAGTCCTTCCTGTTCTCTTAGTAAATTTCTTAGCCCGAAACACTACTATGGCGATTTGCCAAGAGATTTCCATCTCTTCTACATCATCTGGATGAATTTGATCAAGCTCAGTAGCAACTACAGGTTGAACCAAATCTCCAGCAAGGAATGCATTGTAACAGTTCATGAATCCCACCATGAAAGCAATGTTCTCTTGAGTTTCCTTTGTGATAGAAGGAATCTACCTGCAATTTTGACTAGAAGAAGCACCAGATGATTGAGGTTTAACATTAGCAGCAATAGATTGGGCAGGCTTAGCGAAGAAAACTGGAGCTGGTTGTGGTGAGACTGGAGAAAATTGACCCTGCGCGGATTTAAACATTGAGAAGTTATTTTGAGGTTGAAACTGTTGTTGCCCTTGGGTAACTTTGAACATTGAAAAGTTGTCCTGTGAGATAAGTGCATTGTTTGAGGCAGCATTGTAGCCAGCTTGCGTTGTAGGATTTTACATGATTTATAGCACGTTGTTTATCATCCATGTCACATGCCTTGATGATGGCCATAATCTCAGACAATGTCAGCCTGTTGAGATCTTTCGTCCTCTTGATAACAGCAACGTTCATATCCCAATTTTGAGGCAATGAGTTCACCAACTTATTGTTTATTTCAGCAGCTGTAAGGTTGACGCTTGCAGATCTCATCTCAGACACAAGAGCTATGAACCTATGAAGCTGAGTTTCCAACGACTCTCCCAAAATGTGATTGAACATGTTAAATTTTTGTCGAAGGAGATCTTGACGACTCCTTCTCATGTCTTCATTCCCTTCATACACTTCAATCAAAGCTTCCCATTGTGCCTTAGCATATTGTAGTTCTCTAAAACCCAAGGAAATCTTAGGTGAGAGTGCCATAGTCAAGGTTGAGATTGCCCTTTCAACTTCCACTATCTTAGCAAAATCATCATCTTCATACAACTCAACCGGCTTCACAGAAATTTCTGGAGAGTGCCATAGTCAAGGTTGAGATTGCCCTTTCTGATTATTTATATTGAGAGCAGCCATCTGATCATTCCAGGGGAACTGTTGAGCCACCATACCCCGTTCACCTACACTCGAACTACCCCACTCTCTCGTCTAGAATTTCCCACAGGAACTAGAGCTCTTTCCATGTTTCCTTCCTTAGCTGGATTGGTGCACTCACGAGCAAAGTTATCTGGCTCGTGACAGTCGTAACACCTCAGAGTGTCCTTGTTCAAACTCACCTGCTAATTATTTGGCACATTCCAATTAGTCCTTCCTGTTCTCTTATTAAATTTCTTAGCCCGAAACACTACCATGGCGATTTGCCAAGAGATGTCCATCTCTTCTACATCATCTGGATGAATTTGATCAAGCTCAGTAGAAACTACAGGTTGAACCAAATCTCCAGCAAGTAATGCATTGTAACAGTTCATGAATCCCACCATTAAAGCAATGTTCTCTTGAGTTTCCTTTGTGATAGAAGGAATCTGACTGCAATTTTGACTAGAAGAAGCAACAGATGATTGAGGTTTAACATTAGCAGCAGTAGATTGGGCAGGCTTAGTGAAGAAAACTAGAGCTGGTTGTGGTGAGACTTGGGAAAATTGACCCTGCGTGGATTTAAACATTGAGAAGTTATTTTGAGGTTGAAACTGTTGTTGCCCTTGGGTAACTTTGAACATTGAAAAGTTGTCCTATGAGATAAGTGCATTGTTTGAGGCAGCATTGTAGCCAGCTTGCGTTGTAGGATTTTGCATGATTTATAGCACGTTGTTTATCATCCATGTCACATGCCTTGATGATAGCCATAATCTCAGACAATGTCAGCCTGTTGAGATTTTTCGTTTTCTTGATAACAGCAATGTTCATATCCCTATTTTGAGGAAATGAGCTCACCAACTTATTGTTTATTTCAGCAGCTGTAAGGTTGATGCTTGCAGATCTCATCTCAGTCACAAGAGCTATGAACCTATGAGGATGAGTATCCAACGACTCTCCCAAAATGTGATTGAACATGTTAAGTTTTTGTCGAAGGAGATCCTGACGACTCCTTCTCATGTCTTCATTCCCTTCATACACTTCAATAAAAGCTTCCCATGGTGCCTTAGCATATTGTAGTTCTCTAAAACCCAACGCAATCTCAGGTGAGAGTGTCATAGTCAAGGTTGAGATTTCCCTTTCATCTTCCCCTATCATAGCAAAATCAT
Source organism: Bidens hawaiensis (assembly GCF_021521415.1). Classification (NCBI taxonomy): domain Eukaryota; kingdom Viridiplantae; phylum Streptophyta; class Magnoliopsida; order Asterales; family Asteraceae; genus Bidens; species Bidens hawaiensis. The sequence goes on from NW_027491927.1 coordinate 285,450, forward strand.
AATCATCATACAACTCAACTGGTTTCACAAAAATTTCTGGAGAGTTCTCACGTTAGTTGGTGATGACTTGGGGGCCTCTAACAATACTTCTCCAAACCTTAGCATCTTTCATTTTGACATATTTCTCGAATCTGAATTTCCACTCGCTAAACCCCTCATGAGACATCAGACGGGGTATGCGAGTAGTGGTTCCCATTATGGAGTCCAGTTCTTGGTGAAGTGAAGCAATGGATGATCCATTACCATTGGTTATTGGGTCCATTTCCCAGTTCAATTATCTTAATGTCCTAGAATCAAAGTCCAAACAAAGTTGGTCATGCCCAAGTTGTTCAGGCCCAAGTGTGAAGTTAATTGAGAACATATTATATCACAGTCAGCGTTGACCGAAAACCCACGTTGACCAAGAACAAAAGTGGACCGCGAATGAAGAGAGACCGAGAACTCAAAGAGTTGACCGAAAACTCTTGAATTTGTCCGAGAACGCTTGGTTTTGTCCAAAAACTCTTGTTTTTGGCCGAGCACTTGTTTGTAAGCCGAAAACGATCAAGTCAGGCCGAAAACTGTGAAATACAGCCGAGAACACCTAAGAACATGTTTTACCAGTTGATTTTGGTAACAGCTAAATCCCTATATTGGTGGGATTTAAAATGTTTCCAAAGATAAGGTAATCTTTGACCAAAACAGTCTTTGTCTTTCTTCTCCGATCAATACCTCGCCGGAAAAATACCTACACCACCAAACACACCGAGATCTTGAATCTGTTAATATCAAACCGAGCCTTGAATGGTTCAAAAGGCTCTGATACCAATTGTAAGTCCCGAGAGTGGATCTTTCAATATGATATCAATAAACCTAACGTTATTGCGGAATATAACGTCAAGTGATTCAAGAAAAACAGTTGTAATACGTACGAATCAAGCTTCAAAACACACGTTAGATTAACATCGGGTGCTTAAGCAATAGGTTACAAACAATACTCGCTCACCACAACTATATGACCGACCAACCTCTAAACTCTATACACGAGATCTATATATAGGGAAAACCAATAACCTAGCCCAACATAAAGCCCAAAGCCCATCGAGATCATAAAAGGATCTCGGTTTACATTCATACTCCAAATACAAAATACAATAATATAAAACTAAGTACAAACCACTAAATGTAGACCCAACAAAGCAATTGAAGGTTATTTCTTAGGTTGCGCATCACCTAAGAAACGTGTATTTAACTTTATTTCGGGATCTGTAGAGGAGTGGTACTATGTTGATTTCCAAAGATATACCACACCTCCTCAAGGTAAAGGACCTTATTGGATGTTCGACTATGAGAGTTTATTTAATTCATTCACTCAAATAGTTGATCAACCAGATGAAGACTTGGTGCGTGCTTATTTAGAAGATCAATTTTTACCACCAAGATTTTATGTTTCTAATCATGATGAAGCCCCATAAGATGATTTTCTTGATATATCCGATGTGATTTCTATCTCGTTGGATGATGTTCATTTTTTTTATTCCTCCTCAGCTCCATTCCCTGAAACACATGAGACTGGTGAATCGTCTCATGATGCTGAGGAGAATCTAACTAATTTAACAGACAATGTTGTTGTGTCTGAGAATCCAACTCTTCTAATTCATTCTTTTCATCCACAGGACAACATTATTGGTGATCTCGATGTCGGTGTGCAAACACGTAATCCAGTTGCTACTTCTAATGATTCTAACATATTGTGTGCTTATACTAATATGCATTCCTCGGGAATCACGAATCTCGCAAAATACACTTGCTTCTTATCTCAAGTAGAACCAACAAATGTTCATATGGAGCTTGAAGATCCATATTGGGTGGAAGCGATACAAGAAGAGTTGAAATAGTTTAATCGTCCCGGTGTATGGGATCTCATTAACAAACCCGTTAGAGTTAAGAAACCAATTCCTACGAAGTGGGTTTTTAAGTGCAAGAAGGCCATCATGGGGTAATCGTAAAAAATAAAGCAAAATTAGTAGTTCAAGGCTTCCATCAGCAAGAAGGCATAGATTACACTGAAGTATATGTGGCTTTTAAGAATATTAAAGTTTATCAAATGGACGTGAAAAGTGCATTTCTCAATGGGGAATTACATGAGGAAGTGTTTGTTTTACAGCCTCCTGGTTTTGAAGATCCAAATTATCCGGACCGTGTTTACCGATTGAACAAGGCCCTGTATGGTCTACACCAAGCCCCGAGAGCTTGGTATGACACACTTTCCAACCATCTTACAGATAATGGCTTCAAGAAAGGAACTGTGGACTGCACTTTATTTTACAAGAATGTTGGTGATGATCTGCTCCTTGCACAAATATATGTCGATTTCATTATATTTGGTTCAACACACAACAAGCTTTGTAAGGATTTTGAGAAGTCGATGCAAACGAAGTTTGAAATAAGCTCGATGAGGGAGATGAACTTCTTTTAAGTGTTGCATGTTTATCAGTCTTATATGGGAATCTTCATTCATCAGATGAAATACGTGAACGATGTCTTGAGCCGATTAAAGATAGCGGCCCGAAAAATCCCTTCAACGCCTCTTCCTGTGGGTCACAATTTGTCACCGGACAAATTGGAGGATACCGTAGATCCTACCCTTTACCTAGCAATGATAGCTTCATTAATTTATTTAACTGATTCTCGGTCTGACATAATGTTTGAAGTTTGTTTATGTGCTAGGTACCAATAAAGTCCCCGAGTGCTCACCTGGCGGCGGCTAAACGTATACTTCACTATCTGAGGGGTAATCCTGACACCGGGTTATGGTATCCCAAGAATGATAGTTTTGAATTCACTACGTTTTCTGATTCGGATTATGGAGGATGCAAGATCAAATTTAAATCGACTACAACAAGTTGTCAATTTCTAGGAAGCCGGCTTGTTTCCTGGCAGTTTAAGAAGCAGACAACATTCTCCACTTCGACCGTATAAGTAGAATACGTAGCAGCCTCGAGTTGTTGTTCACAGGTTCTTTGGATCCAGGAACACTTGCAGGATTGCGATTTGAAATTTCTTACTACTCCCATCTATATTGATAACTCTGCTGCTATAAGTATCACCAAAAATCCCGTGCAACTCAAAGCCTAAGCATATCGAAATTCGATATCATTTCATACGGGATTGCTTTGAAAAGAAACTAATTGATATAGAGAAAGTGCACACTGACTTTCAAAAGCTGATCTGTTTAACAAGACATTTGATAAAACATGTTTTAACTTTATTTTTGGTTTAAATTGATTAAAATCTCTTGCTGATGTCCTGAAACAAGGATAATTATCTTTATTTTCTTTTTGTTTATTTGTTTTCATTGTTTGTTTTGGGTTTTGGGGGTGAAAAAGAAGTACAAAAATATTGTGATTTTGTTTGTATAGTGAAAAACCAAAAACATTAAAAATCTTAAAAAAACAAAAATATTGTGATTTTTGTTAAAATATTTTGAAAAATACAAAAACATTGAAAATTTGAAAATTCCAAAAGATTGTGCTTTTTTACTTGTATAGAAAAATTCGAAAAGACAAAAATATTGTGTTTTTAAGTTTGTACAGAGAAAAACCAAAACGATTTTTGCATACTTTCGCTTAAAATTATGTCATTTACTCATATTTGAAGGGCATATACTTGTATATGTTTGGTCCTGATATTTACTCGTAAATGTTCGATTACATATATGTTATAGATAGGAAGGATCACTTGTCGGTACGTGAACAATCTTCGGATATTGCGCGTACCGTAAGGTTATAGATAAAGGTAGGAATGTTATATGTAATGTATGGAGGATGTATGGTCGTTATTGAACACTTGTCGGGGCGTGAACGATCTTCGGATATTGCACGTATCGACAAGGAGTATGACTGTTAATGTATGATGCGAAGAACGCATAGAGTGTTCTTATGCTGCAACATACTTACTGTATATGTGAAGTGTGTGAATACAGGTACATGAATGTATGTGAGTTCTAAGTCCGACATAGTAAGTTAGGGTGGTGAATCCCTCTAGCTTCTATTGGACATAGACTTGGTAGGTGATGGCGTAGTTAAGGACTGCGGGCCTTATACGTGATATAAATGATAGATGTGAACGTTGATAGGGACGGCGGGCCTTATACGTGTTATAGGTGATAGAAGTCAATGTAGATAAGGATTGTGGACCTTATACGTATTGTAGCTAAGCGTCAGCATAGGAAAGGAATGTGGACCTTATACGTGTTGTAATTGTATTTGTGTCGTGGTAGCATAGGGAAGGACTGCGGACTTCGTACGTGCTATGGATTAGGTTGCAACATAGGTAAGGACCGAGGACCTTGTACGTGTTGTCAGTATAGGATGGTATAGGGAAGGACCACGGGCCTTGCACGTACCATAAGTGGTGAACATAGGTAAGGACTGTGGACCTTTTGCGTGTTCACGACCTTGAGTATAGGTATAGACGGGGGACTATGAACATACTCTCGGTGGGCTGAGGTAGTTAATAGTATGTATGCATAAATGTATGCTAGAAGGGTGACTGGTAAATATGGATATATATCTTCGGATATGTATGTATGTATAATATGTGTATGTATTGTAGGTCGCCTGATTAACTAGAATTCACTCAGCGTAGCTAACTTTTAGTATGCACGCAGATGACTGGATGGGGACTGCTAACTTGAGAGGGCACATGGTGGGCGAATAAGAGACTGACATCTGAAGACTCAAGATGTTTTAATGTTAATTGACGTTGTTTTGAAAGACAAGAATGTTTAATTAAGAAAAGTTATGAATTATTATGCAATGTTTTATGAATGTTTTAATATTCCGCGAAAGTTTTATTTAACTCTGATGTTTAGAACTGTGGTTATGAGTAAATCCAACGATAAAGTGAGGCACCGGGAACGGGGCCTTACATGACCAAAAATGAATTATAATCACATGAATTTGATTGCAATTCACATTTAGTGACATTTGTGAAATATATATAATAATGGATAATATATAAATGAAACGATACAAAAATATTATTAAAATAAAATGAATTCTTCTACATATATATAAATTTTTAAACAGGGGTAATTACAAATATGCATCCTAATCTAAAGATCCTTCGATTTAAGCCGACTTAGCAGCTGCATTAGTACTACTCCTGGTGAACTTCGATTTAATATTATTCAACTAGACATATTCTACTGGTCCTTTTGTTTTAGGTGTTTTTTGACCTTTGGATCTTTCAGTTGATTCCGTTGTTTTCCATCAACATGTTTAGTAGTTGTCCCGTTTGTAAAGTCGTTGACCTTTTGATTTTCAGTTTGTTGATCATCCTGTATCAACACCATTTAAAGAGGAAATAAGCACCTAAGTTGTTTGAAATAGTTTAATAATTTAAAGACCATTATAGACAGTAATTACAGAAACTCATATCAATAATGCAAAGATCCTTCGGCCAAAGAACAAAACCGCCAACTGCATCCCCGATTGTTCGCGCATCAGGGATATCATGAGGTTAAAATGATGCATCTTGTATCGATCGGTCAATTGACACTTTGTAGCAGTCCTCTTGGACTGGAACATTGTGACATGTTTGTAGACCTTCGGACAAGTAAATCCTACCAGAAGCGACAACGTTTCTCTTGGACACAATTGCTAGTCGACACTTGATAGTCTATAATAATTTTTATCATTATATCATAAGGAAAAAATTACAAAGAAATATTTGTAAAACTACATACCCATTCTCCTTTTGTTAAAGGAGTATTTACTGGCACAGGTGAGCTTTCCACGTTCTTTTTACGGTTTTGGAAGATTCCTAAATAACATTTTATAATTTCCACAATTAATTAATGAAGATTGTAAATTACTGAATTATTCAAAGAATAACTTACTTGATTGACTTTCTCATGTGTACAATGTTTCCTTTTGCCTGTAGCAGGAGTGGCTCGGTCATTCTTACAGGACAAAGTTGTAGTTTTTTTTCAGTTGGCATCCACCTGATTGACTTGGAGACTGATTTCCAGGACCTGTCTCATTGCCCTGATCAAATAATCATATTTAAAGTACAATGTTATAATATAATTTAATTAATCAATATAATATTAAAATGAAATAATAAGTTACTAGAGTTATGTTAACCTTTGTGAACTGTTTCAGTTGAAGTTTATGATCAGTAACGGTGTCTTCATTCTGACCCATCGAATATGCAGTTTGATTCTTCTGGGACCCACTTGAATGAGTCGGAGACTGCTTTTCATGAGTATAATGGATTAGCAATGGATTAATTTATTTATATTTATAAAAATATTATAGACAAATTCACTTACTTGCGGTTGATTCGGTTTTGTCCCCACCTGAATCCCCTGAATAGCAAGGCTGGATAGTAACGCTCTCATGTCAGCTTGTTGTTTATCAAGCGCATTTTTCATCAACATAAGTTCTTCACCTTGTTTCTGTCTTTCTTGTCTCTCTTTTTTCCTTTTCGTCTCTCTCATACTGGACCATAAGTTAAAGCTCCTTTGTTTGTTCCTTCGTCGATCCTCTAACTCGTCGTGGACTGTGAAGATATATAGAAGACATTACTCCAGTTCCTACCCCTCTTACGCAACCACGTTTTTCGTGGCCAAAGACCAGTGTCATGGCATCCTCGCCTTGATCAACCTTCAACTCCCCAGCATTGATTTTTTTTCATTTTCCAGCTACACAAAATAATATGTAAAAGCATTCAACTTCAAATAATATGTAAAATCATTCAACTTTAGTAAGAAAATATGAATAAATTAAAGACAGTCTCCCGAACTCACTAGTTGCTCTGCGAGCGTTTTAACCTCCTCATCTTCTATTTCGCCATCTTTGTTTTGACGGGCTTTATACCACATCAGACACCGGTAGGGAGGTACATCTTTCTCAACTTCTTTGTTTGTAAGCTTGTTATAATTTATAAGAAAAGTGCGTTAGTATTAAATAACATAATCTTTTTTTAAGTCCTAAGCATCTATTTAGGGAATTTTTAAAGAATAAAACATTTACCATTTTTTCTTCAAGAGTAGCATATCCACCTCTTCCCAACCGGTGGTTGTAACGTGACTTCGCACGAGCTTCCTCCCTTATGTCCGAAGAATCTTTCATGAAAATTAAATCTCACATATGTCAATTCTTAATTAAATTTTATAAATATGAAAATATGAAAAATGATGAAATTATATATGTTGATGATGATAAAAAGATCGACCTATACCTTGAATTTATCGAATTGTGTATACGCGACAAAGTTATCCCAGTGATCTTGGTTAAGGATTATTGTTCGAAACCGTCTTGGAATTCTAGCTAACTTCTCTATTTTGCCTAGGTTGGGGTGTATGTCCCGTTTATACACCCTACTTCTAAAGCTTCTTAAAAGAAAACTGAGACGAGTTATAACAACTTTTCTTTTGTCTTCGTCTACTTTGTAATAACGTTGAAATAACAATTACAATTAGAATGGAATATAATGTATGCAAACAAATAATTGATCAGGCATTTTACCGTAATCTCTTCCCACAACTTATCCCTTAGTTCTTTGGATGCTTCCCTCCATGTAAGAACAATGATATTCACTTTCTCCCTAACCAGATCTCCTAAGAAACTCACGAATTCAGATCAGTACTTTCCACTCAACCTGCCAAACGCATCGAACTTGACTTTATGTTTTTTCCCATTAGAATTTATGTAGGCACTTCGCATCTTTGGCAATCTGGTCAATCCCCTTTTCTTTTTATCTTTGGCATCATTAACTTTATGTTCGTCCTCATCATCTGAGGGACTCATATCAGAGTCACTCGAATACGCGTGAAATTCTTCACTAAACTGGTCTTCCAGTGCATCATTCTCTTCATATGTTCCTTCCAATTCCATAACCTACAACACAAAGTAACATGCAAATGAGAGTTGTTGATTTCAAATAAACATATATACAAATCAACACAAACCTTAGTAGAAGAAGATGATTTGCTTGATGACAAATCTGCGTATTTCTGAAAATCGTCAATCGAGTTCTAGAACATAAACCGCCAACAGATGTTGAATGAATCATTATGAGCATGTTTTCGTAACAATAGGAGTGTAATGTGTTCATGGTGGCAATGTGAAATTTTCAAGTTTAGTTAATTTTCAAATAAAGATTGACTAACGGCGCCAATTTGAATTCTATTAATATTAAACAATCATCATTAAGCTAGATTTGAAAATTTGAGAGGGAAAGATTTTGAGAAATTAGAAATTATTGTCGACCCTTCAGTTTCCAGGTCGTGATTACTTATCATTATCTTTTTATATTTTGTTTTTAATCCGCTAAATAAACATATTCATAATGTAACTCTTATAAATACATAATGTAAATTTATATAGCAAAATTCCGACCGACCCCAATCTTTTTTATTACCGACCCAATCTATTTTTATTACCGACCCCAATCTTCCTATTGTCATTTAGTTTTTTATTATTAGCTAACATTTTTTAAAAAGTTTAAATTTTAAAAAAAATATAACAAAAAATGAAGTACTTATAATTCTACAATTAGGAGTTGAACTTAACTATTTAACCAAATCTAATTCCAAAATAAATTGATCCATTAATTAAAAACATGGCCTTTTAACCATTTAATTAACCCAAATCCAAGTTCCAGTTGTTTAAAAAATAAGTCATTTCTTATCCGACCTGACCTGATATTTAACAAATCCGAATTTGATTGGCATTTAGATCAACATTTAACAAATCCGATTGGGGATAATAGAGTCCAATTAAGGATAACAGATTCCAATGGGGTATAATATAGTCCAGTTAGGGATAACAGGTTCCAATGGGGGTATAACATAGTCCAATTAGGGATAACATATTCCAGTTGAGGATAACATTGTCCAAATGGGGATAATAGAGTCCAATTGGGGATAACAAAGTCCAATTGGGTATAACAGAGTCCAATTGGGATAACATAGTCCAATTAGGGATAACAGATTCCAATGTAGTATAACAGACTCCAATTAGGGATAACAGATTCCAATGGGGTATAACATAGTTCAATTAGGGATAACAGCGCTCAATTGGGGATAACAGTGTCCAATTGTGGATAACAGTGTCCGATTGGGGATAACAGAGTCCAGTTGGGGATAACAAAGTCCAATTGGGTATAATAGAGTCCAAGTGGGATAACAGAGTCCAATTATGGATAACATATTCCAATGGGGTATAACATAATTCAATTGGGGATAACAGTGTCCAATTGGGGATTTAACCGTGTGCAATTGTGGATAACAGTGTCCGATTGGGGATAATAGAGTCCAGTTGGGGATAACAAAGTCCAATTGGGTCTAATAGAGTCCAATTAGGATAACATAATACAATTAGGGATAACAGATTCCAATGGGGTATAACAGAGTCCAATTAAGGATAACAGATTTTAATGGGGTATAACATAGTTCAATTGGGGATAACAATGTCCAATTGGGGATAATAGTGTCCAATTATTGATAACAAAGTCCAAATGGGTATAACAGAGTCCAGTTGGACTCTGTTATCCCCAAATGGAATTTGTTATATCCATTTGGACTTTATTATCCCCAACTGGAATGTGTTATACCCATTTGGACATTATTATCCCCAGTCGGACTCTATTATTCCTGATTAGACTCTATTATCCCCAATTACACTCTATTATTCCCAATTACTCTATTATCCCGAATCGAGTCAAAATGAGTTGACAAATTTAAAGAGATGGGTGGATGTGGGTTAGTGTCTTAAGGAAAAAGAATGTTCGGGTTGACACGGGTTTTGGATTGAAACGAGTTCGATTTGGATTGGAACGAGTTCGATTTTGGATTCGAAGGAGTTCGGTTTAGGTTTTGGCTCGGATCAGGTTTCGAGCCAACACGAGTTTCGCACTGAACGGGTTAGGTTTTGGTTTCTTATGTTTTATTTGGACGATTTCTTATATTTTTTAGTTTTAATTTTTTGGATTTGATCTGAGGAGTTTTATGTAAAGATTAAAAACCCTAAAAAAATATTCAAAAATTAATAAAAAAAATCATAACTCAAAATATAGATCAAAAATAAAAAAAGTAAAAAAAAAACTAAATCGTTTCCTCCACTGTCCTCACTAATATATATATATATATAATATATATATATATATATAAACTAGACCCTAACGTTGTCCTCATTAATATATATATATATATATATATATATATATATATATATATATATATATAAAAACTAGACCCTAACCTGTTCCGAACCATGACCCGTTTTGACCCAAATCTAAACACATCACACGTAGGCTCGACCAAATTTATAAACACATCACAACGTAGGCTCCAAATTTAAACCTATGTGAGAAATACAAAGTAATATATGCATTATTTCCTTCTTTTTGATAAGTAGAATAATTATGTTGTTCGATTAATTGAAAAGAATAATTACTTATTTGGTTTAATTATGAGTAGAATAGGTATGTTGTTTGATTAGTTGAAAAGGAAAGTAACTACAGAACTTCATACCTAAATAAATTATGTGATTTGTTTACAGTGGTGATTTCAAAGATGGACAAGTTTTGGATGGTAACAAATAGAAACAAAAAGGTTTATATGGATGGAGTTCTAAGTTTTATAGATTATGCAGTTAGCCATTTAAAGAAATTGAGCAATAAGCCAATAAAAAAAATACCGTGTCCATGTCAGACTTGTTTAATCTACATATCACACAGTCTGGATGAAGTGAATCATCACTTATTCAAACATGGCATAGATCAAAACTATACCATATGGTCTAAGCATGGAGAAAAGGATGAGCCCCAAATTAGTTATCTGGATTTGTAAGACAACTATGAAATGCACACAAACAACTTTACATCGGAATTACCAACTGATGCCGCCCAAACAGTAAATATGGTTGAAGCAAAGAAGAAAACTTCACGGATGATCGTAATTATGCAAAGTTCGTAAAACTAATTGAAGATGCTGAGAAGGCACTTTACAAAGGCTGCCCCGACTTCACGAAGTTGTCTGCGCTGGTACAACTATTCAACATTAAGAGCAAGTACGGAGTTTCGGATCAATGCTTTACAGAAATCATTCTTGTCTTTAGGAAGATGCTACCAGAAGGTAATGAAATGGCTAGTAGTACATATGAGGTTAAGAGAACATTCAAAGAAATGGGGTCAGGTTATAACAAAATACACGCTTGTATTAAGGACTGCATTCTTTACAGGGGGCTGTACGAAAAATATGAAGTATGTCCCACTTGTGGAAAATCAAGATGGAAGGTGGATGATATTAAAAAAGTAACATACAATAAAATTCCAGCAAAAGTATTTTGGTACTTTCCCATAATTCCATGGCTTAAACGACGTTTTCAGTCACCGACGACTGAACGGCATTTGAGATGGCACGCGTAAAGTAGAATAAAGGACGGTGTTTTACGTCACCCGGAGGATTCACCCGTATGGGCTGCTATAGATGACAGATATGAATTCATTAAACAAGATCCAAGAAGTTTGCGGCTAGGCATTGCAGCTGATGGGGTGGATGTTAAAAGAGGAAATCGACACCACAGTGTCTGGCCAGTTTTAGCTATCATTTACAGCCTTCCACCATGGTTTTTTATGAAAAGGAAGTTCATCATGCTATTGTTATTGATATCGGAGACACTGGGTAACGATATTGATGTATTTTTATCAGCGTTGATTGAAGATCTACAACAGTTATTCGATACACGGGTAGAAACATACGATGCATATGCCGGAGAAAGGTTTACGCTACGTGATGTTGTCTTATGGACCATAAACGATTATCCAGCCCTTGGTACATTTTATGGTTGTCCATATAGTGGCTTCTTTGGTTGTGTAGTTTGTGGTAAAGAAAAAAACTGTGTTAGACTACGACGATCAAATAAGCAAAGCTATGGTGGCCATAGATGGTATCTACCTTATGACCACCCGTTTAGAAAGCAAAAGAAGGGATTTGATGGAGCACAAGAGTTTCAAAGTGAACCAATACCTAAGAACGGGGTAGAAATATATAACGAGATACAATATTGTATAAACATTTGGGGTAAGGGCCATAAGAACAATGCATCAGCCATGCAACAAGCTTCGAACAGGAGATGTGGGAAAATAAAAAAACAAAGGGGAACAAAAGAATCAGATACAACAGAAGAAGGCAGCAACGGTAAACCCTACTAGAAGAAATTTAATATTTGGCATCGGAAACTTAGATATTGGCGATTTAATTCTGTCAACCATTGTATAGATTTTATGCATATTGAAAAGAATGTGGCAGAGAGTCTGATTGGAACACTGTTAAACATTTGGGGAAAGACGAAAGATGGATTGGAGGCTCGACTCGATCTGGATGATATGCACTTAAGGCCAGAGTTAACACCTAAGAGAGACGTCACAAACATTAGGCTTCCGCCTGCGAGTTACACATTAACAACAGAGGAAAAAGACAAGTTTTGCTATACGTTGTACAAGTTAAGGGTCCCACAAGGGTATTGTTCAAATTTTGCTAGTTTGGTTAGTCTAAAGGACAGGAAGCTAATAGGACTTAAATCACACGACTATCGCATGCTTATGCAACAGTTTTTGCCCCTTGCAATACGATCTATTATGCCACAACCCACAAGATATGCTATAATAAGGTATTGCTCTTATTTTTATATTCATATCACAATATCACTCCTTAATTTTTTGTTAAGTGGAATAAAGCATGTGGTTACGTGTCCATATACTTTTTTATTTCAGGTTATGTTTTTTTTTTCAAATCAATTTGTAGCAAGGAGATCGAGGTCGAGGAGTTGACAATTGGAGGCAGATTTGTTTGTGATATTGTTCCTTCTCGAGAAATACTTCCCTCCATCGTTTTTTGATGTTATGATTCATTTAACCGTGCACATTGCTAGGGAAGTTAAGTTATGTGGCCCCGTATGCTTTCGGTGGATGTATCCATTTGAAAGGTATATGGAGGTTATTAAGGGGCACGTGCGAAACAAAAATAAGCCAGAAAGATGCATTGCTGAACAGAATGTTGCTGAGGAGACGATTGAGTTCTTGAGCGAATTCAAAAAAGACTTGAAGACTATTGGTATTCCTAATAGTTTGAGGAACTCGATTGAAAATAAGAATAGAGCAAGTAATAAAGACGAGGTCCCACTATCAACGGGCAAATCGTTGGACGACATTTCTTCAGATCTGTTCGTGAAAGCACATATTTATGTGCTGAAAATACATCCGAAATTGTTCCTTATATCGAGTAAGTATTATGTACATGGATTATATTATTTTATTTTCTACTACACGGTGTATAAAATTCATCAATATTTATTTACAGTCGGCACATGGCATTTCTTTATTTACAGTCTTAATAATTGAATTCGAATCAAATTCAAATGTTTTGAATTCGAATTAATTTGTTAACACCTCTAACTCAGCGCAACGATATTTAAGATCTTTAAACTCAAATTCACATTAGGGATGTCGAATCAAAGTTTCAGCAAGTTCTCTTTCAATAAAAATCACTAGTTTTCTCATGATAATTAACCTAACACATATCACCACAACAACAAAAAAATCTTTTAAATTTCACACATTTAACACCACAAATTAAAAAGAAAATAAATAATCCATGTTTTCAAGTTTTAATCTAAAATTGAAAAACATCAAATTTACATCCAAATATCGAATTCACATTCAAATACTGAATTCACATAATCAAGAGACACATATTCCTATTATATGAAAGGAGACCAAACTTAAGCACCAATTCTTCTAATTCCAAATCCTGACATACCAAATCGAAAAAAAAAAACAAATGCCAAATCTATTGCTTGCCTAATGTCTGAATTATGATTCGTGGGTGCTAGTTACTTGACATGGTCTAGTGGTTTGAGTCATTTTCAAACGGCTTGCTTCTACTTCTATTAGATTTCAATTTTATACCTTAGCCCCCGACAAAAACTCTTCTTCCTTGGTTGTTCAATCAGGGTTGGAGAGTGGACTTATTGTTATTTTTTTTCTTTTCTTTTTTTTTTAAATAAAAGCATTTGGGCTTGGGCCTATTTGTTTTAAAAAAAAATTGGGCTTCTTTACGCTTATCAGGTAAATGGTTTCCTATTATTCGGATTGACACAAATAATATGGATGCACGGAACACAATTAATATGGATGGGCCGGACTAGACACACACACACACATACACACACACATATATATATATAGATAAAAGATAGAATACAATAATTCTTAACATACCTTAACGTACAAAAATACATATATTCACGAAACTGAACCTTGAAATCACATCACATGATCTCGGAATCATCAATACTTACCTAATTAATCATCGATTCACCAAAATAAATAGATTTGGATCGTTAATCGTTCATTTTTTTTACTTTTCCTCACAAAACCCATTTGAAGCGTATTATGATTTTCTTGAGCATTTTTTGTATTTTGGCTTTGAGTGTTTTTGTATTTTTGGCTTTGAGCGTTTGTTTTTGCCTTGCGCGTTTTGTTTTAGGCTTGAGCGTAATTCACGTACGTTTTTGTATGTTCAGAATTATTTCACATTAACCTAACTCTAGATATATTTAGGGGTGTGACTAAATGAAAACTTCTCTTATAAAAGAAAACTTAAAATTCTTAAAGAATTATTTTTAAGTTTTTTTTTTTAATTTTTTTTTGTAGTTTATTTATTTTTCCATTATCCTCATATGTTGATATTGTTCTACAAAAAAACTTCATCGGTAACCATGTCGGTGTAGTGCATATGTGCAATAGTGTGTATTGCATATTTGCAAGAGTGTTGTATTGCAGATAATACAACACTAGCACATATTTGATATACAATATTGTATATATGCAATATAAGACTAATGCACACATCGAATACACCTTGGTACGTATGTGTAATACAACACTAATGCACATGTGCACTGCATCGACTTTTATTTTTTTATTTATATTTTTATTGCATATAATACAACACTACTGCACATATTCAATAAACAATTATTGACTATATGCAATTAAACACTATTGGACATAAAAATACATAGTATTACACATGTGTAATACAATACTATCGTCCAGTAACACGTATGTGTACTACAACGTCTTGTCTTTTTTTTTTCAGTGAAGAGTAACAAAATATAAGAATAATGGAAAAACGAAAATTTGAAAATATTTTTTAATTCTTAATCAAAAGTATATCTTTAAAAGTTTTTTAGTTTTTCTCTCTAAGGATGAGTTTTCTCTTGATACTCTCCCTACACACACACACACTTTACGAGAAAAATTTACTCCACTAAGTGAAAAGGCTAGATCAACCCCTTATCAGATCTTCCCTAATTATGTAATTGGGGAGTACTTGAGGGAAAATAATAGGACATGGTAAATTATTAAGAAATTAATTTTCGTGAAATTATATAATATATATGTCAAATGTTATGAGATTACTAATACTTGAAACAATTCAAATTGTATAAATAGGTATAGCAGTTTACTTTAAATATATACAACTTTATATATAAAATGAACAAAAATTTATAATTCTATTAAAATATAAACATAATAACTTGGACTTATGTTTACAAATAAACAACTTTATTTTGTAAAAGTTTCGAGATGTATATAGATATACAAAGTTTATGTTTCTTAAAAAAAGTAAAAGAAAATTGTAAGGGGCCCACACATAAACATCTCGTTCATCATAAATAAATTTCCATTAATCCTCTGATCACGAACATACAAATTGAATGACATCTATAGCTTCACCATCCCTCATCTACCATAGTGAAATCCTAATCATCTACAGCTCCGCGTTACAAATACCCTTGCATCAAACCAAATAAAGAAACACAACAGTCCATTAACTCATCATTGTCTTTCAACATATGAAGATCTAGCATCACAAGAGAATCATAAAATCAAGTATTTACAACCTCTTTCTACATATACAAGGTACAACAAAATTACCTAAATACCCTCCAACTTAAGTCAACAAAGACCATGGTTAGATTCATCATCCCAACTTATTTGTGCCCAATTCAAGTAAGATAAAAAGCCCTAGTTTTATTTTTCCCCTCAAATCTCAATCACCCATCCTGTTTTCAATTAATAAAATCCAAAGGGGCTAAAGAAA
Organism: Bidens hawaiensis; assembly: GCF_021521415.1. Taxonomy (NCBI): domain Eukaryota; kingdom Viridiplantae; phylum Streptophyta; class Magnoliopsida; order Asterales; family Asteraceae; genus Bidens; species Bidens hawaiensis. The sequence goes on from NW_027491927.1 coordinate 301,615, forward strand.
CACAAGTACAGAAACAAGAGGCCCCTCACTCTCTGGTAACAAATCTTGAATTTTTTTTTCTTTATTTTTTCGTCTCTGTTCACAAAACACACTTAAAATGTCTCTTCCACCCTTCTCTCTCACGCATCTTTCTTGGCGCGGATTTCAAAATTTCTCCCTCTTTTCATTCCAAACCCTAAAACCAAGAAATAAAGTCTGTAAATTTTCTCATCTGGGTCACTCTTCTTTTGCTTGATTTCATCATAAAGTTTGATAATTTATACGACCCAGTTCGATCTTTATATGATCTGTTACACACATGCAGTTTCAAGATTCGATTTTTAGTTCAGTTTTGTAAGATCTGTCATTAGGGTTTGAAACTTTTTGTAACTTATGGCAGGATGGTCAAAGGTTGCAGATGGGTGTGCATTGGATTGGTTTAGAACCCTAGAAGCAATTCACAGTTATTATGGGGTTTCTCTAAGAGAGATTGACAATAAGTTTGGGAAAGTGTTTAATCAAATTGTGTTTAGGTTTTTGAAAGAGTTTTCTAATACTAATTGTTATAGGCCTTTTCCTCCAATGCTTGGAGATGGAAAGCCTATTAATTTGTTGAGGCTTTATTTGTGTGTGAGGGAAAAAGGCGGGTATGAGAGCGTTTCGCGTGACGGGATTTGGGATTTGGTTGCCAAAGAAATAGGGTGTGGTTCGGAGTGTTCGGCGAGCTTGAAGGTGGCTTATGTCAAGTATCTAGACTTGTTGGATGACTGGTTTTTGAAAACTGTTAAGGATAATAAAGATTTAGTAAGCGAATCCTCGTGTTTTGGTGAAGTTGAGAAGAAAGTTTCGGATTCTCGAAAGTTTTTTTCGGACGTTGAGATGAAAGATTACAAAGAGTTTGTGGAGAGAGGGTTGGGTGTTAAAGATTCGCAGAGTTGTGTCGGGTCGGTTGAAGGATTAGATGTTAAAGATGGTGTGATTATTGAGTCAGGTACTAAAGAAGAAACTGAGTTGAGTCGAAAGAGGAAACGGGAACGTTATTTGCCAATGTTGGATTGGGTTAAACGAGTGTCAAAAGACCCGTGTGATCTTGCTATTGGGTCGTTGCCTGAAAGGTCGAAATGGAAGATTTATGGAGGTGAACATGTGTGGAAGCAGGTTCTTTCGGCTCGAGAGGCAAGGCTTTTTCAGACTAATGTTGATCCGACGGTCAAACTTAAGTGGCAGGTATTTTCAGTTGTCTTTTTCAATAGCTTATATATGAATCTTGTTACGTGAATTACTGAAACTTTACTGTTGATGCAATTAGGTATTTCTATATGTTCTTGATGTGCTAGATATTAAAAATGACTACTTTATGCTTATATATTATTTATTGATGCGCACTTGTGTTTAGTTTGGATTTTATATGTTTTGATTATTTGGTCTTTGCATGTTTACATGAAAAGTTTTACATTTTTAATTTTCTGTAGATGTTGGTATTAACATCTCAAGTATGATTTTTATCTATGCAGTCAATATCGATGGGATATCGGTTATTGGTCCCCATGTGAAATATTGGTCAGAATATCCATACCGATAATATTGGTGATATTTGAGCGATATTTCACCGATATTTCGGATATTAGTGTTTTAAGTCTTAATTTGTTAATGGTAGGATAGTATACTGAATTGTTTGTTAAATTGCTATATATATATATATATTCTTCACGATATTAAAGTTACCGATATCCCACTGCGATAACTAATATGTCAAATATCAGCCTTGACCAATATCTGATATTTTTCCGTATTCACTAATATGTCTAAATATTTTAGTTAGATAATTTAAGAGGCTTTAGGAACTTTAGATACACTTTGGTGAATCTTGACCCGTTTTTTTTTGAGTTTCTGGTACTTTTTTCCCCCTAGTTTTAATCAGTTGATAAAAAAGAAAATATAATCAAACTTGACCATTATTTGACTTGATTTATTTTTGAATTGTTTATTTATGTATCAGTTAAATTACAACTTTACGCTGTTTTGTCTGACTTGTATGCATACATTTTATATGTCAGCAAATGGGTTTAATGGAAGGGTTTCTTATATTATTTTTAGTTTTTAGTTGCAAAAAAAAATATCATTGTTTCATATTTTATTAGTCATTCTCTTTTTTCTGAAATGTATAGTCTGTCCACATTTGAATTTTTAGTGCTCAGTGACTAGCATAAATAATAAACTTGTTGAATATACTACAGGAAAAGTACCATATAAAACTTAAAGATCTTAACATCAATAGCATGACACACAAAGTGTTGAAAAATAAACAGTGCAACTAATATGCTTAGCGTTGAAAATTGAGAAACTGTTCTGATAGTAATGTGTAGAAACATTATCCGTAATGCTTAAGGTAGTTTTCTTTAGATCCAGAACTGAACCTAATCCGGGAAGAATATCATTACCTTATGTATTTGATTAGTTTGATCTAGGTGCTCTATTTGGTCTGCTGGTTTTAAAATTTTGAAACTGATTTTATTTAGTCAATAGTATAAATTGAGAAATAAATTATTTTGTCTGAACTGAACTGCAAATAGTGATGGGCATTGCTATCTGGTCACTCGTGTAATGTACGGCCTCTTTTAAACTGCCAAAACTACCTGAACAGTCCAAACCAAGCTAAATTGGTTGGTTTGGCTGGGTTTGGAGTGAACCGTTCGTTTTACGTTTTGAAAACCCGTGTTTCATGGTTTGGTTTACAGGTTTAGAATGTCAATGTAAGCCGAACTAGGGGTGGCAAATGTGACCCATTGGGTTGTATCACAATGTATATAATGGGTCACAATGGGTCAAACTTAAAAAAGAAAATGATTGAAACGGGTTGAAATTTCTCAAGTTTTTTTTTATTTATATATATATATAAGGAACGAGAAAAACGGAGGAAACTTTTTAGTACTTTTACTTTTTGATTTATTTTTCGAGTTATGATTTTTTACTTATTTTTTTGAAGTGAGGGGTTTTTGAAATGGGTCAAAGTGAGTTTTTGAAAGCTCAACCCATTTTGACCCATTTCAAAAACTCTTACTAAAAAATTCAAAACAAATAAGTAAAAACTCATAACTCGAAATATAAATTAAAAAGTAAAAAAAGTAAAAGTACTAAAAAGTTTATTAGTATAACAATTTATGCTGTACCTTTTTTTTTTACGTAGGAATATAACAATTAGTATACGTTACAATACGTATAGATTATTAATTCAACTGAATTTATTAGTATAGATTACGTAGGAATTGTTATTAGTATAACAATTTATGCGTAGGAATATAACAATTAGTATACGTTACAATACGTATAGATTATTAATTCAACTGAATTTATGCTGTACCTTTTTTTTACGTTTTTTAAAACCCTTTAATACTTAAAATGTAAAATGCTCAATCTTTTTCCAAGTCTACAATTTCATTGAATTTAGAAGATCTAATGGTGTGACTTGTGATATATAAACACTGGCCCAAACCGGCAAACCACCAAAATACAATAGTTTTTTCCGGTCCAGCCGACCCAGCTGGTTTGGTTTTTCCAAAACCTGTAGTTAATGGTTTGACCCGGATATTCAGTGTTTTTGCATTAACTGCAATCTTTAATTCTAAACGCCTCATGGTGTAATGAAAGTGTTTTTTTGAGTTTCATTAGAATTTTTAACTGTCCTTTTGCAGAAGAATTTAAGGATGCATCCAGCAATGTATGATGACCTGGCTGATAAATCAACATCAACATGCAGCCAGAGGCTCATTTCTGCCAAAGAGACTAGACTCGCACGACCTCCAAGAAAACCGCAGCCTCAAGATTCCTCTGAGTCATCATCCACCGGGAGCCCGAGTGACCGAGAGGATGAAGATTCTTTCTGGGGTTACAAGTTAAAGCGAAAACGGACCCCACAGGGTCGCCATTTTCAAGCCACAGTACCCGAGTGGACCGACCAGCCTTATGAACCCGATTCCAAATGGCTCGGGACCCCAGTCTGGCCTCTAGATAAAAAAGAACCGAGAAGTAGTTTAATCGAGCTTGAAAGAGTCGGGAAAGGAAGGCAAGATTCGTGTGGCTGCCAGTTTCCGGGCTCGTTAGAATGCGTTCGGTTTCATGTCTCCGAGAAACGAAACCGGGTCAAGGATGAAGTGGGGTCCGCTTTTTATAAATGGAAGTTTGATGATATGGGTGAGAGTGTTGCTCTTAAGTGGAAACCGAATGAAGAAAAACTGTTTGAGCATATAATAAACTCAAACCCTCCGTCTGCGGGTATAACCTTTTGGGATGACTTGACGAGCTATTTCAAGCACAGAAGCAACAAGGATCTGGTTAGTTACTATTTCAATGTGTATGTTAATAGGCGTAGGGCCCACCAGAACCGATCCGATCCAAGCAACATTGATAGTGACGATGATGAGATTGATAAAGCTGGAAATGAGGCGAGCAGCAATGATCCTGGATCCATCTTTTGTTCTCCAAAGAAGGCGCATTTAAAAGTTTGACTCGAAGTTTGACCGGAAACGGGGAAATGCTAGGGTTAAGTGTTTAAAAGTTTTATGTTATGAATGTACATGGACAAGATAATGTTGGTTTTGTTGCTTTTGGTTACTTTGATAATTACACCAGTACTCTTTTGTTACATGTTTTGTGAACCATAACTGTATAGAGTCCAACCACATGGATGGATTATTTTAAGGATATATTAGGATAGCTATTTAGATATCAAATAACTTTTTGAAAAAAAATGGGCTTTAACAGATGGTATAAAGTGATACTTGTATCAGTATGATCATTTAGACTCCTTTACCCGTGTCAAAGTTGAATATGTTATAAAATGTTAAAAAAATATTCTTAAATAATGTCGAATTGTCAGAAGGTTGAAATTATTGATATCATAAAATTATTATGTTGGGTATTTGAAATTCAAAGCCGAGTTTTCAAACAACCTGAGGTAAGATTGTGGGTGATGGCCAGTGAACATCTCAACGGGTAACTTTTTAACTACACGATACCGTAAACGAGGGTATATTTGATACATGCGGATTGATAGGTAATGAGTAATGGGTACTTGATGTAGATTTTTGGGTGGAGAGAGAAGATGAAAGAAACCCTTGCCAAGAATAAAGCCTGAAATCGATGAATGGGAGTAGAAATCAATCAAATATATTCCACTCGATTTGGAGAACTTAGGGTCCGATCGATACTTCCAAAGGTTTGATTAAATCCGTTAATCAACTGAGACTGATCTATACCTGTCTTTTGAAGGTGTAATCGGTGTTCGACTGAAGCTGCTCGAGGGTTGAATCGATTGCAGGCATGACGGTATGTGTCGTTTTCAACTCAATAGTCCCATGATTTTGTGAGCCCTAGGTAGCTGTGTTGTGACCCGTTGATTCATGTAACTTGGTCTTGTAGAGATGTTCTCCTTTTTACCATTCATCACACACGTTTTTCTAACGTCAATCTGCGGCTCTTTCTTATCTATGATTCGGATGTTCAGGTTAGCTTTAGCGATATAGTATTTGTTCTAACGTTATTGTTTGTGGTATTTATTAAAATGTGATTCTAATATGAAGTGAACCATTATATTTTCAAATTAATGTTTGTCTCAGGTGCAATAATGTTTCTTTTATTTGCACTTTGGGTTTTAATATTACTGGCAAATTGTGTGCCCACAAGATAATAATATCTTTTCACATACAGGCTTGGTAAACTTAACCTTTGGAGGTTTCACTCAACTATTCGAAATTTGTCCATCGTAGCCATGGATGTAATTACTTTTTATCGTTTTTGTCACTATCAATAGCTATTGCTTCTTGACCTTTATTTCATATATTTTTGTATGTTTTATTGTACTTATGTGGATGGTTTGGGAGATTGGGGTCACAAGAGTTTCATAACAAATTTCAAACGTATATGCGCGCGCTTCGGAATTTGCAGATCTTCATCTTGGTGATCTACATATTTTAGAAATTATTGGTCAGTAACTTAGCTTTTATGGTTTTCATTAATGCAATTGTTTAGCGTGTTTAATTCTTGTTGGCTGTTGCTAACTAATTTGATTTATATTTCATTTTTTATAGTTTCGATTCATATGTCACGCATTGGTTATCAAAATGGGTCAGACTAGTTAGAATGCTACTCGATTAAATGTCTGGTTAGGAATTATGCTGCTTTATATGCCATAAAGATATTTATGTTTAATAGAAGTGTTTTGAATTCTGATTGAAACAATTCGTCTGTACTTATACATTATAAATGATAATATTATTGAAGCTTGAGAATAAAAGTAAAATGGTAATTTGAATCAAAAGTTGAAAAGTGACAACATAATTATGTGCTGGTATGATGGCGTTTAATAACTAAATTAGGCGCGTTTAATAACTAAATTAGGCATCCATTTGCCCACTCTATAAGCAACATTTTATTTATAGAAGTTTTTGTGAAACTAATAAATGAATATTGTATTTAAACTGTTATCAATTGTTTTAAAAAGTTATGGTTTTTTGCTCAACTGTCCAAAACAATAAAAACTAACAGTTTGTTGTTTGTGTTTTCATGGTTTCATGAAAAGGATGTCAAATACGTTTACTTATTTGACATATCAGTTTTTTTTGTTTTGTTAAATAGGATGTTAAATTAGTTTTTTAGGTTACAATTTATCAGTATAGAATGATATTTGCTGCAATCTACAGCCGTTTATATAATGGCCAGTTGTTTATCTTCATTGTAATATATTAGCTAGCGTGTTCAAGTTTCTTTATGTTTTCTTTTGTTTTTTTTTTCTTTTTCAAGTTTGTATAGGCTTCTCTTCACTGGATGCTTATTATTAGAATAATCTTGGTGCATACACATTCTTTTTGCGGGTTTGTCTTTGGTATGAAAGAATTTGGGTCGGTTTTGGTTTGAATCTCGTACTTCTTTTAGCTAAACACGTCGTGTTTGGATCAACTCAGCACGTTTATGTGTTGACATATATTAGTTCAATGTGGGTTAGTTTGCTATTTGAATTTAATTTGATGCTTGATTTGAGACATTATGACCGTCGTTTGAGTCATGCAAAAAACCTAATTAACCAAAAGTATGTGGTCAATGCAATTCGTGTAAACAAGTTTCAATATTATGAAGTAGCAGGTTTTAGTGCTGATCACACAAGCAAATAGTTTTAGTTTAAAAGTAAGCAAACGAACAAGCAAACAATTTTCAATCAAACAATAAAAGCAAATCGCACCCGGGACTTCAAGCAAGTAACTTACAATAATCTCATGCAACCTAACAAATTATACATTAACGGTTAACTACAGACTGATACAAAACCTTAGGCATCAATAATCACTTTACACACGACACTGGTTATCAAACAGTCCCCGCCAGTGTGACTCAGTTAAGGGCAATTATATGCTTTATTGTATTCAACCTAATCAAACAACCCTATGGTCAATTATTATAGCAACCGGTAACTAAGCGTTCAGATCAATGTAAACCTAAACCGATTGAACACACAGACATACTAAACATCAATAACCATAGATTAACCATAAAAAATTATACATAAACGTTCTTAGTTACATGAGAAAACTGAAATCGTTACAAACTTTACATTCCCGGGTGAGATTCTATGAGTTTAGCCGCGTCTCGGCATCATAAGATCTTCAATAATGATGAAATAGAGCATGTATGTGATGATCTCGAATATGCTACGATATGGTGGAATCGTCCTCTTTGAGCTCTGGAAATCGCCTGGTTCGAAGTATGATAAGATAGGGTCGAGGTATGATGAAATTAAGATAAACCCCTAACACCCACTCAGCACCTCCCATCGCGATACGCGATGGGGTCTTCATTGGTCCATCGCGTATCACGATGGACCATAAGTCAACCTTCATTTAAGTCCCATAGCGATACGCGATGGGTCTTCAAGAATGCTAATCGCGTATCGCGATGGCTCTTGTCATCAGCACACTTCTTTTGTTTTTTCTCGGTTTGCGTGCTAGACGTCCTGTGCCTCAACAGGTCCAAATTAGCTGCTTTAACGTATATGACATGAAATACAACAGACACGTATGAAGTATCGAAGTTCCAACAATAAACGATTAAAACTAATAGATAAACGAACTAAAACACATATAAATTAACCAACCATCACATCCCCACACTTATCTTTTGCTTGCCCTCAAGCAAACTCTAAAGCAAAAATCAACCTCCATCATAGGTATGTAAATTATCACCATTAATACTAGTAAGGTTTAAGGTCATACCCAGTATCCTAGACTGTCACTTTCTAGATTGACATCCCACAAATAAGGTTAAATGATATAATAAAAACAATAGAGCCGCCCAGAATAGTGTACTTTGTTTCCGGTTAAGGCACACATGCTCATACCCCTCATAATATAATATCTCTCATCTCGGTTTAATATCTAGACTAGAAAAAAAATGTGCTTTTGCCTCTAAACCAAGTATGAACACAAAGTACTAAGCTTGGAAGCAAGTAAAATCTCCACCTACATAAATGCTTCGACACGAATGCAAATCAAGAGGTCTTAAAACGGGTTGTAACGGGGCTAAGTGTAAGGGTATGGAAGGGAATTTTTCAAGTAGCTCAAACTATCCGATCCGGCATATTACAAAACAACTAAATAAACAATAACATAACATAAACAACTAATTTCATCACTAAACATATATATATATATATATATATATATATATATATATATATATTAAAACTAAACTGATAATACTTGAACATTGCAACTTAAACACAATACTTATTTGTTTTTGAAGCATAATAAATGTAATGCTTGATACATCCTATTGATAAATACTAAAAAAATTACAAAGAAACCAATTAAGCCGGATCGTCTCTCAATATAACATCTTACACACGTACTTGAGGATTAGGCTACCGACATGAACATGTGTACCTGTCCCCGTGGCTCGTTATCCCCTCCTAATCGACCCCATTTTCAACTTCTCGTTATGAAAACATTTGTGAATAAGACTATTGAGAAGTTGAAAAACCAACCATGACTAGAAACCTATAACTTGGTATTAATGACAATAATTAACAGTTAACAACTTTGGTTTCCGAACACTCTTCGAGGTACTATCGGGCTAAAATTTTCAAATTTCCTCCATCCCCACACTTAAGGTTTTCATTGTCCCCAATGTTAAAATTTTTAAACAATTAATGAACATTTTAGGGACGGGGTTGAAATTGACCTTTTTAACAATTTAAAACTCGGGGCTCTAATGTGATGGTTCTACTAGCAATTATACAATTACACTTTTAAAATTTAAACTAATAAAAAGAAAATAGTTTATGAAACCGAAAACGAAACTAGATCTTGTGGAATCATATTGAATATTTGACAATACATTCCGTACCTTCGGATCATCCCTATAATATACAAAGACAAACTCCAGATATTTGAGATCTTTCTCTTTGAATAAGATCTCAATTCCAGCGACGGTTTCATTAGATATCTTACAACTAGAATCACTCTTTTTTCCGATCCAGTCCCTCCATCACCGCGAACCCCAGTTAGATTCAGGCATGCTACACTTTTTAGTTATTGGGAGAACCCAAGTACTCTCTTTCAGATTCAGGAAAGTAAATTTTGTTAAACAAGTAAAAAAACGTTAAAAGACCTAACTCACTTTAGGAGGAATCACGATTGCATTTAGCATATTCAACAAGCCCTTTAAACCTCCCGGTAGCCCAGGAGGACAAGTGGGGTCTCGTAAGGGTTTATAGTGAACTACACCCATAAAGTTCAGTTACAACATAATATACAAAAAAAAACAGACATCAAATGATATAAATACATATAAGCCCAACCAGTTACACAAACAATATTCCCAATATAATATTGATATATACATACCACGAGAATATAAACAAAATAAAAGATAAAAATAAAGGTAAAAAGGATAGCAAAAGTCTATCTGTTCTGGCGGAGTATCGTCTGCAACATCCTGCAGGTCCACCAGCTGCTCCATTGTGATAATCAGTGAAGGTGGGAGCGGTACCTGCAAAGCAATAAACAAAAGTCTAAAGTAATCATCATGGCGGGCCGGGTGGGCCCGCGTCTCCTCTCGATGCATCCGCTGCTCCTACTACATCGCCAACTGCTGCTGATGAATCATAGCCAATGTGACTGGCTGCTGCTGATGCGGTGGCGGATGATGGAGCTCACACTGTTGCTGTGGCCACATCATGCGAGGGATCGGTATGTGCTGTCGATGAGTAGGGATCCCCCTATGCATAGCCACGCCTGCTGCTGTCCCCTCTGGTGGTGGTACCTGCGGACCCTGTCAGACCGGGACTAACGCCGGTGGATCAAAAAGCTCACAGATCCCGACCCGACGAGCCTCATCCAAACGAAAGGCCCTTGTACCTGGCCTTGGAGTAAAAAACCCAACCGGATAACGGTCGAACACACCGAGTCGCTCAGCGATCCTCGTGATATATGGCCCTAATGATAAACGTCCCGAGGATCCCTGTAGACTGCGCCCTCGTGCGAACTAAAACAGCAGCTGCATCGCCACATTGGCCTCTCGACGACCAAGAATGGAAAGAAGACACAGCAGATCAAGGTTGCGGCACTTCTCGGGACCTGAATGTCAGTCCATGAGAGTATAAGCAATGATCCTGTGAATGTAGCGATGGACGGGGTCCCTGATGGACGACTCCACAACAGTGCTAGAGTGGGCCCCGTCGGCGATCTCTGCCCAAAACTGGCCGAGCTAGTCCTCCGTGAGCTAGTGTTCACGGATCTGATGAGCATGCAGTGTGTAGCCATGAATGCTCTGCAGGAAGTCAGGAGTCTGAACCTGCTCAGTAGTATAAAATCCGATGGCCACAGCGAATTCGGGAACGGACATCTCATACAGATGTCGTCCTAGCGAGAATGACACCACATGTGGCTCAAGAAAATCGGTGGACGCAAAACCAAAAGTCGAATAAAACTCACGTGTGAGCTCGACATAAGGAATCGAGTCGTACACGAGTACCTGCGCCCACCGATCTGACAATAAGCGATGTACCTGGACGTCGATGCCCAAATCCCGCAACAACGTTCAATCAAACGAGCGGTGACGTGGTAGCTGCATCTCTCGAATCCTACCCAGCCTTGTGTACTCATCGGTCGTCATCCTAAATCTCAGCACCTGATGAAGTATCTGGCGTCCATCACCCATAATAGCCTCATCGTCAACGTCAGGAGTAATCGGTAACTCCTCACCATCATACTGTATAACTCGCGGCATCCTCTGCTGAATAGGGCGGTGCGGCTCGGGCTCTCCTCGAGGAGCCGCAACGGGGCCACAGCGCCCCGCGCCCTCAGGCCTCTGCCTCTTGCGCCCGGCGGCGCGATCAGACATATTAGCAAAATTAAACATTCAAGTTAGATATGTCAACAATGATTGTGGCGACAACCGTATGGCATTCCGGTCGCGGTTGTCCCACATATAATAAAACAATATTAAAATAATAATAATACAATAAAATAAAAATAAATAAAGACAAAAAATTCGGGGACACCCTGCACACATTTCTAAAACCATATTGTCCCGAAAAACGATACATCAATTTTCAATTCAAATCCAAACTAAATTCAAATTAACAAAGCATCCCCGTGATTCGATTAACAAACTGACAAACAGACTCGTGACACGACAAAGATAAATGCATTGACAGGCTGTCTCGAATAACGTGTAAACAAACAATTCCTATGTCGGTAAAACAGGTGAATTGAGTGAGAAATCGGGTTTAGAATATAACACATTAATAAAATATTCTCGATTCAAGTTCAAAAAAGATCGTTTAATATTGAACATTCACTTTCAATAATTTAATAATAAAATAATGATTTAAATTTTTGAACTGCAAAAACCCGACTTATTAAATAGTACGTTTAACAAACCCCGACAACCAAACTCACAAATACATCAAATACACGTTATATATCCCCTGCAACGACGCCATTTTGATTACCGTCGTTTGAGTCATGCAAAAACCAAACTAACCTACGTAGCAGGGATAATTAAGGTATCGTATCCACCAAGAGTATGTGGTCAATGCAAATCGTGTAAACATGTTCAATATTATGAAGTAGCAAGTTTTAGTGTTGATCACACAAGCAAATAGTTTAAGTTTAAAAGTAGGCAAACGAACAAGTAACAATTTTCAATCAAATAATAAAAGCAAATCACACCCGGGACTTCAAGTAAGTAACTTACAGTAAGCTCATGCAACCTAACAAATTAATCATTAACGGTTAAATACAGACTGATAAATTTGACAAAACCTTAGGCATCAATAATCACTTTACACACGACATTGGTTATCAAACAGTCCCTGCCAGTGTGACTCAATTAAGGGCAATTATATGCTTTATCGTATTCAACCTAATCAAACAACCCTATGATCATATATTATAGCAACTGGTAACTAATCGTTCAGATCAATGCAAACCTAAACCGATTGAACACACAAAAATACTAAACACCAATAATCATAGATTAACCATAAACAATTATACATAAACGTTATTAGTTACATGAGAAAAATGAAATCGTCACAAACTTTACAATCCCGGGTGAGATTTTATGAGTTTAGCCGCGTCTCCGCATCGTGGGATCTTCAATATAGATGATATAGAGCATGTAGGTGGTCTCGGTATGATCCGGTATGGTGGAATCGACGTCCTTGAGCTCTGGAAATCGCCTGGTTCGAAGTGTTGGAAGATAGGGTCGAGTATGATGAAAATAACATTAAAACCATAGCCTCTCGTCTGCACCCCCATCGCGATATGTGATGGGGTCTTCAATGGTCCATCGCGTATCGCGATGGACCCAAAGTCAACATTATTTTAACTACCTATCGCGATGGGTCTTCAAGATACGCGATGGGCCCTGTCTCCAGCAGATTCTTTATTATTATTTCTTCGTTATGCTTGTTGGACGTCCCGGGTCTTCATCCTGTGCCTCAATAGGTCCAAATTAGCTGCTTTAACATATATGGCTTGAAATACAACAGACACGTATGAAGTATCGAAGTTCCTACAATAAACGATTAAAACTAATAAATAAACAAGCTAAAACGCATACAAATTAACCAACCATCACATCCCCACACTTATCTTTTACTTGCCCTCAAGCAAACTTTAAAGCAAACATCAACCTCCATCATAGGTATGTGATGTTATATGTGCGTGCTGCGTGTGGTAGTAAAATTATAACGGATGAAATGATTTGCTTTTGCACAAGATCGTGTTTTAAATTTATAAAAGTGATTTCTACAAAGACTAAACACACACAAAATAGGCAAGTGTACCCATCGCATATGTAGAATAGTATTGGTAATAACCAAGTATCGATCCGTGGACACAAATGTTTCTAATGATAAATCGTTGTTTTACTTTAATCGGAGGTTTTAATAATTTTGGGCTTAATTTTCGAACTTTTTATAAAATATAAATACTTATATAATATATAGGTGGCCAAGACGGGAGATTCTAAACGAGTAGTTCAATTACGTGAAGGTTACCATCTAAGATCAAGAATTCACTCCATTTTAGCATTGATAATTAATATTCAAACATGTGGTAAACTTGCCATAGCAATATATGATAGATAGCTCCTTAAGCCTTAAGTTAGCATATTTGGCTCTAAGGAGGTAACATGCGCATTTTAAAGTCCATCATTTTCTAATGTCATGTTACCTCAGGAATGTCAATTTAAGTTGGCAAGTAGTTTCGTAAAGTAGAAAGATTAGGATTGACTTCGATTTCTCAAATACCAATTCTAACAACTTCAGGTGGTTGTAGGTAACTCACACAACCTCCCCTTGGTTGATTTAAGTAGGTTATACTTACACATTCCATTAACATATGATTTTTAACTAGCATGATATCCTAAGCAAAGCCATTTTCGGATTACCAAGACTTAGAGAAATAGATCATAACTTATATCTCATCATTTCTAAATACAATATAAGGATCCATATTTCGATAATTTATTAAAGTATTTATATCTTTCAAGAACATGAATCGATCATGAATGATTGCCAATAGAACTGACAATCACCAACTTTTAATTGTTGATTTAAGATGGTGAAACATTTCTCATCAAAAGATAATTGCAAGATAACCATGTACTTTACTAGACTAAACCACAAGTTTTAAATAATCATCAAGTAAAACAAAGCTTCTTTATATATTTTAGATGGTAAATGGAGTTTAGCTCATGATGAGAATGGTGATTAGCATTAGGATGGATGATGATAACAAACACATGATTAAACTAGAATAATCTAACCAAATGTAGATGAATGTTCCTTCTTAATGATGATGATGATGGTTGATGGTGATGACCTCCAAGCCTTCAAACTCTTCACTAGATATTCAATATGAGTGTTAGTGTGTGTTTTTATAAGAGAAAATCAGATAGAAATATTTTCAAGGCACACTTCTCAAATGACACAAGAGCCTCTATTTATAGGCTGCCTGGAGGTAGAAGCACCCCGTGCTTTATTAAGCACGACCTCGTGTCTACGTGTCCCAGTTGCATGTTTGTCAGATCATACATGATGACTCACCACGGCCCCGTGCTTCCTGAGGCACGGACCCGTGCTTTTTAGTGACATGTGCTAATTTTTTTTGTCGTTTCTGAAAGGTGACCACGACCTCGTGCGTCCTGAGGCACGGCCCCGTGCTTTTTAGTGACATGTGCTAATTCTTTTTGTCTTTTCTTGTAGAATTTTGTCTTTATAGATAGGTAAGCACGGCCCTGTGCTTTCAGAAGCACGCCCCCATGCTTTCAGGCACAGCCCCATGCTTTCTGAAACACAGCCCACTGCTTTGCTGTTTCTTGGGTTTTCTTTGGTTTTTTTATCGGTTTTTCATTCGTTTCTTCGTTTGAGGCTTGGATTTACCTGAAAATACATTTTAACATGATAAGTAGTTATTTTAACTATATTATACGATAGAAGTTGCAGTTTTTAGAGATTATTTGATGCTGAAAAATGTATATTTTTATATACATCAAACATCCCCACACCTGAACCTTGCTTGTCCTCAAGCAAGCTACTTATAAATATTCTCTAAAAATAGCAAGTTGGAACCATAGCTTAAACATCCCCAAAAGTGTTCCAAGAAAATGGGAACAAAATATCCAACCTTAAATCATAGGAATATATGTAGTGATATATAAAAAAAGTGATTTGTTTTTATGAGCTTCCATTTATGCAAAACGTCACGTTCTCACAATGTTCACTCACACTCGGTTTTATATCTGATCATACATGTGATGTATGTATGTGAACACTTTTAGCCAAAATGTGACTTGTGATAAATAAGCTTGTAACAAGTTCAAATCTCCGCCTTTGTGAAGGGTTGCATAGATCAGAAGGTAATATGGTTTGGTTTTGTGTGAGTAGGGATTTGGTAATTTATGGTGGTTCAAGGGTTTAGGTTAATGAGGATGAGGACGGTAAATACGACTTCTGCTGATTGTCGGGAGTCTTAAGATGTCTTCAACGGTTAGCTCCTTTCTCCCAATTGCTATATATATATATATATATATATATATATATATATATATATATATATATATATATATATATAAACCTAGTGACTCTTTTAAGGTCAGATAGTCAAGACCAGTTTTTTCGAGGATGTGGATAAGTTCTTCCTCAATCCTGTTTAGAACATAACTTCAAACTCTAATGGATCGTTCGGCTCTGAGCCTAATAGCCCCCACCCTCATTAGTTCGGTATATTCATGCTGAGACTGAGTTTGACTTTTTCTACATCTTCCTTTGTGAGACCATTTTCCGCAACCTAAGAATCGTTCGTATCTTTTTGCTCTCCTTTTCATTGCGCTTTTGGAAACTCCACAAAATGGTGGCCTTTGTTCGTCTTGGCGCCACTTTTTCCTTAACTCATTGCTAAAGAGAAAAATTATCTCCCTAAGTTCTGGAGGCAACCTAGGTGTTGTATTTTACAGGTGAGAGGGATAAAGTGGTAAGGATTTGGTTTGGGATTCGTAATTTGGAGAATGGTTTGAGGGGATTGTGACAATATTACCTTCTTTCTTATACAACGCTTCGTGTGGTCTTGAAATGAATATTGCGACAAGTTCTAAATCACACGAAACATATGACTCACGCAATGCTTCCGAAAAAATATTTATATGGTATAAGGTTTATCTCACTGTAACAGAGGGGTTGGGTATAAACGCCATACTTTGCATAAATTTGTTCTCATTATTATAAAACTTCTTTTTTACTTTTTCACTTTTTGGTTATAGTAGATTTCTAGTTGGTTATTTGCAGAAAATTCTCTTGGATTTTCTTTTGATTTTATTATAAAAATAGTCTTTATTTGCTACAAAAATTTTGTTATTAGAGAATCTTATAATTAGTTGAGCAAGCAATTAGTCAAGTAATTCCCCTCCCCACACTTGAATCTCACATTTTCCTCAATGTGAAAAGATTCATAAAAAGATTAGTAATAAGATTCATATGAAGTATGGATGGTAGAATGGAAAGGAACTTCCCTACGGGCCAACGAAATTTCGACAGAGCGTCCACTGTTTTTCGTCCGTTTTCCTGTAGTGTACCTAAATAATAAAAACCGCATAAACCACAAACATCCAAATCATAATAATACTGAAACTTATTATTATTATTATTATTATTATTATTTATTTATTTTTATTTTTATTTATATTTACAATACCTAGTTTAATCAGGGTCTTGGCCAGACCCTACTTCCAATATGTTCATCGGTTCTGGTGGAGGATTAGTACCTCCGAGACGGTCGCGAATGGTCCATCGATGTATGGTTTTAATTTATGTACATTAACTTTGAACTTGTGGCCGTCAGAATTTGAAATCTCAACTGTCCCATAATCAAAAACTGATTCAACTATGTGTGGACCTGTCAAACGAGATTTCAATTTTCCTGGGAAAAGACGTAAACGTGTGTTATATAACAGTACACGGTCGCCAACTTCAAATTTCTTGTTTCCATTTAAATGGGCGTCGTGTAAATGTTTAGTCTTTTCTTTGTAAGACCAGGAATTTTCATATGCCAGTGCTCTTAGTTATTCGAGCTCGTGAATTTGATTTTCTCGGTTTTTACCGGCGGACATTAGATCAAAATTCACTGCTCTCAAAGCCCAATACGCTTTGTGTTTTAGTTCAACGGTTAGATGACATGCCTTCCCATAAACAAGTTTGAATGGTGTTGTTCCTATTGGGGTTTTGTAAGACATCCTAAGGGCCCACAAAGCGTCATCTAACTTTTCTGCCCAATTTTTGCGATTCATTCCTATGGTCCTTTCTAAAATCCTTTTTATTCCTCAATTCGAGACCTCTACTTGCCCACTGGTCTGAGGGTGATATGGCGTTTCCAGTCGGTGGTGAACTCCATATCGTGCTAAGACTTTGTCCATTAAAGCACTACAGAAGTGAGTACCTCTATCGTTGATTTGGGCTTTTAGAGTAATGAATCGTGAGAATAAATTTTTCAGAAATCGTACAACTATTCGAGCATCGTTAGTGGGGAAGAGCTTGTGCTTCTACCCATTTATACACGTAGTCGACTGCTACAAGGATGCATTTATTTCCGAATGAGTTAGGAAATGGGCCCATGAAATCTATTCCCCATACATAAAAAACTTCACAAATTTGAATGCCTCTTTGAGCCATCTCATTCTTGGCTGAGTTGTTTCCAGCTCTTTGACAAGCATCGCATGCTTGGATCAAAGCATGTGTGTCTTTGTATATGGTGGGCCAGAAAAATCCTGCATCAAACACTTTTCTGACCATAGTGGCTTTACCGTGGTGCCCACCTGTAGGTCCTTCATGTAAGTGTTTGAGAATATCTAAGGCCTCCTTTCCTGATACACACCTACGAATAACCTGATCGGCCCCTATCCTAAACAAGTATGGATCTTCCCAGAAGTAGAACTTAAGGTCGGAGAAGAATGTCTTCCGTTGTTGATGAGTTAGCCATTTTCTTAGGTTTCTACAAACCAAATAGTTTGCGAAGTCGGCAAACCAAGGACTTTCATCCTTTTCCTGCATGACTGCTTGGATATGCATGAGAATTTTGTGTGGAAAATAATCATTAATTTCTTTGTGAAGTTCTTCTGAAGCTGGGAATTCTAAGCGTGAAAGATGGTCTGCGACTACATTCTCTGCTCCCTTTTTGTCTTTGACTTCTGTGTCGAAGTCTTGGAGTAGTGGAATCCATCTGATAAGTCTGGGTTTGACATCCTGCTTGTTGAAGAGGTATTGTATGGCGGCATGGTCGGTGTAAACTATGGTTTTGGAAAGAACTAGGTAGGATCTAAATTTTTCAAAGGAAAAGACTATTGCTAGTAACTCTTTCTCTGTTGTGGTATATTTTTTTTGTGCATCGTTAAGAGTTTTACTGGCATAGTAAATTGGGTGAAAATGTTTGTCCTTGCGTTGTCCGAGTACGGCTCCAACTACAAAGTCACTTGCATCGCACATGATTTCGAATGGAAGGGTCCAATCGGGTGTAGTCATGATTGGTGCGTTGACAAGTTTGTCTTTTAATATGTTGAATTATTCAACACATTCTTCAGAGAAGACGAATGGTGGGTCTTTCTCTAAAAGTTTGGTCATAGGTCTAGAAATTTTGGAAAAGTCTTTCATGAAACGACGGTAGAATCTTGCATGACCGAGAAAACTTCTAATGGCTCTGACTGAAGTTAGTGGCGGAAGTTTGGATATGGTTTCTATTTTGGCCCTATCAACTTCTAGTCTTGCTTGGGATATCTTGTGACCTAGAACGATGCCTTCTTTGACCATAAAATGACATTTTTCCCAGTTGAGTACTAAGTTTACTTCTTCACACCTAGCCAACATTTTGTCTAGATTTTTCAGACAATGATCGAAGGAGTCTCCAAAGACTGAGAAGTCGTCCCAGAATACTTCCACAGAGTGCTCGACCATTTCATGAAATATGGCTACCATGCAACGTTGGAAGGTGGCTGGTGCATTACATAATCCAAAAGGCATTCTTCGGTAAGCGAAGATTCCGTATGGACATGTGAAAGTGGTTTTCTCCTGATCTTCAAGAGCGATGGGAATTTGAAAGTATCCGGAGAATCCATCAAGAAAACAGTAGAACATTTTTTCAGATAATCGCTCAAGCATTTGATCGATAAAAGGAAGCGGAAAATGATCCTTTCTTGTGGTGTCATTAAGCTAAGCTTTTGGTAGTCAATGCAAACTCGCCGGCCTGTGATGGTCCTCATTGGTATTAGCTCATCCTTCTCGTTCATTACAACTGTAATTCCTCCCTTCTTGGGTACTACTTGAACAGGACTAACCCAAGGTGAATATGAGATTGGGTAGATTAATCCGGCATCAAGGAGTTTGATTACTTCTTTCTTCACCACATCTTGCATGTTGGGATTGAGACGTCTTTGATGTTGGACCACGGGTTTGTATTCTTCTTCCATGAGGTGTTTGTGAGTACAAAAAGAAGGACTGATGCCCTTAATATCCATGATCTTCCATGCAATAGCCTTCTTCTTATGGTTTTTGAGAAACTTAAGAAGTTCGTCTTTCTCTTCTTTAGAAAGGTGAGATGAAATAATTACTGGGAGTTGAGAGTCTTTTTCCAGAAAGGCGTATTCGAGATGGTTTAGTAGTTTTTTTAATTCTAAGTCTGGTGGTTCTTCGATTGATGGTTTTGATTTTTCATTGCATTAAGTGATCTCATATACTACTTCTGATGCTTCCTGATAGTTATTCACAATATTGAGATTATCGTTTTCTAAAATGGTTTGGTAATAGTGTCAGTTAAGATTTGTGTTTCTAATGAAGTATTAAGGGAAGATTTTCTCACATAGCAACTCACGATAGGATCGATGATGTCAACACAGTATAATGTGTCATCGTGATGTTGCGGATATTGCATAGATTTTCCTGTGTCAAAAGTGATTGCCTCGTCATTAACTTTGAGAGTGAGTTTACCGGTGCAATCAATAATAGCCTTTGCGGTAGCTAAAAAGGGTCTTCCTAAAATCAGAGGTACAATTTTGTCTTCCTTCATGTCTAGAATCACAAAATCTACTGGGAAAACAAACTTGTCAATTTTGACAAGCATGTTTTCAAAAATGCCCCGAGGATATTTAATGGATCGGTCAGCTAACTTAATGCTCATGCATGTGGGATTTGGTTCTCCTATCCCTAGTTTTACAAAAACTGCTTAAGGCATTAAATTAATACTAGCTCCTAGGTCAGCCAGGGCATTGCTAACAGACAAATTTCCTATGAGACAAGGGATAGTAAAACTCCCTGGATCGGTCATTTTCGGTGGCAGCTTGCTATGGAGCACAGCTGAGCATTCTTTACTCAAGGTGACGTGTGAGAGTTCCTCCAGCTTGCTTTTGTTTGTCAGCACTTCTTGAGAAACTTGACATAATTTGGCATTTGAGAGATGGCTTCGATAAAAGGGATGATGTGGAGTTTTTGAAGAGTTCTAAAAACTTCCCGTACTGAGCTTCCAATCTCTCTTGCTTCATCCGTCCAGGGTACGGAATAAATGGAGTATAAGTTCGGACTGGCTCCTTGGGTTCAACGGTGCTTGTTGGGATCAGTATCTCCTGTGTTTTATCAGGGGGTTCCTTTTCCATAAATGGTTCTGAAGTTGGTGAGGCAACAGTGGTTGTGCCACTTCTTAATGTAACAACGTTGGCTGCTGCATTTGGTTTGTTATAGTGTTGCTTGGAAGAGCGTCGGGTGGTATCTCTGACAATTGTCGGGCAATCTGCCCGATCTGAGTTTCTAGATACCGCAATGATGCTTGTTGACTTTGTAGGTCAGCTTCATGTTTTAACAATACTCCGCTAATATCAACAGCTCTTGAGTCGGCCTTCTTTTCTTCTTCGTTTGTCTTGGTCATGTTTTGGATCAACATTTCTTCGATTTTTTAGTAGCTCGGATTTTGATGGCTACTGGAACTTTGATCTTGAAATTGGGGTTTAGGCTGGATGGATTGATTCATCAGTCTTTTTTCGAATCCTAGTAAGGGTTGAGTGTTACCTCCGTCTTTCCAGCTGAAATTCGGGTGGTTTCTCTATCCTGGATTGTAGTTGTTGCTGAAAGCGTTGTTCTGTCAAGCGATGAAATCGACTTCTTCCATGGCCATGATGACTTTTTTACATTCACTCATTTTGTGAGTTCCTCCACAGGTGTCATATGTTAGTTTGGTTTTTGATAGTTCGGCTTGAAGTTGTTTAAATTTTATAGAAAGGGCTTCAAGCTGTGCTGTGACAAAAGTGTTGGAATCAACGTGGTGTATTCCTTTATGGGTAGGTGTAGATCTTGGTGGGTTGTAAGTGAAACTCTTCTTTGCAGCCTTCTTCAGGACTTCAAATGCTTCGTTAGGTGATTTGGATCCCAGGTCTCCGCCAGCTATTTGGTCGATGGCCTATTTGTTTTAACTAGATTGTGCGTCAAAGAAAGTTTGTACTTGTAACCATACGCTCAGTCCATGGTGTGTGCATCTTCTCAGAAGACTTTTGTATCTCTCCCATGCTGTGTGTAACGATTCATCATCATCGGTCCGGAATCCGGTAATGCTGGCTCGGTATTTGGCAGTTTTATCAGGCGGAAAATATTTGAGGAGGAACTGTTCAACCATCTGGTCCCAAGTGGTGATGGAACCAGAGGTAAGAGATTCTATCCATTCTAAGGCTTGACCCCTTAGAGAGAAAGGAAAAAGTTTGAGTTTGATTTTATATTCTGAACAGTTTTGGATTTTAAATGTTAAGCAGATTCGTAAGAATCGAGATATATGAGAAAGATGGTCTTCGTCGAGGAGACCATGAAATTGAACTGAATTTTCCACAATATGAATAGTGCTTGATTTGATTTTGAAATGTTCGGTGATATCTGGTGGAGCCACTCCATTGCCATAGCCTTCGAGGGTTGGCTAGGCATACTGGCTCATGTTCAGCTCATTGTTCTGGGCCGCCATCATTTCTTCTGTTTGATTTTCTCCTGATGCGGTGGCGTATACTGACTCCTCTTTGATTGCTTCGGCGGTTTCTGCAGTCCGTTTACGTGCTCGTCGACGAAAAGGTCCTTCCGGTTCAGAAATTGGAGAAACAAGCTCAGGCTCAAAAGTAGAGGACATACATGGGACTAAATCAAAATTAAAACTAAAGCAAAAGTTAGTTAAAGTTACGCTAAATTTAGGCTAAGCTAAACTACGAGCTAGGCTAAGCTATTTTAAACTAGACTAAGGTCTAAACTAGTTAAGCTAAAGTAAAGGTTAGGTAAATAAAGGTTAAAATTAGGCTAGCCGTAAAATTTTATAGTTTAATAGTTAATAAAAATTTAAAATAGAAGTTAAGAAAAATTTTTACAATTATAGACAATGATTAAATTAAAACTTGGATCGTTCTTAGAAATGTACCGTGTCCCCGGCAGCGACGCCAAAAACTTGATAGTGTGCGTGCGTGTGGTATAAAAATAAGAGGTTGGATTGATTTAGCTTTTGCACAAGATCGTGTTTTAAATTTATAAAAGTGATTTCTACAAAGACTAAACACACACCAAATAGGCAAGTTTACCGATCGTATATGTAGAATAGTGTTAGTAAGAACCAAGTATCGATCTGTGGACACAAATGTTTCTAATGATAAATCGTTGTTTTACTTTAATAGGAAGTTTTAATCATTTTGGGGTTAATTTTCGAACTTTTTATAAAATATAAATACTTATATATAATATATAGGTGACCAAGACGAGATATTCTTAACAAGTAGTTCAATTACGTGAAGGTAACCATCTAAGATCAAGAATCCACTCCATTTTAGCATTGATAATTAATATTCAAACATGTGGTAAACTTGCCGTAGCAATATATGATAGATAGCTCCTTAAGCCTTAAGTGAGCATCTTTGGCACTAAGGAGGTAACATGCGCATTTTAAAGTCCATCCTTTCCTAATGTCATGTTACCTCAAGAATGTCAAATTAAGTTGGCAAATAGTTTCGTAAAGTAGAAAGATTAGGATTGACTTCGATTTCTCAAATACCAATTCTAACAACTTCGGGTGGTTGTAGTTAACTCACACAACCTCCCATTGGTTGATTTAAGTAGGTTATACTTACACATTCCATTAACATATGATTTATTTAACTAGCATGATATCCTAAGCAAAGCCATTTTCAGATTACCAAGACTTAGAGAAATAGATCATAACTTATATCTCATCATTTCTAAATAAAATATAAGGATCCATGTTTCGATAATTTATCAAAGTATTTTATCTTTAAAGAACATGAATCGATCATGAATGACTGCCAATAGAATTGACAATCACCTACTTTGAATTGTTGATTTAAGATGGTGAAACATTTCTCATTAAAAGATAATTGCAAGATAACCATGTACTTTACTAGACTAAACTACATGTTTTAAATGATCATCAAGTAAAACAAAGCTTCTTCATATATTTTGGATGGTAAATGGAGTTTAGCTCATGATGAGCATGTTGATTAAGATTAGGATGGATGATGATAACAAACACATGATTAAACTAGAATAATCTAACCAAATGTAGATGAATCTTCCTTCTTAATGATGATGATGATGGTTGATGGTGATGACCTCCAAGCCTTCAAACTCTTCACTAGATCTTCAATATGAGTGTTAGTGTGTATTTTTATAAGAGAAAACTGGATAGAACTTTTTTCAAGGCACACTTCTCAAATGACACAAGAGCCTCTAGGCTGTCTGGAGGTAGAAGCACGGCCTCGTGTCTACGTGTCCCAGTTGCATGTTGTCAGATCGTACATGATGACTCACCACGGCCCCGATCTTCTTGAGGCACGACCCCGTGCTTTTTAGTGACATGTGCTAATTCTTTTTGTCGTTTTTGAAAGGTGACCACGGCCCCGTGCTTCCTGAGGCACGGCCCCGTGCTTTTTTGTGACATGTGCTAATTCTTTTTGTATTTTTTTGTAGATTTTTGTCTTCTCTGATAGGTAAGCACGGCCCCGTGCTCCCTGAAGCACGGCCCCTTGCTTCCAGAAGCACAACCCCATGCTTTCAGAAGCACAACCCCATGCTTTCTGAAACACAGCCCCATGTTTTGCTGTTTTCTTGGGTTTTCTTTGGTTTTTCTTCGGTTTTTTCATTCGTTTCTTCGTTTGAGGCTTGGATTCACCTAAAAATACATTTTAACATAATAAGTAGTTATTTTAACTATATTATACGATAAAAGTTGCAGTTTTTAGAGATTATTTGATGCTGAAAAGATGCATATTTTTATATACATCAGTATGTAAATTATCACCATTAATTCTAGTAAGAATTAAGGTCATACCCAGTTTCCCGGACTGACACTTTCTAGATTGACATCCTACAAATAAGGTTAAATGAGATTATAAAAACAATAGAGCCGCCCAGACGAGTGTACTTTGTTTCTGGTTAAGGCACACATGTCATACCTCTCATAATATAAGGCACACAATGTTTTCTAAGGGAGCCAACCCCCGCCCCTCACATTATCTACACTCATATATATAACGTATGAGAGGCAACCCCCTATACCCACACTCTCACTCATCCAGACGAGGCTTAACATAATTGACTCTATCACTTTTGCATTCACGCCAAGCTAAGATCTCGAAATGCATGAGACAACCAAGTTCTAGATATTATGGGCATACTGGTTGGTCTCTATAATGGCATTCAAATGACATGTGTGTATACTATATATTATATGTGAATTATATATATAAGGCTAATCTTACACACGTATCGAAGGAATTAGGCTATTGAGATGAACATGTGTACCTGTCCCCATATATTGAATTGGGTTATGAATAGATAGATAAATAAATATGAGTAATTTAAATAGGGTATACATGCCACCCCCAAAAATTAAAAGATGAAAAAGCGGGATATGTAAACTCACCTTAACAAGTGGATTAGGTGATGATGAGATAATAAAAAGAATTAGGATGAAAACGGTCAAGCTCCCCGAGGTTCACCGACAAATATTCTTAGTTGTTAATGATAACAAGAATTAAATATGATCATAGCGAAATACAAAGATTTATTACGGGTTTTGAGATTTGATATGTTTGTGTGAAACATTAAAATATTAATAGATACACTTTCGTTAATTATAAGGGTTATTATTATATTTATATTTGTTGTTGTCCATGTTATTATTATTATTATTAGTATAATTATTGATTTAAATAAATAAAAATAAGTATTATATACAATAATATATTAACGGAAAGATACGAGATAAAATAGTTTGAGTGTTGGTAAGATAACAATACGTCTCATTTAAGCGATTGGTAAAAAATGGGATTTATTTTTATTTTATTTATTATATGTACAACATATATATATATATATACATGAATATGTATATTACAAGATTAATACAAGTCCAAAGACATGAAAACATTAAATTTCGAAGTTCGTTTTATGAAGAAAATGCATATTTAAGAATATATACATGTATTGTTATCATAATATTTGATTAAAAGTAAATAAAATAAACAATTAAAAAAAACATAAAAACCGGCCCAGGGGGATTTGAACCCTCGCCTCAGGCCGGTTCTCTACCTTAGTGTAACATGCACTGGCCATCAGGCCAGTGCCATGACTTGTTCAATACACAGAAACATAAATTTATAAGCATAATATCTGGTTCTTATTCTTCCCCAATTTAAAACCCTAGAACTTAAATCCGTTTAATTGTTTATCGTTGAATCAAATTGAGTTAGGGTTATCAATTATTGACTAAAAACGACCTAATAAATTATATAATGGAATTGATTACGGATTAAAGGAGATCGACGAGCTAGGGTTTGCGGCTCTAGTTTGAATGCGAAATCAACTGTAACAAACGCGTAGGGGTTAATTGACTTAGGGGTTTTGTCGGTCCCGATTGATCACTCAATCCATATTTGTCATAACCCACACTTAGAGTGTTGACAAGAAGGTTAACGACGCGGCTATATTAGAGAAGAATAATAGTGTATTAAAGGCGGAATCAATAATACACTAGTTGTTGCTTGAAGAACACAATAAAGACACACACACACACAGATTCACTCAAAATATTTCTATAAGTAGTAAGTCGATAACAAAAAGGAAATCATTAGGGTTCTAAAAAAGGAATGATATGATTCTAGGCAGAATATCCGTAAGAATATGTCAGCTGTCAGATCGTTGTCAATCAATTCAGGTGTCTGTCCTATGTCCGTTTTGTGCGTCTTGGGAGGCGTGCCCTAGATCATTCTATTTATAGTCCTGCCTCCTGACAACTATCATTCCTTCTAGAAACCCTAATCATAGTACATATTCAGAAATCATAATACAAAATATTCTAAGTGTAAAACATGTCTACGGGTTGACTTTGTATCTTTTATCCTCTTCGAGTAGACCTGGTAACCTTGAAGTGTGCTTGGAACAGTTCTCAGGGTAGACTTTACTTGGAGTATTTTTCTTAGAAAATACTCACCTAGCAGACTTCAATATTCCTGACCATAGCAAACTTTGCTTGGAATGATCCAACGAGCAAACTATTCTTCATGAATCCCTTGAACGCTTAAATAGTAACTTATTAAGTAAACAAAAAGTGTGCTGGTAACACTGTTTGACTTCTGCTGGTAGCACTGTAGCTTGCTTTGAGTTGAACCTTACTTGGAAAAGTTCTTTGATGTATCTTGAATAACTTTCCCAAAGCATGCTCGGACTACTGTTTATTAATCAAACCTTGCTAGATCTTCCAAATTACTTGGCTTTAATAGCTTTGTTTAGTCAAGAGTTTTCTAGTAAGCAAACTATGCTTGACCTGAAGAACACCTTACTAGACGAAGTGAACCCTGCTCGGATTATCACTAAGGAATACTTCAAGAAGATAACTCTGCCCGAAAGGCAAAATACCTTGCTAGGCTTAAGTAAAAGCTTGCTCGGATGTCCAAGTGTGCCCGATGTCCATACTTAGCCATTTTCAGGGAGGTTGAGCAGATTCCAATCTTCCTTTAGTTCATTTTCTCATCCCAACAGTCTCCCCTAGATTAGAACACCCTCAGCTGTACCAAAACACCTCTAGTTTACTTACACTTAGATTAAAACACATATCAAATCAAAAGTCAAATTACATAACAAAATTAATGTATTACAAAGTGAGAATTATGTCCAGTGGACATTACAAAGCAAAGCCTAATCTAAACATGTACTTCATCTTCTTGAGTTGTAGGCTTCTTATCTTCTTTCAATTCTCACTCCACCTGCCTTTTCCTCAAAGATAAACAATTGTTGTTGATGAGAATGATTTTCAGGAATCGTCCATTTCATAATGTCATTCAAATCCTCATCATGAAGGAAGGTAAGGTCTTCATCAGATTTAATAGTGGCCAAAGTTGTTCCACCTGAGTTCCTGAGAATGTAGAAACCATTGTTCTCATTGTAGTCAATTCTTTCAATTCTACCATTCTGCTGAACTTCATGGTTTGGCCTAGTCAATCTTCTTCTCATGCTGATGCAAGTCATCATATTGGCCAACTGGTTTGTGTTCCCTACTCTGCAAAGGTAATCAAACTCAGCAAGATTAATATCACTCATTCTCTTTCCTCTTCTTGCCTTTTCATTCTTTGTTAATTTCCATTTCTTCTTTTGATTCAACAAAGGAAAATCCATCCCTGCTTCACTTTTCAAATATTTGGACAGTTCATTTTGCTACCTGCCTGCAAGCCTGTTTCTGTCATGATAGTCATATAATTCCATGCTTGCCATATTTTCTAATTGCTCTCTCTTGTAGTCTGCAAAGTCTCTATTGAAAATAAATCTCTTTCAATTGTCTACTTTCCAGCACTACTGTCAATCTCCGGGAAACAGAGTCATAGAACAACTTAATTGGTAGGTTCACATCAGTTGGTGGCCTTACTTGTCTTTGATGAGTGATTCCAGTTGCAGAACTCTGTCCGCTTGACGAACTTTGTGCTTTTGAAGCTGATGGCCTTGTTGGAACAGCTTTCATGGGTTTAGTGGCCTTTTCTAATCCAAATTTCTTCTCATATACAGAGATACCATCTCCGCTGGCATATTCAATAGAGTTATAAGATTTTCACCTCCATCTCTGAATAATTTGCCAATCATATCCATCAAATTATCATCTCCAAGCTGACCGGCTGGTACAAACTTTACTCTACCAAGGCCAGCTATGAAGGTTCTTGGGGTTCCTTGCTTTTCCATCAAATTTTCCCATTCTGCCTTTTGTTCATAAAACAACTCCTTTAATTGAGCCTTTCCCAGCATATCAAAGACATTTTCTTTCATACCCTTGTTTTTCATCACTTTTTCAGGATCTTAATCATCTCATCATCTTCCCATGGATCCCTGTATTCAACCTGTTCCGGTTTGATTTCTATAGGGACAAATGGTTTTGATGCTTCAGCTCTTTCAAGTTTATCCTTCTCCATCTCAGACATCAGTAGGGCTAGTTTTTTGTTCTGCTCATGCCCTCAAGTTCACTCAGTCTCCCCCTAGCTTCCATCAATCTATGCAGCAATTCCAATTGCTCATTTTCCCATTTTCTCTTCTTTTCAATTTTAGCCTTTTCACCCAGAGACACAAGTCTTGATTTCTTTGCAGAGTTTTCTGGTTGATCTTTCATTGATAGTCTTCTAAAGTGAGATTCAACCTTTTCTTTGGTAAGACTGTCAACCAGCTCTGGGGTCATCCCTTTCTCTATCAAATACTTACATTTCCCCCCATACTTCTTTATCACAGCATCAATCTTTTCATCTAGCTTTGTTTCTCTTTTAAACCTCTCCTTCTCCTCTTTCTCTATTGTTTCTCTTGTTGTATTGTAATGTCCATACAAATCATGGAAACTCATTCTGCTTAGATCTTCCCATTAAGTCCTTGTTTTCTCAAATACTCTCTATACTTCATAAAGTCTGCATTTTTCTTTTCAATCCTTTTTCTAATTTCATAATTTTCCTTGTCAATCAACTTTTGCAACTCCTCATCAGATATGGGAGCCAATCTTTCAAATCCATATCCAAATCTTATCAACCTGATTATCAAAGGATTATTCCTTCTTGCCTCATCCAAACTTTGTTGAATATATGCCCTCTGTTCATCAGTCATTTTAACTTGAGGGGACATAATATCAACCTTTTCGGCATTATTACCTTTATCATCATCATTATTGTCATCATCAGCATTATCATCATGATCAGAATCATCTTCTTCAGTAGTGTCTTCTTTTTCAGTTGACTCATCTACTGCTTGAATTCTTGGTTCTTCTGAATTGGGAACATCTTCAGGCATAATCATCTGAACTGGAACAACCATCAAAGGGCTTTCCTGTTCCTTGGGGCTTTCAATAACATATTTTGGTTCATCATAATTTTTAGCCCTTTTTTTTTTATTTTTCTTCATATGTTTGCTTATTAAACTTCCTCTTTCTAGAACAAGTCTTTCCAAACTTCTTTACTTGAGATGTAAAATCGTCATGTATCATGGAAGCCTTTTTCAACGATGTTTCTATAGTTTCTTCAGTTTCTACTTGCTTAACAGATTCTTCATTTATACTTTCATCTATGGTTTTAGTTTTGTCTTCACTTTGAGGTTCATGTTGAGGTTGGCTGAATTTGCTTAAGACAATTGCCAGAGTGTTATCAGCTTCTTCAGCCTGATTCAACCTAATCAATGCCTCAATTACCACTTGACCTGCATCATTTTCTTCATCAAGAGTTTTGTCAATCTTGGCTTGCTCAATCAAAGTGTCTTGAAGTAAACTCTTCTGTAGTTAAGGTTTGGGCAATAAATTCGCTCTCTCTTGTTTCATTTATCACCTTTTCAATCCTTTTGGAAGCCTTAGCATTTTCATCATCTTCATCATCCTCAACATTTGCCTCCTGTGTAACAACACACTCTTCCTCATCATCAACTTTAGCTTTCCCTTTCTACATTCTTCTGTTCTTTTCTTCTTCAATTTCAGATGGAAAGTTATCAATGTCATCCTCTAATCTTTTCAGTTCTTCCTCATCAGCCACAATCTCCTTCTCCTTTCTCAACAAGTCATCATCACAATATCCATATAGGGTATTCAATCATCATCATGGGCTAGGGATTGAATTGGTGTGGATGGGAAGTTTAATAAGTTAGTTAGAATTGGTTGAGGAATGTAAGGTTCATGAAGGTTGTGGCTTGGTTCATGAGTAAAGGTTTGGGTTTGGGTTAAGGGTTGGTAAGAGGTTTGGTCAATGGTTTGAGGTGGATTGAAAAGTATCTTGAATACATATGGTGATAGTAAAGATACTTTTCGAATCAATTGGTATCAGAGCGAGGTTACCGAATCGTTCAGACTAACCGCTGAACTAGATTCAACTCGCTCTTGAATCCGCCATGGACGTTAAACTTGAAGTGTGTTGAAGTTTTTTTGGGTTTTTGCATGGATTTGGATGAACTTTGATGATTGAAGGATTATAGATGTGGATTGATGTCTGGGTCGATGATTAGTTCGGAGATTCAACATCAATTTCATGTTTATATATTCAGTTTTGTCAAGATCTACAATATTCGGTTCGTTTTTGTTCAGACTCGTTTATATTTGATGTTCTAGAATTGATTCTTTGATGTAATTGATGTAAGATTGGAGATAGAATGTTGATTTCGTGATGATTTGATGAGATTTCAATGATTTATTTCCTGTATGAAGAGTTTGATTTCAGATATGAAAACCTAGGGTTTATATGCTGAAAATTTGGGGAAAATGATTATTATGTGTTCAAGGTCTGATTAATTAACGAGTACTTGGAGTCAAGGACTGTTTGGGGCTGGTTGATGTATTTCTTTCTGATATGAGTTTGAACAGTAGCTGACTCCGAATAGTAACAACCTTCCGCTCAGTCATAACTCAATAACAACCTAGTCTTTAACATATGAGCAGATGTTGCTTTGTTTACTGTCATGTGTTTGCTGATTTAAACGATTGTTGCACATTAGATTATTACATGAACAATTAAGGTGAAAATGTTGGTAGGGGAAGTTTTGTAAATATGCAGCTAGTACAATATGTTGCTGATGATTATACATGAACAACTAGCAAGGATTCCAGGTCACGAGCAGAGATAATTATGTGTTCGATATAGATAGATGAAGACTATTGTTGTTGATCTAATTAGTCCCAAGTACATATGTTGAATTCAATTTAAAAATAGATACAGATGTTGCTATATTTAATCAGTCACGAGCAACTATTGTAGCAGGGGTAATTTTGTATTTATGTTACTGGTTCAAGTAATTCGAAAAATGGTGCAACTGGTTGCTGCAACATATTAGATCAGAATCCAAGACACTAACCAACAGAATATATTTGAGAAACTTTCAAGGGAATCAGTATCAGAACCAGCAACCAAGAAATCAGAACCAGTATCAACATAACTAGCCAAGAAACACCAACTACAACAACTTCAACAACAATCCCAACTTTAACAACAAGTACCAGCAACCTCAAATGAACAATCAGTAGGTAGTTCCTCATAACCAAAACTACCAGAGAAACACTAACCAAAACCCTCCAAATGTTCCAAACAACAACCGAAACAACCAAAACCAACCTAGAAATCAAGGGAATTTAGCACTTGCTGCTCAACAAGAAGGTGGTTTTAATTGGAGTGATCATGCAGAAGACATAACCAAGGCCAATGTTGCATTCATGGCAAAAATTGAAAATGAAGTTGGATCTTCTTCTTCTCAGGTACATCCAAAATCCACAATTGAATTACTTGAAACAATTGATGCATTGATGTGAAAGTAGGCAAGTTGGAAAGTGAATGTTTTAGGAAACAGAGCATGAAAAATGTGTATCAAGCTAGTGATGTTACATATGAAGAAAAGATCAAAAGCCTAGAAGAATATTGCATGAATAGCTACAAAACTCAATCAAGGTATGTGACTGAGATTAAAGGACTGAAGAAAATGGTTGTTGAAGAAAAGGTGAGAAATACCACACTACAAATTGAAGTTTAGTTTCTGAAGAATCTTGTATCCACTGGAAACATATGTGGTATTTTGAAAAAAGTGAAAAAAGAAGATAAATACGAAGTTGTTCCTCCACCTTTTAACAGTAGCTATTCTCTTAAATTGATAAGGAGAAAAGGGAGCCTTATCTCAACCAATTCAGAGATGTGTTCAAAGACAAGGAATATTTCATTGAACATTATGAAAAGATTATTGTTGATGAACAAGGAGAATTTGTTTTGAAAGAATATGAGAAGGATGAAAAGTCAACTGGTGTGCAAATTTCTGAAGATGACTTCAATGAATATGATTTGGACAAGGATGATTTAAGTGACTCCAGTGATCAAGTTTCAAATGAAGAAATCCAAGCTGCAGAAAGAAACAGAAGACTGAAGAAGCCTGAGTCAATTGAACAAATTCTATTATTTCCTCTTACTACACCAAAAATGATAAGACTAAATGAGAATATGAGAAGAGAACATGTGTCATTTGACATATGTGAAGGGTCTACAAGAACAAAGGTGGCTTACAATGCTGTAAGGCCACCAAGCAGAGAAGTATTGAGAAAAAATCAAGAACAACAATAAGAAGAAGCCTAAAGAAACATTTGAAAGTGATCAGTTTATTCCAGTATACCCTGTCTTTTCAAGTCAAGAGTTATTTGACATTGGAGAGGTTGAAACTATGGAAGAATATGAGAAAATACAATCAAGACATAAGGGATCCTTGGAAGAAGAGCCTATGAACTTACATAAAATAATCTTTGTGAAAAGCAAGACTGAAAGAAAGGACATAAAAATTGAAGTGTTTGTGCCTTTCTAAATTGATTTTGATGGACTCAAGATAAAGAAAACACTTGGAATTGAACCACCTAGACCAAGTGAGAGATTTAAAAAGGGAAATGTTCATGAAAATTTCAAAGGAAATGTGTGGTGTAAAAAGTGTGATGAATATGGTCACCACACGGATTCTTGTCATGAGAGGTTCACCTTCAAACCATTCCATGTTCCAGATGAAATAAAATTTGGTCAAGATTTTGTATTCTACAAACATAAGTATGATGAATATCTGGGAAAAAGAATAGTGTGTGAATAGGTGAAAGAGAACAAGGTTGAACCAAAGGATGTTGAAAATTTGAAGAAAGATGGGAAGCGTGTAGTAAAACCAAAGAAGAGTGTGAATGGCCAAGTCAAAAGAAACAACCATTCCATCAAACCTGAATCTGCTATGAAAAGAAACATACAGCCATTGAGAATTGTTCCCAATCAAGACTCAAGATCAATTAAATATGATGATTCTCAAAAATCACCAAACAATGGGAAGAAAGAAAAAATGGATGCTTTCTCAAGAAAGAAACCAAAAAGAATAAAATTATGATGAGAAGTTCCTAATGATAAATGGGTTTGAACCTCATGGATTTCGGTGGAAACCAGGAGGTGAAGTTCAAGAGACAAAGAGATTTGATGTGAGAGATTTTACTAGTGAAAAGGATTATGTGGTGCAAGAATGCAAAAGCATAATTCCTTATGTGAAGACTCTAAGCCCAACTGATAGTGGCTATGAAAATGATGAATCTGATGCTTGTAAAACTGTTTATGAAGATCCCAAGCCTATTTCTTTCACATACAATGCAATAATTGTTACTGGAACTGATGATTTGCAAGTTGATTCAGCTTGCACTTCACCACCCAACTAATCATTCTCTTTTATTTGTGCAGGAACAGTCCACTCCACTGAATGAAGTATGGTACATGGATAGTGGGTGTTCTAAGCACATGACTTATGACAAAAGGTCACTTGTTAATTATGAAGAGAAATTTGAGGGTCCAATAGCTTTAGGTAGTGACGAGAATGGTGGTAAAATTGTTGGAAAAGGGATTCTAACAAATGGCAAGGTGTCATTTGACAATGTTTTCTATGTAAAAGGATTACAATATAACCTCTTAAGCATATCCCAAATGTGTGATAAGGGTTATAAGGTGGGATTTAATGATTCACATTATTTCATCCTCAAACCTGAATTTGTAAATCCACCTGACATGATTATGATGATGGCATCAAGGAATGGCAATTTATATGAACTGAACATGAAAGAAGTTGTTTTCAGAGGAGATACCTGTTTTGTTTCTAAAGCCACTGAAAATGAACCAAAATTGTGGCATAGAAAATTGTGTCATGTCAACCTTAAGAACATGAACAGATTGGTGAAGGGTGAGCATGCAATTGGCTTACCTACAAGAGAGTTCAAATTGGATGATAATTGCATTGCATGTCAAAAGGGCAAGCAACACAAGTCTTCACACAAGACAAAACTTGTTAGCACAATTGATCAAGTTCTTGAGATGCTTCACATGGATCTTTTTGGTCCTGTGAGTGTTCCAAGCATATGCAAGAAGAGATACTGCGTTGTGATAATTGATGATTTCTCAAGATACACTTGGGTCTACTTCCTAAGTACAAAAGATAAGGCTGCTGAGTTGATTAAGGGGTGTGTGACTAGGGTTGAGAACCAATTAGATGCAAGGGTGAAGATCATGAGAAGTGACAATGGTACTGAGTTCATAAATGGAGTAATGGAAGAGTTTTGCAAAGCTAAAGGAATTTTACAACAATTCTCTACTCTTAGAACTCCTGAACAAAATGGTGTTGCAGAAAGAAGGAATATGACACTCATAGATGCTGCAAGAACCATGCTAGCAGATTCTTTCCTACCTGTTACTTTTTGGGCAGAAGCAATCAATACAACCTGCTATGTTCTAAACAGAGTACTTCTCAACAAAAGTCAAGACAAGACTCCTTATGAGATTTTGTTTAAAAGAAATCCCTACATCAAGTTTCTTAAGCCATTTGGATGCAAATGTTCACTTTTGAACACCAACGATTACCTAAACAAGTTTCAAGATAAATCCTTGGATTGCTTTTTTGTTGGTTACTCAACACACTCAAAAGCTTACAGAGTATATGTGAAAGATCATTTGAGTGTGATTGAATCATCTGATATTGTTTTCAATGAAAGTTTCTTGGCTGATTACACTCTCTAGCAAAGTGCCTAGGTTGTTGGAAGTTATAACAAATGGCCTTTGACTTATCAAACCCAATTCTTTCATTAGGCATTGATAGAAGAGATCTACCAGTCCTATTATATTGCCTTTTGCTTCTAAGAGCCAGCATTGTAGCTTGCCATTTCAAGTCCATATCTTCAAGATCATCTGCATCAAATGGTTCTAAATCATCTTTAACAATGCTAGTGTGAACCATATTCTTTGCCACAAAAGCATTGTAGGAGTCTGTGAACATAGAAAACAATGCTTGAGTTTCACTTTCTTGACCACCATTTCCTCCAGCATATGGCAAATGTCCACTAGCCATGGAGGCTAAATCATTATCATCAATGAGTTGGACATTGAACCTTGATTGGTTTCCTTGGTTACTTGAACTACCACCAACAAATGCCTTTGGTGCATCACTACCAAGCTCATTAGGTTCTTCAATGATAGGTATTTGTTGTTGGTTTTTTGTGGTTAAGTTTCCCATATGAGCAATGAGTGCATTCGTGTTTGTCACTTGGAAACATGGTCTTTCTTCTTTTATCATCTCATTCTCTATCATTTCTATTTCTGCCTCTTGGAGGAAACATATTACATTATCAAGCTTGAGCTGTTCAAAATTCAGTTTCTGAATAATGAACTTGCTTGCTGTATACCATTCTTTTGGCAGTGATGACAACAACTTTGTGTTTAAATCGGAATCAGTCATCACATAGTCTGTTGTTCTGAGTTCATTCACAATGGTCAAGTATCTTTCAAGAATTGATTTCAGCCTTTCACCTTCTTTGTATTTGAATCTTTCAAGTTGTTGCTTGAGCATTGCCTTTTTGATTTTTTTCAACTCAGAATTCCCTTCAAACATTTCAAGAATTGCATCATACATAGCCTTGGCAGTGATATGATGTGCAACCTTGGCCATAATTTCCCAAGACAGACCCAATTTGATCTTTGCAAGAGCTCGATCATCCACTTTCCTCATCCTATCACCAACGGCTTGGTTAGAATTTGCTCCTGTTTCAGGTACATATGGTCCATTCTTGATGGAATTCCACATGTCTACGTCATTGTAACAAACCACAACGTCGAACAAAACTTTCCACTTCACATAATTTTCCTGTACATAGAGCCTCGAAATTTTGTTAGTGGAGACCTCCTGCTCCTCATAACCAGACATTTTGTAAAATATTTTAAGGCAAACACAAAGACTTAAAAAATTTCGACTTATATCTGAGGTATGATTCTCAAATCTGATGAATCTGGTCCGAATAAAGCATGATTAAGAATAACAATAAACAAGTTCTAGGGAAAAAGAAACTTTTAGACAGTAAAACAAGGCAGATCTGAGTAAAGAAGAGAAGAGCTTCTGAACGTCACTCTCCAATGGAACAGTGCTCAGCTGACGTCACCCTTCGTCCTTAAATCAAACATATTCAGTCAATTATCAACAACGTATTCTTCACCAAGGTAGTCGAGCTAAGCTTGATACCACTTGTCGGTCCGGAATGATCACTCAATCCATCTTTGTCGTAACCCACACTTAGAATGTTGACAAGAAGGTCAACGACGCGGCTAGATTGGAGAAGAATTATAGTGTATAAAGGCGGAATCAATAATACACTAGTTGTTGCTTGAAG
Source organism: Bidens hawaiensis (assembly GCF_021521415.1). Lineage (NCBI taxonomy): Eukaryota > Viridiplantae > Streptophyta > Magnoliopsida > Asterales > Asteraceae > Bidens > Bidens hawaiensis. Next base: position 338,349 of record NW_027491927.1, read on the forward strand.
GACACAATAAAGACACACACAGACACGGATTCACTCAAAAGATTTCCATAAATAGTAAGTTGATTTCAAAAAGGAAACCATTATGGTTCTAAGAAAGGAATGATATGATTCTAGGCAGAATATACGTAAGAATATGTTAGCCGTCAAATTGTTGTCAATAAATTTAGGTGTCTCTCCTATGTCCATTTTGTGCGTCTTAGGATGCGTGCCCTAGATCATTCTATTTATAGTCCTGCCTCCTGACAACTGTCATTCCTTCCGGAAACCCCAATCATTAATACATATTCAGAATTCATAATTCAAAAGATTCTATGTGTAAAACAGGTCTTCGGGTTGACTTTGTGTCTTTTATCCTCTTCGAGTAGACCTGGTAACCTTGAAGTGTGCTTGGGAACAGTTCTGTGGGTAGACTTTACTTGGAGTATTTTCCCTAGAAAATACTCACCTAGCAGACTTCAATATTCCTGATCATAGCAAACTTTTCTTGGAATGATCCAACGAGCAAACTATTCTTCATGAATCCCTTCAACTCTTTGTTAAATAATAACTTATTAAGCAAACAAAAAGTGTGCTGGTAACATTGTTTGACTTGTGCTGGTAGCACTGTAGCCTTGCTTGGGAAAGTTCTTTGAATGTATCTTGAATAACTTTCCCAAAGCATGCTCGGACTACTGTTTATTAATAAAACCTTGCTAGATCTTCCAAAACTTGGCTTTAATAGCTTGGCTTAGTCAAGAGTTTACTAGTAAGCAAACTATGCTTGACCTGAAGAACACCTTTCTAGACGAAGTGAACCCTGCTCGGATTATCACTAAGAAATACTTCAAGAAGATAACTCTGCCCGGAAGGCAAAATACCTTGCTAGGCTTAAGTAAAAGCTTGCTCGGATGTCCAAGTGTGCCCAATGTCCATACTTAGCCTTTTTCAGAGAGGTTGAGAAGCTTCCAATCTTCCTTTAGTTCATTTTCTCATCCCAACAGGTTTAGGTCGCGAAGTAGTAAGGATGGTGTGGACGAGTTTAATTGCAAAATGATCGAGTTTGTATAGTGTTTCATGGACCATTTAGGCCGTGGTTTGCCATTAACGAATTAGCTGTCAATTGATTGACAATTACCATGATTAGGGTGTCGGTAGGATCGGATTTTGGTAAAGAATGATTTGGTATGATCAATTACGTCACTTAGTCCGAAAATTGAGGTCCAAGCCAAAAAGTGGGTATGGCGACGGTAAAGAGGGAGAAGAGAAAGAGAGATTTTATTTTATTATATTATTTTCTAGATGGTCCTTATAATTTGGTGTTGGGTACCAAAATGAATTAATGTTGGTTGGGGATTGTTTTTGTACAATCTTATAATTATAATCAAATATATATATAAATAAATAAATAAGTAAAATACTAAAAAAGTTGCGGGATTTATTGATAAAATACCCGAACCCGGGTCGGGTAAAGATTACAAGTACGATATATTTGAAAACCCGAAATGTTACAAACGTCCTGTTAGTAATAATAAAAATTAAAAACAGTTCGGGTTTTCAGGTCCAAAAATTGACGAATATTACAGTATTCACAACTTTTGAAAATTTCGTCTCAGAATTATAGAAAACCATAACATAGATAAAGAAAGTAAGTGACAAGAGATTTTTTTTAACATAGACTTTCGAATGACCCAAATAACGCTAAAAACTGAATACATGAAAAGGACACTTATATATAGGATGTACAAGCGACGTATCCACCATGCCCTTAACTCATCGATATTTGTACCGTTACCCAAAATCACCCAAGTTTCTGAGTCATGACACACAACCGTATTCATCATGAGTTCCATGCGAGGATTTCGATAATTATGCGTGCACTCATAATTATTTAGATCATCGCATGATGCACATGGTTCATCCCGTTGTGCGGGTTTGAAAACAGGGGTAAAAGATAATTCCCTTTTTAATCGAAATTTAAATGGGATCATTTGATCAAGAGAAATAAACATATATATGAATACGGAAAATTTAATGATCATAAATAACTAGTAAATAATCTTAAAAATAATAATAATAAATAAATAAAATAAAAATTTACAAAATTTTTTAAGTTAACCATCGAAAGTGATAACAACAAAATGAAATAAATAGATAGAGGAAAATTATATAAGTAACTTACACATACGATGTAGAGAAAATATTTGAGACGACGACAAAATTCAAGCAATAATAGGTTCACACAACAAACGAATCACATGACTTATGAATATAATAATAGTTAAGGGTTGAAACCACGATTATAAAATTGATTAGATGAGGTAAGAGTACAATGAGAATGTGGTGAGTTTGGAGGGTTTGGGTAGCCATGTATTAAAATATTGAAATAAAATTTGTACATGTGATTCCTATTAGATAACTATGTACAACACATGTTCATAGTCCCAATTTCAAAAACGTTTGTAGGAAAACCCAAGATGTACTTGTCGATTGAACGTTCAAGGGGAGTGACCATGTGGGGTATGAGAAGGCTCAGTTCATGGAAACGATCGTTGTAGATGGTGCCATTTCCACTTTCTTGTTTCAAATTCCAAAACTCCTTTTCCAGCTTCCGAAGGTCATGTTTCGGGCAAAACTTCTTGAGCATGGGTTTCTTGAGCACATCCCAAGGCAAGGCCATGGAAACCTCAGCGCCAAGCGTGCGCTTCTCACTGTTCCCCCAATTGAAGGCATTCTTCTTGAGTACGCTAGAGGCATAAGTGGTTTTCTTTTCCTTGGGACATTCACAGTGGAGGAACACGCTATCCATTTCTTCAAACCATTGGAGGAGAATAGTAGCACCGTCGATACTGAAGTATTCGGGCGGGTTAGCACTCTTGAATAGTTTGATGGAGCAAGTAATTGGGTTCGGAGTTGTGGATGATGTAGGAGCATTCACAGTTTGGAGTTAAGAGATGATTGTTGGGAGGGCCTCCACGATTCCTTTAGCCATGCGGGATGACATGCTATGGCCCAAGTTGCCGGTGCGACAGTTACAGTTGATAAGGAGGGAAGAAGACATGCTACAATGACGACACGTGAAAAATATATTATTATGTTTTCAAAAAAGAAATTGTATAACTATGTGAAATTTTGAGTTTTGTGAAAATTCATGAGAATACAAAATAAAATTTTAATAACCTTAACTTAAAGTATTGATGAAATTGATAATTTAAGAAAATATTCATTCTTAACAAAATAAAAAAAATTAGGCAAATATCTCATCATTGATTTAAGAGTGTGATCGTCCCATGACCACGTTTGATACAACGAGGGTAGCAGTTTCGAGTACGTTCGGTGTGATATGCTTTGGCCTAATAAGTTCCACACCCTTACCGAACACTCCGGGAAGGCAACCAGGTCTCATGGTTGATTGATATTTATGCGCATTGCACTTCCTTAGGCTCGCAAGCCTTGGTTTCAGGGGTTCGGTAAACAAGTGTGTCCCTCTTACAATTACTACATCTGTCACATTAATCATCCTCAAGGAGAGGGGAGTAAAAAGGTGAGATTTCTTAAGGAATTTCCCTATTAAAAATCGTCCTATAGTTTTAAAAATAATTTTTTAGAGTGAGGCATAGCCTCGGAATAAGTGTGTGCTTTTGTGTAAAAGGATAATATTAAATCATTAAATAATGTTTAAGATACTACAATTAATAATAAAGTTCACGGTGCAAACACGTAAAAGCATATCACGTATAAGGATCCTAGGCATATCACGTATAAGGACACTAAGCATTCTACTAGGTCGTTAAATCTAACCACCTATCTTATAGCCTCCGGCTCTAATACCAATCTGTCACACCCCGACCAAAGGCGGTGGAACATGCCGGGACGTAACGTATTGATTGAACAGTAGCTCAGAACACACCAATTAAAGCGTAAATAATTATTTAACTTCATTAACATTGAACAAGTACACAAATTCAATAATCGTAATAAATACATCATAATTTTGTTATTTGAATAGATATCCTAAGGTCAAACTATTGTCTTCAATCTTGAATAATATCAACTACTTGTACCTGTAACATGTATTTAAATTGAGTTTGTCAACACGAATGTTGGTGAGAATACATAACTTTTAGCTTTATATATAAATATATATATATATATATATATATAGATAAATCACAAATCATATGTAAACGATGAGTGTTACAATTCTTATGAAAATGTAAACAACTAAATAGATGTGGACCCGTTCTTATTGATAAGAAATCAAAGTACTTGGGTAAATGTATGATCATACTTGATGAGGATGAGCTACCAACCACCAAACATAAAATGAACAATTAAGCACATAGAGCTTGCAATAATCACATAGAAACATATATTGAATTGGGTTATGAATAGATAGATAAATAAATATGAGTAATTTAAATATGGTATACATGCCATCCCCAAAAATTAAAAGATGAAAACGCGGGATATGTAAACTCACCTTAACAAGTGGATTAGGTGATGATGAGATAATAAAAAGAATTAGGATGAAAACAGTCAAGCTCCCCGAGGTTCACCGACAAATATTCTTAATTGTTAATGATAAAGAGAATTAAATATGATCATAGCGAAATACAAAGATTTATTACGGGTTTTGAGATTTGATATGGTTGTGTGAAACATTAAAATATTAATAGATACACTTTCGTTAATTATAAGGGTTATTATTATATTTATATTTGTTGTTGTCCATGTTATTATTATTATTGTTATTATTATTATTAATATTAGTATAATTATTGATTTTAATAAATTAAAATAAGTATTATATACAACAATATATTAACGGAAAGATACGAGATAAAATAGTTTGAGTGTTGGTAAGATAACAATACGTCTCATTTAAGCGATTGGTAAAAAATGGGATTTATTTTTATTTTATTTATTATATGTACAACATATATATATATATATATACATGAATATGTATATTACAAGATTAATACAAGTCCAAAGACATGAAAACATTAAATTTCGAAGTTCGTTTTATGAAGAAAATGTATATTTAAGAATATATACATGTATTGTTATCACAATATTTGATTAAAAGTAAATAAAAAACAATTAAAAAAACATAAAAACCGGGCCTGGGGGATTCGAACCCGCGCCCCAGGCCAGTTCTCAACCTTAGTGTAACATGCACTGGCCATCAGGACAGTGCCTTGACTTGTTCAATACACAGAAACAAAAATTTATAAGCATAATATCTGGTTCTGGTTCTTCCCCAATTTAAGACCCTAGAACTTCAATCCATTTAATTGTTTATCATTGAATCAAATTGAGTTAGGGTTATCAATTATTGACTAAAAGCGACCTAACTACATAAACTAACTACCGGGATTGATTACGGATTAAAGGAGATCGACGAGCTACGGTTTGCGGCTCAAGTTTGAATGAGAAATCAACTGTAACAGCAGCGTAGGTGTTAATTGACTTAGGGGTTTAGGTTGGGATGTAGTAAGGATGGCATGGACGAGTTTAATTGCAAAATGATCGAGTTTATATAGTGTTTCTGGACCATTTAGGCCGCGGTTTTCCATTAACGAATTAGCTGTCATTGATTGACAATTCTCATGATTAGGGTGTTAGTAGGATCAGATTATGATAAAGAATGATATGGTATGATCAATTATGTCACATATTCCGAAAATTGAGGTCCAAGCAAAAAAGGAGGTATGGTGATGGTAGAGAGGGAGAAGAGAAAGAGAGATTTTATTTTATTATATTATTTTCTAGATGGTCCTTTTAGTTTGGTGTTGGGTACCAAAATGAATTAATGTTGGTTGGGGATTTTTTTTGTACAATCTTATAATTATAATCAAATATATATATAAATAAATAAATAAGTAAAATACTAAAAAAGTTGCGGGATTTATTGATAAAATACCCGAACTCGAACCCGGTCGGGTAAAGATTACAAGTACGATAGATTTGAAAACCTGATATGTTACAAACGTCCGACTAATAATAAAAAAATTAAAACGGGTCGTGTTTTGTTAGTGCACGGTTTTGCGTCTAGAGTCTTTGTATTTAAAGTTAACGTTTTGTTAATGTTTATTGTAATAAATAGTTTTATTTATTAACCAGTTCGCTAAGTTAAAGGCTAGTTTGCAAGGGGATGTTAGTGAACTAGCCAAGTAATGTATACCTTCCTGGTTCGTTAGAAATGTTAACGAATCAGGGGGTGTTTCGTTATGGTTATTTATGTAACGAAGGGGAAGCTGATTCGCTAGGGGATGTTAGCGAACCAGATTACCCTCTATATATAGTGAACTACTGTTCACTTTTAATAAAAGTTTTTGAGTTAATTAACGTATTTTGTGTATTCCAGAACTCTCCCAAAGCTTCACACCTAATATTATACAATCAATCATACATACTGATAATAATTATAATAATAATAATAATAATAGATAATCACATATATATATATACACTGAATTAAGGTAATTAAGAGTTAGATCCGTATAATAGTATTAATAGTATAAACGTAGATCTGAGAATCAGATTGTGATAATTGTTATTGATACGAACTAGTCTGGGATCCAATAACTGGTATCAAAGCCTTCGGTGCTCATTACACTTGATTTGGTGGTTATTGATATTGAATTAGTTGAAATATGGACGGATTGGATAGAATTTGGATTGGTTAAGGTATTGGAAATGTTCGAATTAGAGGAATTGTGTTTTGGATTGGATTTGTGGTGATTAAGTGTGATTTCGGTGTAAGTCCGAAACAGGGGTTTTGTTTTGATCAAAATTGGTTTGGTATTTAGCGTTAATCGGTTACGAGATGATGTGTATTGGATTCGGAATTTGATTACGAGAAGATTGATAGGTTACTTGTGCGATTTTGTTGAGAAACAAAGTAGTATTACAAATTTAGTAAATCTGGGTTTCTGGGTTTAATCTTCAAACTTTCTGGAAAACTTGTTTGAAGATTTGAAGATTTGAAGATGAACTTGATTCGTTATCTTCTTCATGGTGATTCGCTATATGTTTCATGGTGATTCGTTATCAACTGTGTTACTTCGTTACCCAGTTCGTTAACCAATTCGAGTGATTTATTGATTCGTGTAATCTAGTTCGCTATCTAGATTAACCGATTCGTGTAACACGTGTTCTTCTTGGAATTTGTGTCCTAACAACCTTTTCCACGTGGCATAAGGTTTCAGAGTTTGTTACAAACAGTTGTAACAACCTGATTCACTATAGTGTGATTCGCTAATCCACTGTAGCTGATTCGCTAAGCATTCCTTAGTGATTCGCTAAGTTTATTTTGGCTATTCGTTACTGATTACTGTCTAATTCGCTAATCAAATCCTTTGTGATTCGTTAAGTTGACTCGTTAAGTTGACTTTTGATTCGCTAAAACACTCACCTCATTCGTTAAGGTACTTCGTTGCTGATCAGTCTTAACTTCGTTAAGAGTTGATTCGTTAAACACTGTTAACAGTTCCCTATAACTGTTCTCAGTTCGCTATAATAGTTCACAATTCGCTACACAGTTCGTTAAACCTAGTTCTTTAAACTTGTTTAATTTTCAAATATGGCCGGTATGTATGCATTGGCGTCTCAAAACATGTTGATGCAACAAATGTTACAACTTGATACTGAGATAGGTTCACATTCCAAATGTCCGAGATTGATGAAATTCATTGATTTTGCAAAGTGGGAACCTCGGTTTCGTGCTCACTTAGGATGAGTTCATCCTGATTGTTCTTACTGTTTAGATGAGGTCTACACTGTACCTATGATTGGAGATGAGACTACGGGTTTTACACCAAAGGCTATCTCACAATACTCTGTTGAAGAAAAGAAAGCATTAGAGATAGAAATAAAAGCTTATTCTACTCTAACCATGGCCTTTCCTGAGACTATCTTTCACCAAGTGGGTAGCATAAAAAGATGTGATGCTTTATTTCAACATCTTCGCATGAGAAGTATGGGTAACACAGCAGAGAGTAAAAAAGTAATGCTTAAGTTTCAGTTTCGAAACTTTAATCTATTGAAAGGTGAGACGGTTGAAGAAATGACAACAAGATTCAATCACTTGATTGCTAAGATGGACAAGATGCAAATTGAAGTTCCTGAAAGTGATAAAATTGATACTATCAAGAGTATACGTCCAAGTTCTTATTCCACATTCTTAATGGTTCTGAAGGAAAACAATTATTTCACAAATGAAGATCTGACTGCTATTGAATTTATTCAAAAGATTGAAGCCATAGAATATGATCTGAAATGTCAGAAATCTTCAAAGGAAAGTCATGATCCTTCGTTCTATGGTGGAAGTATGCCTCTTAGTTCAACCATATCGCCACTAACCGCTTTTCTTACTCAAGCTGTTGCAAGTGAAAATGCAAATGCTTCATTTAATGATCCACAAGCTTGTTCTATACTGCTGGAAATACATCTGGTAAGTCTGGTTCATCTGGGGCATCAGGAAATTCATATTATATTAAACAATTCTCATTTCAACCAAACATAAACATAAAGGAGGCTGAACAGAATTTTGCATTCTTGTCTGCTTTTATGTCTTCCTATGAGAATTTGGTGAGTAGTAAGATTTCCACAAGTGATTTAACCGATGAAGATTATGATCAAATTGATCCCCGATGATTTAGAACTCATGGATCTAAAGTGGAACATGGCGATGATTGTTAGAAAAGTGAAGAAGTTTATACAAAGAACAGGCAAAAATCTTCCTTCATTGAGCAAGAAGCTTGGGTTTGATAAACTAAAGGTTAAATGCTACAATTGTCAAGAATTTGGGCATTTCGCAAAGGAATGTGATAAACCTAAGAAAGAATACACTGGTTCGAGAAATCAAGATCAAAATGATGCTGGAAAGTCTTCAAGTTCAAAACCATCATCTTCTGGAAATCAGGCAATGCTGCCTAATCTGGATGGTAATGATTGGTCTCAAAAATTTCTTTGCAACAACAATCAAGCAAACCTAGCAATGTTTGGAATTGGTGAAAATTCTCAAGATGCTAGTGGAAGTGATTTGTCATCTGATAATGATTCTGGATCCGAGTTGGATGATTCAAGCGAAAAACTTCCAATTAATTTTGCTTATATGGCAAAGATCAGCGAATCTTCCACGTCTGCTTGCACAGCCAACCAGAATGAGGTTAGTAAATCTACTTTTTCTAAGGTATCATGTGTTGATTATGATTATAACAAGTCTATCATTAAAACTTCAAAATGACAATTTATTGAAAGAGATTGTATCATTGAAAGATACTTATAGACAATCCTTGAATTCTCAAATTAACTCAAGAGAAAAGATTGAGGCTTTGACTATAAGTAATCATGATTTGAAAGCCGAGTTATCTGTGAAAATGACAATTAATGACCAAAAGTTTCAGGAAATCTTGAAACATCGTTCTAAGATAACTGAGCTTGAGAACGAGGTTCTTGAGTTTAAGAACAAGTTTGGTAAATTTCGAAATTCTTCATTTTTGTTGAATGAAATTATTGAAGTTTCTGGAAAACAAAAGGACTCTAAAAAGGGTATAGGTTTTGTAGAAATTCCTCTACCATTTCACAACGACTATAAATGAATCCTTTTGCTAAAAAGGAAGAAGAGGTAATTTTGAAAGAACCTGTGATTTCAGAAAATGTTAAATCTGTTAAATCTAAAAATGTTAAAACCCAAGTTGCTCCTCAAAAATCTCATGTTCAAAGCAAAAAGGTGTTTGTTGAACACGATGACGAGGTCATTATCGAGGATGTGTTTGAACCCGATATTATACACAAGAATAAGAACATTCCTAGTTCTAATCATATTCTGTGCGAGCCTCACGAATTTGAGGAAGCAGTGTATGGTTCACACAAACCTCAAGAGAAAAAGGAAAATTCAATGAAAGTGAACTCTATGAAGGCAAAGAAGCCGGAAAAACCGAAAATTTCTGATGAGGATTTAATGCGTTTCATTAATCCTTCTAGTTCTAAGCCATCTGCTGCTGGAGTTTTTAAGTTAAAGGGAATGGACACAATGTTCACTAAAAAAAATTCCAATTAGTATCATTAAACCTGAACTAATTGAAAGTGTGTTTTACAATGAAACTTCCAAAATTTGTGAACTTGAACGTCAATATGCTCAAGCGAAAACATCAGTTTCATCAGATCCAATGACAAGAGCAAAACAAGTTTTAAAACAAGCTAAGCAAGTTAAATTTGTTAAGTCAACAGGAACTGACACCTTGAAAAGTTTTTCAAACTGTTCTAATTTAGATTTTTACCTAAAGAAGAAATCTGAATTATCTGATGAGTTTGCTAAGAGCATGACTAAAAATGTGAGTCATCAACAAACAATTGAGTCATTCATTTCAAATACCTCGCATCATCATCGTGTAGACATGCGAACTTGTTTCTTGTGCGGTCAACTTGGTAATGTTGTGAGGGATTGTAGTCAGAAGTATCAGCACAATCTTCATCCTTTTATCAAGGACCATTCCAAACCAATTCCTGTGGTAAAGGAGATTTTGAAACGACCGGTGTCGTATGCTGATGATACTCATATTATGTTCTCTATTGTGAATCCTCGTAAGGTGGTTCATGTTAATGAGACTCATGGTCAAGTTAAATCCAAGTTTGTTCCAACTGCTCCTTTGTGTAAGAATGAAAATTCAAATGTGGTTCAGGCAGCGTATCTAAGACGAAAGTCAAAGAAACCTGCAACTTATTCACAAGTTGCTGAACAACAAATGATTGCAAGTAAAGTTAATTTTTCCCAAAAAAACCAATAGGTGCCCAAGACTGAGGCCTGAGCTGCCTTTTTGAACTAATCACTTTTGTTTGTGTGTAGGGTTCATCCAAGACCATTTCTGGTGAAAACTGGATTATGGACAGCGGATGTTCTCGCCATATTACTGGAAATTTCAACCTCTTATCAAATGTGAGAAATATTCAAGGGGGTTATGTGGCGTTTGCTGGGAATTCTGGGGTATGATCACACAAGAAGGTGAAGTGTCGAATGGGAAGATTACATTTGAGAAAGTAAATTATTTTGATAAAGTTGATCATAACTTATTGAGTGTTTCACAGATTTGTGATAAGAAATACACTACTGTTTTTACTGATAGAGAGTGTCTTATTCTGAAACCGGGATACGTGATTCCCGAGGACATGGTTGACATGAGATCACCATGATCAAATGATATTTATGTATTGAATATGAACTCTAGAGCACCTACATCGATCAAAACGTGTTTTGTCTCGAAAGCAACCGAGAAAGACTCCATACTTTGGCATCGAAGAATGGGTCACATACACGTTAGAAAGATGAATTGTTTAATGGAAAACGATTTGGTTGAGGGGGTGTCGTTGAAAAATTTTAAGTTATCAGATCATTGTGTTGCTTGTAAGAAGGGCAAACAAAAGAAGAAATCGCACCCATCTAAGGTATTCAATTCCATTGATACTCCGCTAGAACGACTTCATATGGATTTATTTGGTCCAGTGAATCGTGCGAGTATTTCTGGAGACTGGTATTGTCTTGTCGTGACTGATGATTATTCGAGATATTCGTGGGTTTTATTCATGAGCCCGAAAGATCAAACGCCTATTTTGGTACAAAACCTTATCACGAAAATCGAATCACTTTACAAACAAAAGGTGAGGAGAATTCGGAGTGATTATGGAACAGAATTCAAGAACACTATGTTGGATTTCTTTTGTATTCAAAAGGGAATTCACCGAGAATATAGTGCACCCTATGTACCTCAACAAAATGGCGTTGCTGAAAGAAAGAACAGATCCTTGATTGAAGCTGCAAGAACCATGCTCGCCGATTCTAAGATTCCTGTGCAATTCTGGAATGAGGCTGCGAATACGTCTTGCTATACACTTAATCGAGTTCTGACGGTTAGACGACTAAAGAAGACCAGTTATGAATTATTAAACAATCGTAAGCCTAACTTAATGTTTTTGAGTTAATTAACGTATTTTGTGTATTCCAGATCTCTCTCAAAGCTTCACACCTAATATTATACAATCAATCATACATACTGATAATAATTATAATAATAATAGATAATCACATATATATATATATATATATACACTGAATTAAGGTAATTAAGAGTTAGATCCGTATAATAGTATTAATAGTATAAACGTAGATATGAGAATCAGATTGTGATAATTGTTATTGATACGAACTAGTCTGGGATCCAACATGTTTTCAGGTCCAAAAATTGACGAATGTTACAGTATTCACAACTTTCGAAAATTTCGTCCCGGAATTATAGAAAACCATAACATAGAGAAAGAAAGTGTCAAGAGATTTTTTTTTCTTTCCTTTTTTTTTAACAAAAACTTTCGAGTGACCCGAATAACGCTACAAACTGAAGACATGATAAGGACACTTATATATAGGATGTACCAGCGGCATATCCACCATGCCCTTATCACATCGATATTTATTACGTTACCTAAAATCACCATAGGTTCTGAGTCATGACACACAACCGTATTCACCATGAGTTCCATGCGAGCATTTCGATAATTATGTGTGCACTCATAAATATTTAGATCATCGCATGATGCACATGGTTCGTCCCGTTGTGCGGGTTTGAAAACAGGGGTAAAAGAAAACTACTTTTTAATCGATATACAAATGGGATCATTTGATCAAGAGAAATGAACATATATATAAATACGGCAAATTTAATGATCATAAATAACTAGTAAATAATCTTAAAAATAATAATAAATAAATAAAATAAAAATTAATGAAGTTTTTGAAGTTAACCATCGAAAGTGAAAACAACAAAATGAAATAAATAGATAGAGGAAAATTATATAAGTAACTTACACATACGATGTATAGAAAATACTTGAGACGGTGACAACATTCACGCAATAATAGATTCACACAACAAACGAATCACATAATTTATGAATATAATAATAGTTGAGGGTGAAACCAAGATTATAGAATCGATGAGATGAGGTAAGAGTACCATAAGAATGTGGTGAGTTTGGAGGGTTTGGGTAGCCAAGTATTAAAATATCAAAATAAAATTTGTACATGTGATTCCTATTGTATAACTATGTAAAACACATGTTCATAGTCTCAATTTCCAAAACATTTGTAGGAAATCGATCATAGGTAGTTTATGATACAAATACAGTACTATTAGATAAATATGCACATCACCATGCACATAGTCCCGATAATAACCGGTCATGGACCACTTAAATCATGATAATAAATTGTGTAACAATTAATAGTGCAATAAACGACAAAATATAAATAAATGAGAGATTAAATACCATTTTAAATAACCATAATTCCCATTTATAACAAAACTGGAGATTTAATGAAGCCAATACATTAGTTTTAAAAGAAAAGATCTAAATAAAATAAAAGTTTTTTGTGTAGCACGTCTTCATAAAGGGTTAGGCTTAAACTTGGGAACCGTTGATGTAACACACTTGTTCTTGAGTAGCTTGGTTTCTTGTGGTTGGTTGGATGATTGGGATTTGGTTGACTTGAATTGGTTGAATGGGTATTGTTTAAGATTCTTGGATAGGTTGAGCTTGGCAAGATTGATATTGATTGGTTTAAGTTGGGTAGGATTGAATTTGGTTCATGTGTGCGAGTCTTGGTGCATTGTGATAATAGCTATGGTCTCTACAATTGTAACAAGCTCTAATAGTTGAGGGCGCTTGAGTAAACGGTTGAGCATAAGGTAAAGTTTGGTGGGTTGGGTTTGCGATTGGGCCAAGACATAGTTTTGGGAATTGGACTTTCTTTTATTTTTGCAGTAATGGGGAGAGTTGTTGTTGTTGTGCTTGAAGGATTCAGGCTTGGAAGACTCGGGTTTGGAAGCTTCGGGCTTGGATTCTTTGGTGGGCTCGGATGCAGGCTTATCATTGGGCTTCTTGGAATTTTTCCGCGTCAAGGTCCTGGCCTTAAACGTCGTTTTCGGTGAGGGTACCGACTAAGGTGATGGCATCATGGAGGGTGAGGGTCACGACTTAGGATGGAATCTCGGATTTGCATAGGCAAACCCGAGATGTACTTGTCGGTTGAACGTTCAATGGGAGTGACCCTGTGGGGTATGAGAAGGCTCAGTTCATGAAAACGATCGTTGTAGATGGTGTCATTACCACTTACTTGTTTCAAATTCCAAAACTCCTTTTCCAGCTTCCGAAGCTCATGTTTCGAGCAAAACTTCTTGAGCATGGGTTTCTTAAGCTCATCCCATGGCAAGGCCATGGCAACCTCAGCGCCAAGCGTGCGCTTCTCACCGTTCCACCAATTGAGGGAATTCTTTTTGAGTACGCTAGAGGCGTAAGTGGTTTTCTTGTCCTCGAGACAATCACAATGGAAGAACACGTTATCCATTTCTTTGAACCATTGGAGGAGAATAGTAGCACCGTCGATAACGAAGTATTTGGGCCGGTTGGCACTCTTGAATTGTATGATAGAGCAAGCAATTGGGTTTGGAGTTTGATATACATCTATTTATACATCTCGAACTCCTTGTAAAGTTATGTTTATTTAAAGCTTTGAGTTCGGTTTAGTTCGTGTTTTTTTCTTCTTTTATTAGTTTAGGTTTTGAGTCAAGTTTATTATATGTTTATCATGTTTTAAATCTTTTGGTGTCTTGCATGTTAAACTCTAACTCTTTCTATCATTTCATGTCTTTCTTCTTTGTTTTTAATATTTGTTTGGGATTATATTTTATAATGATTCTAGGCTAAACTTCATGTCTACCTAGGTTTGATGAACATGTATTGACTTGATTCTTGCTTTGGATGATTGTTTTGATTTTGGTTTCGTTATATTAATAGTAAAGACTTGATTTTGCTTTCATGATGCACATAGGTGTTTATTATCTTGGTTGATTATTATCTATTGCTTCACATGGATCTTGTTTTCTATTGATTGTGTTCTTTAGATATTAGGGTTCATGTTTAATCAATTACTTGGTGTTTTGATTATTTTGATTGAATAGGCCTATTAGATCATAGAAGCTTGTTGATCGTTGATTAGGATTTTGAAAGTTTTGCTGAACTCCAATAGCTGTGAGGTGAGGAGTTGTTCACGTGTCTTGGTCAATCACATTCTAGGTTAGATTAGTGACAGTATTCTTGCTTGGTTATTGTGTTGATCCTTGTTCATGATGTCGTGTTTAGTTTATCAATTTATCTAGGGTTTAGTGTTTTGTGAGATTGCTTACTTTAGATACTATTAATTAACCCTAATTGATGAATGTGAGGAAATCAATCCAACTGATAGCTTAATAATCTAATATTTATTCTTTAGGATTTTACTTGATGCGATCGAGGGTTCTCTAGGGTTTGTTAGATGAATATATTTAGAACTCAGTATCCATGTCATGTTAGTTGTCCATTGCTTGGTGATTGTTGATACATGAGATTCTTACCTAGGTAGATTCCTTCTCTTATCAGTTTTGATCTTGTGATTAATTGCTTGTTTCTAGTTTACTTGTTCATTTACTTTCTTAATTTAATATTAGTTTAAAAACCCCCTTAAAACATTAATAATAAATAGTCGTGCCGTAAGTCGAGTCTAATTAGTTAATTTACGTAATTTATAGAGTCATGTGGGTTCGATATTCCGGACTTACTTAGCTTTAATACAATTGATCGGTTCACTTGCTGGTGTTTTGTATAGTTGAGTCTTAGGTCTAGTTTTTATGCTTGTTTAATTTAGTTAATAGTGTTAAGTGTCATTTTATTACATGTGGTTTGATCAACTACGCAACTTTTATACTTTTTTTAATTTTTCGCAACTGGCTACCCCAGGTTTCAAAAACTGGCCGTTTTAGTACTTTTTCGTAACCCCGTTTAATTTGTCCGTTAAGTAAAGAGCATAATGGTAAATTTAGTTATTTTATTTATTTTCTTTTTTTCTTTTAAGCTCCTTCCCTCCCCCCCCCCCCCCCTTCAATATCATCCAAACCCTAATCCCATTCATCCTATTCGTTTACGGTTTACCTCCCAGCCACATCCTCACAGCCACATCCTCAATGGAACATTTTAAACAAGCATTCTTTCACCTCTCAATCCAAACCCTAATCCCATTATTTACTAGAAGGTAACGAGAGGTTGGATTGAGCAATATAGGGTTCTAGTTCATCAACAATTGTGATGAGCACAGGGTATGACAGACCGTACAAGGAGCACCACTGGGCATCACGTAAACGTGCTTCCATGTGCCAGATGTGTTCGGTGGATAGTGCACGAAACGCGGCGACGGAGTATTGGGTGAGGGTGGTAGGTATGGGGTGCCGGGTTTGCGGGCGGTGGAGATGAAAGAGAGGACGGAGGCGATGGTGAAGAATAGGAGTAAGACGCCGAAGGTGGTGGTTAGGAGGGATGATGAGGTGGTGGTGGTGGTGTCGGAGATAAAGGAGGTGGTTTGGTCCAGGTGGTTTTGGAGGTGGAGGAGGTTGGACAGGATGATTAGGAACGATTGATCCATTCGGTGTTGAATGTTGAAAGTTGAAACCCTAGTTTGATCTCCGGTGAGTGGTGGTGACGGAAGAGTGCGATGGTGGTTATAAATACGGTGGATGTATGAGTTTGGTCTTATGGTTTTTTTTTGTTAAGATGATATAAAACGGATTTCATTATTAGGGCTTAAAAGAAAAAAGTAAATAAATAAAATAACTAAATTTACCATATGCCCTTGACTTAACGGAAAAAATTAAACGGGGTTACGAAAAATTACTAAAATGGCCAGTTTTTGAAACATGGGGTAGCCAGTTGCAAAAAATTTAAAAAAAGTACTAAAGTTGCGCAATTGATCAAACCACAGGTACTAAAGTTACACTTAACTCTAGTTAATATTTAATTGACTATTTTTAGCACATCAAGTTTTTGGCGCCGTTGCCGGGGACTCTTTGCGATTGCGTAATTAGCTTTAATTGGACTTATTTGTAACATACATGCTATTTGTTTTATTTTCGTTTGAGTCGTAGGAGTCTAATTAAATTTTAGTTTATTTTTGTTTTAGTTTTTGTTTTTAGTCTACTCATTTGGTCCGTTGCGTTTTTCAGGTTTATGCCACATATTCGTTCGCAAGGACCACCGCTGGAGAATCTAGAATTTTCTCTGTTGAAGGCCGAGGCTAGCTCGTCAGCAGAGAAGCAACCGTCAGAAGTTGATTCGACACCAAAGTCATCACCAAACAGTTCACCAACAGAAAGTCCGAGAAGTCAAACAGACGACCAAATAGCCGACGATAGAACAGTTGTTGCTCAAGCCTTCGATGGCTTAACCGGAAACCGATCATACATCGTCATCCCCGAAATCGACAATCCCAACTCGTGGCAGATTCCGTCATACGTCATGAACAATATTGTTCAAATTAATCAGTTTCATGGGCATGATGACGAGGATGCAGCGGCACAAATTAACTGGCTTTACCGCGTTTTGAAAACTTTTAATTTACAAGGTGCAACTGACGATGCCATTTTCTTACATCTTTTTCCTTTTTCACTTGCAGGGAAAGCGGCTCGTTCACTTGACACTCAGCCACCTGGCACGTTCACTACTTGGGAAGCACTGCGCTTAACCTTTATCAAAAGATACTTCCCACCTACTAAATCGGCTAATCTTCGTGATCAGATTCACTCGTTTCACATGGATCCGGATGACTGGTATTATCATGCTTGGGAGCGTTTCCAGAACATGCTAGCTAGTTGCTCACAGAATGGTCTCACACCATGGGCTCTCGTGGAGAAATTTTACAATGGGCTGAACTATGAAACCCAAGTTCGTTTCGACACGGCTGTGGGAGGAAATTTAATGGCAAAGAAGAATGTCACCGAATGCAACAAGATGTTTGAAATCTTTGCTCAATCTGATTTTGCCAAAGGGCCACATCGTGAGAATTCCACTCCCGTTAGCTGTACATCCTCATCTTCTCGAGGTGTACACCAGGTTAACCTGGATACTAGTGTGGCTGCTGCTTTGGAATCACTAACTAGAGAGGTTAAGGAGCTGAAGGCAAAGGTTTGTATGGGTGGACATGGCACTTTGGAGTGCCCATTGATGAATCAAGAGGTTGATTTATTGCTGGTGAAAACAGGGTTCCAAATGCTTTTAATAGTAGCAACAATTCGAGTTGGAACACCTACAAAAACCCGAATCAGAACAATTCTAATTGGCGTCCATCGGGCGCACCACCCGGATTGCAAACATCTTATAATCAAGGACAAGGTCAGTACTTCAATAATAATAATACCAATGGTACTAATGTTCAAAATAATGCGCAGGATTCGAAAGGTGGAATTGGATGTTTGGAAGAGATGATGAAGCAAATCTTGGAGAGAGATCAAGTTACATAGAAAAAGTTTGCTGAACACGATTTGATCTTCAAGAACTAACAATCTGCTATTCTCGATATTCAAACGACTGTTGGTGATATTGCTCGTCGTTTAGAACAGAGGCCTCCAGGTCATTTTTCGGGTATTCCTCAAACTAATCCGACTGCCCAATTGAAAGCCATCTCCACTCGTAGTGGTAGGGTTTTTGGTCCGGAAAATGTTACTAGAGAAGTTGAGAAGGATGGGGCTGACGAGTTGGTGGATGAGGAGATAGAGATGGAGGTTCCGGGAAAAATACAAGGTAAATCACCATTTATTGAGCCGCGAGTGAAGAAAAGCATCGAAAAGAAGCTAGTTGAAGTCCGGACACCACCACACATCATTGACCCTGCCTATGTTCCGTATCCCACTTTTCTAAAGCATCAAAAGTATACGAAAGATTACGCGCATTTTCTCAATATATTTAGTCAATTATCAACCTTCCGTTCGTCGAAGTCCTTCAGCATATGCCTAAATATGCACAATTTTATAAAGATCTTAAAAGAAAGGATAAGTTGGAGGAGCTGTCGACTGTACCGCTAAATGGAGAGTGTTCTGCGGTGGTTCTTAATAAAGTTCCGGAAAAATTACCCGACCCAGTGTTTTTACTATTCCATGCCTTTTCGTAAGTGACACGACGTGTCAAGCATTGGCCGATCTTGGAGCTAGCATAAACCTCATGCCATATTCTTTGTATGAAAAGCTAGGCCTAGGAGAGATCACCCCTACACGTATGACGTTGTCTTTAGCCGACCGTTCCGTTAAGTATCCGAGGGGTGTCGTGGAGAATTTGCTCGTTAAGGTTGATAATTTGTTTTTTCCCGCAGATTTTGTTGTTTTAGATATGGAGGCCGACGAGAGAGTTCCTATCATTTTGGGCCGTCCATTCTTACATACTGCTAGGGAGGTCATTGACGTGTTTGAAGGTAAGATCACTCTTAGAGCCGGCGATGATAGTGCTACTTATTTAGCTAAATCCATGAGACATCCGAGTGGTCAAGAAGGTCTTATTGATCCATGTCACCCAATTTATTCGATATAATCATTTATCTTGGGCATGGATTCACGTCTTGATGATTCTCGTTCGGTGAGAATTTTTGTGGAGAAGGAGCGAGAGGTTTCGAGTTCTCGAAAAATGGTGAAGTGTGTTAGAGAACGTGATGGTGGTAAGCGAAAGTTTGAGAAGGTTCGTGGAGTTAGAAAGAAGAAAAGTAAGGTTGACGAATGGTCGGATCGTGATTCGATATCTTTGAGGGCATTGGAGTTTTACCGAGGTGGAGGAAGCTCCACTCGGTCCGCCACGTGATTCGCATAGCATGGGTTCTTGAGTGAAAACTCAAGTGTAGAGTTTGTATATTTTATTTTATTTTTATGTCTATTTTAATTTTCTTTGAGTCACTAACAATAGTTTTTGAAGTTTTTGCTTGCGTCGTTGAGTCGTTCCAAGGAATCATCACCATCATGAAGAGAGGATTTTGCGCGAATTCAAGAGATGCCAGGTAAGTTTCACACGTAAAAATAACATAAAATGGGCATAACAAAGAGTTGGTAATTTTCTAAATATATTTCTAAGGCAAAAAGGCTTCAAAAAGCGCCAAACTTTCTGTTAAAACAACCCGTCACGCGCGCGACGAGGGTATGTTTCTAGAACCGCGCGACGCGGAGATCAAATGGACATATGGGAGGCGCCGCATAGCTCGGAGGCGCAGGCTGAAGGGGGAAGCGCGGCGCGGCTTGCTCTACTAGCCATATCTGAATTTTTTTTCATTCTTTTACCATGTTATACCAATTTTTCACGAATCCCCTTTGTTTTATCATTCAGGTGTGATTCCTTGTGTTTAGTTTGGTATTTTGAGTCGTGTTTTAAGATCTAGTTGTTCGAGTCTTGTATATTTCATCGAGTCACTAATGTAGTTTTTTGTAGTTCTTCTTTGTTTTGTGTTTTTGAGTTTTGCTAGGTACAAGAGAGATTGATTGAGTTAGAGAGACGATCCCAAGGAAGAGTTTATTGAAAAAGATAAGTGTGGGGATGGAGAAGCCGAGCCGTATACTTTATGTTTTATTATTATTTGCTGCTAATTATTTATGTTTTATTTGTCGGGTGATGTGAAACACTTTAAACTGCATAATATCTATCGTTATGATAAGATATATTTCTAGATATTGTTTGTTGAATTTTTGTCGCGTACATTCGTGTGTGAGAGAAAGAGTTACTGTTTGCTGAGCTCATTCGTAGTTGGAGGGCATTCATGGAAGAAGAATCTAGCATCATGTTTCATGCGCATATTACCAGCTAAGTCTTTTCCATTATCTAGCTTATTAACTTTTTTATTTTGCTTTTGTTTTTATTTTTTTTTTGTTTTTAGTTTTTTGTAGTCCGACTTTATTTAATATTTTTATACTTTATTTTACATTTTTATTTAAGTCGTCCTTATCCTTGCATTGAGGACAATGCAAAATTTAAGTGTGGGGAGAGGATATTTGAGTCATAGTTTAAATTTAATTTTTAAAATAAAAAAATAAAAATGTTTTAAAAATGTCCCTTGAATTTAGTTTTTTGCGTTAAAGTGGGAGATGATGATATTTATCGGAAATCGGTTTTTCAAACTACTAATAATATGAGATAAATAAAAGACAACGCACTTAACTTGGGATGTGTCGGTAGGCTCATCCTTGAAAATGAAAGGGCAATTTGATAAAATGGTTAAAAAGGAAATCTTTTGTGGGTAAAGCGTTTTGTCCGTGGAAGATAAGTAATGAAAAAGTGGAAATATTATAAAATTTTAAAATCTGAATACGTTATCATATGATGCTTGGGTAGGTTTAACGTTAGAGTATGCCGTGTAGCCTGTGATATAAATCTTAAACTGCTTAGTTTTAGTGTTTTACACCACATTGGCGTATGGTTTTATAACCTTAAATCTTGTATTGATAGGATGCCTCGGGTCCGGAGACCATGGGTCTGTATGCAATCTATTCATCTGGGTATTCACAATTCCTAAGTGGGGTTGTGGATATTTAAATAAAGTTAAAAAGAGCAAACCCTTATAAGTCTTTAAACATGATCACGAAAGTACAAAAGTACAAATACACTACAAACTTGATCATCCACGTCGTTAGCCATGTGGGGTCCCCTTGATCGCGTCTCATTACCATAAGAAACGGACCACAAGGGACACGCTACATGTAAGCCCTACAAATGAAATTTTTCATGCTCACCTATGGTGATGGTTTCGGGGTATTGCTTGATGTGGGAAACACTAGATATTAATTAATTGTACCTTAATCGTATCTAATGGCTGCTTGGTAGACTTTGATGCTTAAGCTTAGGTGGATATACAATACCCTTGATCGTCTTAACTATTCATGAAAAAAATAGAGCAACAAAAGTTTTAAATCTGCTAATTTTATGTTTAAGTCAAGTTGGGGTGGTCTGGTCCAGTAAAAGCTGAAAATAAGTGGGTCTTAATTGTGTAAACCACTGATTAATATTATTGTCGGATCTTATTTGTCCCGGTAAAGATTAAGGTATGGGTTTAAGTGGACAACAATATCGGTGATCGCGAATTTTGCGTTCTTCTAAGCTTTAAAAAATTAACCTATATGTTTTTAAGACTGTATTTTCCGATTCTGATCCAACTGCATCAGACTATTTCAGGGACGAAAAATGAGTATGTGTGGGGATATTTGATATACATCTATTTATACATCTCGAATCCCTTGTAAAGTTATGTTTATTTAAAGCTTTGAGTTCGGTTTAGTTCGTGTTTTCTTCTTCTTTATTAATTTAGGTTTTGAGTCAAGTTTATTATATGTTTATCATGTTTTAAATCTTTTGATGTATTTCATGTTAAACTCTAACTCTTTCTATCATTTCATGTGAAGTTTAAGTTTGTGTTTGCTCGTCAATGATTATATGGTTTAGATCACTAATGTTTTGTTATGTTTTCATATAGATTTATGGCTTTCAAGTCAAGGAAAAGAAGTACTAGAAAGTTCTCATCGTTGCTTGGAGTTCAAGAAAGGAATTAATCAAGATAGCATGATTAAGCAATAAAATAAAGAAGAAAATTCGTTGGCCCCTCCTGGTACACGCCGCGCCGCGCGGCCAGGTAGGCCCAGCCTGGTCGTGCGGCGCCTACTTCCACTTTTCAACAATTTTCGCAAGTTAAGGCCCGTTATGCACTATATAAACTTAATGTTATAAACCTAGACGGGAAAATAAAGTGTGGCAGCCGATTTTCCAAGGGAGAAAGCATAGATTGAAGGCTTTTGAAGCTAGGATTCAAAGAGGATCAAGAAGTCTTTCAAGGAGGTGTTCAAGGATCAATCAACAAGGGTTTTATCGCTCTAACTTTCATTCCTTGTTCACTTTTTCTATCATGTCTTTCTTCTTTGTTTTTAATATTTGTTTGGGATTGTTTTTGATAATGATTCTAGGCTAGACTTCATGTCTACCTAGGTTTGATGAACATGTATTGACTTGATTCTTGCTTTGGATGATTGTTTTGATTTTGGTTTCGTTATATTTATAGTAAAGACTTGATTTTGCTTTCATGATGCACATGAGTGTTTATTATCTTGGTTGATTATTAACTACTGCTTCACATGGATCTTGTGATCTATTGATTGTGTTCTTTAGATATTAGGGTTCTTTTTTAATCAATTACTTGGTGTTTTGATTATTGTGATTGAATAGGCCTATTAGATCATAGAAGCTTGTTGATCATTGATTAGGATTTTGAATGTTCTGCTGAACTCCAATAGCTGTGAGGTGAGGAGTCGTTCATGTGTCTTGGTCAATCACATTCTAGGTTATATTAGTGACAGTATTCTTGCTTGGTTATTGTGTTGATCCTTGTTCATGATGTCGTGTTTAGTTTATCAAGTTATCTAGGGTTTAGTGTTTCGTGAGATTGCTTACTTTAGATATTATTAATTAACCCTAATTGATGACTGTGAGGAAATCAATCCAACTGATTGCTTAATAATCTAATATTTATTCTTTAGGATTTTACTTGATGCGATCGAGGGGTTCTCTAGGGTTTGTTAGATGAATATATTTAGAACCTAGTATCCATGTCATGTTAGTTGCCCATTGCTTGATGATTGTTGATACATGGGATTCTTACCTAGGTAGATTCCTTTTCTTATCAGTTTCGATCTTGTGATTAATTTCTTGTTTCTAGTTTACTTGTTTATTTACTTTCTTAATTTAATATTAGTTTAAAAACCCCCTTAAAACATTAATAATAAATATTCGTGTCGTAAGTCGAGTCTAATTAGTTAATTTACGTAATTTATAGAGTCCTGTGGGTTCGATATTCCGGACTTCCTTAGCTTTAATACAATTGATGGGTTCATTTGTCGGTGTTTTGTGTAGTTGAGTCTTAGGTCTAGTTTTTATTACTTGTTTAATTTAGCTAATATTTAATTGACTGTTTTTAGCACATCAAGTTTTTGGTGCCGTTGCCGAGGACTCTTTATGACAAACTGAAAAATTTTTCTTACTTTTTCAGAAACTCATCACGACTTGACTCAAATTTTCGGGACGAAAATTCTTTAACATGGGAATGATGTGACAATCGTCAATTTCAGGTTAACTCCGTTAACTCAACTCCGTCAATTCAAACTTAAGATCATTGAATCTATAACGCACACCTCATTACATTTAAACTAGGGTTTAAATGACGCTTAACACTTACTACATGTGTAGTCTTTCGGGAATTGCACCGAAACGCAAACGAGTTGACGAAAACAATTGGTGAATAAACGAGAAACATTAAAACAATATTTATGTGTTAGGCTTATGTGTTATGTGATTACATTGTTTAAGAAGTTAACTCAAGATGCAAACTAATTACTTTGGGCTAGTAAACTAATAATTTGAAGTGGAGGGACCTAGATGTAACATGATTAGTATTAATAATATTATAAACCCTAGCCTCTCTTTCTCTCCTCTCCCTCTACCCCGATCGGACCCCCCCCCCCTCCCCCTTGCTCACGGCTGCCGCCAATCACACACACACATACAAGCAAATTTTCAAGCTTTTGATTGAAGATTAAGGTGCTAGGAAGGTATAAACGACTATCCCTTGCATCCTTTATACTTAATTTCGATTTTTAATGGGTTAATTAAAAACCCTAGGTCCGATTTTGATATGTGATGGTGTTCATGTGTCTTGTTTTGATTGAATGATGTATTGATTGTTGATTTGATAACTAGAATTGATATTGTTACATGTTAATTGTTGTGTCTTTGATTTTGAGATCAAATAAAACCCTAACCATGTATGTATGGTGTAATTGATGTGCATGGATAGTGGTTACGGTGTCTAGAAGGTTATATGAACGGATTATGGTCTATAGATGATTTATATATTGAGTTTTGTTGCAAACAGCTTCTGGACAGATTGTGTTGTTGATGTTCAATTGACTGTATCGGGGTGTGAATGTGAAAATTGGTTGAGATTATTGATACTACAGTAAACTAGGTTGAGTCTAGTTTCTAAAGAATGTAAATTTGCAATTTTTGGAAGTGTATAAGTTAACCTTTATGATTTTACAAAAACGTTGTGCAAATCTGAGTTGTTAGACCTGCTGTTAAGTTGTTTTGTAAATATTATATCTCATGAATTACAAGGCCAAATGGGTTGGTTCCACTTCGGGAAGTTAACTTGTTGAGTTAAGAACCTAACCCAATTGGTCTTGCATTTTTTGGATTTTTTATTTAACGGGAATTTCAAATAACATTTTGTTGCGCATAAATTTGACTGTTATGAGTTTGCTGTGGTAAATTGATCTTTGTGAGAAATATGTATGGAATAAAAATACAACAAAAAATGTTCTGGAAACCTAACACATACATGCTTTTTTGATGATTTTTGGTAAATTAATTGTGATGCTATGATCGGTGGGATAGACTAGTTTTTCAAGTAGAATTCTGTCGTTAAGAAACTAGTTGCTGAATTTTGTGAAAGTTGCATGAAACATGGTGATTGCTAATTTATTATCGTGTTTTGACCAAATTGCCCTTGCGGGGGATAATTGCTAACTAATTGTCGTATTTTGACCAAAATACCCTCGCGGGGAATAATTGCTAATTGATTGTCATGATTTGACCAAATTGCCCTCGCGGGGAATAATTGCTAGTTAATTGTTATGTGTTGACCAAATTGCCCTTACGGGAAGTAATTGCTAGTGATGTACATTATGAATACATGACACGTAAATAATTTCTCACACATGTAACGTATCACAAATACACTTGTTAAAGTCACACACGATTCACAAACGAAACACGAAACATGTTGTGTGCATAGGTATTATGTGCCGAGTCTAGAGACTCGATAATAGTTCCGACACTTAGAAAATCTCTTTGTTGTTTTAGAACGCTAGAGAGAGTTTTTGTCAGTGACGCACATCCTTTGAGTGAATTATTTTGGGAAATTCTTCGCAAACAGTTTGTTCACTTACCCCTTTTAAACTGTTTTCAAACGCTTTTCACTTGGGGAGATAACATACTCCGAAAACGCATTTAAGATTTTGTTAATATAGATTATATATCACTTGTAAAGACTAAGTGGCAAACGCAATAACTAAAGTCCTTCACTCACATCGAACCATTTAATATTGGATAATAGCGAGTCATTGTTGAGTAGTACTACTGGGTTTGACAAACCCCACCCAACGCTAAACTCGACTGGAGGTCGAGTGGGTGTAATCTTGGCTAAACACATACCATGGTCGGGATAGACCTGGTGGCAAGGCAAATGATAAACAGTCAGCTTCGGTGTTGAACACTTAGTAATACTTGTTTTATAGGCTAGCTACCTATAGAAATATAATTGATTTAACACTATCTGGTAACGCAAAACGCTCAAGGCAAAACGCTGAACGCAAAACGCTGAACGCAAACGCTAAACGCTTTATTTTATATAAACTTGTGAACTCACCAACCCAGTGTTGACACTTTTAGTATGTTATTCTCAGGTAGCCGAGGCGGGCGCGCGGTATAGGATCATGCATTATCTGAAACGCTTTTGTTTATGCAAACTATTTAAAACTGTTATCATTGGGTTTAAGTCGTCCTGCGTGACGCAACATTTATTTTATGGTTTTTACGCTTCCGCATTTAATTACTCGTAAACGTTGTTATGGTTTGATTATAACTAATGAATCCGATCCTGTTAGTTCACACCCTCTGACGGTAAAACTCCGTTAGTGGATTTTGAGGGTGTGACACTCTTCGCAATTGCGTAATTAGCTTTAATTGGACTTAATTGTTACATACGTGCTATTTGTTTTATTTTCATTTGAGTCGTAGGAGTCTAATTAAATTTTAGTTTATTTTTGTTTTAGTTTTTATTTTTAGTCTACTCACTTGGTCCGTTGTGTTTTTCAGGTTTATGCCACATCTTCGTTCGCAAGGACCACCGCTGGAGAATCTAGAATTTTCTCCGTTGAAGACCGAGGCTAGCTCGTAAGCAGAGAAGCAACCGTCAGAAGTTGATTCATCACCAAACAGTTCACCACCAGAAAGTCCGAGAAGTCAAACAGACGACGAAATGGTCGACGATAGAACAGTTGTTGCTCAAGCCTTCGATGGCTTAACCGGAAACCGACAAGAAATCATTTGTATCTTTCATAGAAATCATATATGGCATACACTTATCACTTAGGATAAGTGTATTAACTAATCACATCGAGTATGCACACAGCCCCGAAAACATAACAAGGAATGGGGCTAGAAACTCACCTGAATGCGGTTACCTTCAGAGTTAATGGTAATCCCTTTTCTTAAGTTGTGCACGGCTAACTATATAATAATTACACGTATCAATTAACTACCACTTCTCACATCGTGTTTCTAGTTTAATTATAACCCTCAACGAACGGGGGTCCGGGGGCAGCGCCCCTGGCAGCGGGGTTCAAGGGGCGGCAGCCCCTAGTAGGGTCCAAGAGGCAGAGCCCCTGGCTGGGGTCGAGGGCTTCTTTGTAATTAATCCATTTTATTATAAGTTCAGGGACCTTTCTGACATTCTTTCAAACCCTGATTCGTTATCCAATTTCTTAGTGAATTGGGGTTCATTCGTTACTTCTGTCTTTCATAACGAATTGACTAATTCGTTGCTTCATAACGAATTGAAATTCATAGCGAATTGGCCTTCATAACGAATTGGCCTTTAAGATGAACTGGCCCTTATAAATAATTGGTCGTTATAGTGAATGAACCTTTTATAACGAATGGACCTTTTAAGGAATGAGGGTTCATTCTTCATTCCCCCATAACGAACTGCCTAATGAATTAAGCTAATTCATTATTCTTCTTTAACGAATTACTTGCTAGTTCGTCATTTTCTCGCTAACGAATTAGGGTTAGGTTAGAATGTCAGAATATTCTCTGACATCCTATTACACGCTTTTTCGACGCCATCATCTCCGTAAAACCGGGATCTCACCGGAAAAGCGAGATCTCAGTTATTTTTCACCATTTTTCGTCCCGTTCGATCCAGATTTGAGCTAGGATGACCCCTAAGCTCATCTTTTGATCGGTTTATACCCGATTCCACCCGGATCTCGTGACTTTAATGGTTTAAGGGTGTCGGCTCGTCGTTTTGCGAATAAATCTAGCGGGTTTGGATCCATACAATATCATACTATCATTACCTCGGGTCGGGATCGAATCTTCTTCTTCTTCTTAGTTTCGGCTAAGGGAAAGAGAGAAACTAGAGAGAGTTTAAGTGTGTGTTTGGGTGGAGTATGGAATATGTGAAATGAATGGATTATGGAGTAATTATTGTTTATATATGATGGGCCATGGGCTTAAGCCCATGGTCTTTATTTCTTTCTTTTTTAACCCAAGTCCATAACGCATATCTATTTAATCCAACACAAGCCCAACTCATAGTACTCATATTTTATTTATTAACTGAAACGAGAAAACGAGATGTTACAGATAATAGTGGTAATGACAAGTTGATTATAGTGATGGTTTGAGTGAGGGTGTTCGGTGACTTGCGGTTGCGTTTTTAGAGGAACTTGACCAACATTACGTTTGAAAAGGAACGTATCATAATTTATAAACCACTAAATATAAATTGAAAAGTCTAAAACATTTATGAAATTTAGTGAACCAAATTACAAATTGAAATTTTTTATGCGAAACTAAAAGCTCTTTGTGTATTACCATAGATTGTTCACGTTTCAACAAAAACGTGAATATTTCGATATAAATGTTATAGACAAAAAAATTTGTATGTATATATATATATATATATATATATATATATGAGGTATCGATAAAAATTTTAAAGCTTAAAGTTTTATAAGAAGATTGAGAAACAAGTTAGTCAACCACCACAACTTTCTTGCTTCAACTATTCCCACTAAAATAAGTATTTCCATGAAAACATCGGGTTGTGTTTGCCTTGTCTTAAATATATATTTTTTATAAGAGAAAATTTTGAATTAAACGAATCATTTTAATGTAATTAGTCCATGAATTGGATAAAATTAAGTGGGAGTAATTTATCATAAATTTAAAACTAGAAAAAGGATTAACAAATTGTATATTGAATAATACCATAAGGAATAAAACAAAATTTTTTATGAGAAATCAACAAAAATCTTTATGGGAATAAATGGGAATAAAATTTATTATGGGGTTTCAAAATAAGTATATTGTATATTACAATTTGTTATGAGGTATCAAAATATATAATGAAAATCGTTATGAGAACAAAATTTCGTAACAAAATTTATACCATAAGGGTTATATAATATTTTTAGTATTAAAAAAATGATTTTGAGGATCTAAACTTAACAATTTTTTGAAATGAGGAATCAAGATTAATAAGGTTGTTATCAAACTAGAATTTTGTTTTTATTAAAATGTTGCATGAGAAAAATCAAAGAATTAAAAATTATAAAATGAGAATTACTTGAAATATATAAGTAAAAACTATCATGAGAAAATTTCAATGTAATTAAAATTTCATGATGAAAGATTTTTTTTTTTTTGTTGTGAGAAATCATAATGAACAAAAATTATATAATAGAAGTTGTCATAAGAATTCAAATTATACAAAATAAAATTTAAGAAATCCAAAAAGACAAAATTATGTAATGAAAATTGTCGTGAGAAATCAAGATGGGGAAAGTTGTGTAATAAATTTACAATGTGAAATCAAAATATAAGAGGATTAATTGTAACGAAAAATAACTCTATATAAATGAAAAATTCGTAATGAGAAATCAATATTAAGGAAGTGACTAAATAAATACCTGTATAAATAAGTCCTTCAAAAATATTTATAAACAAAAGTTAATTTAACGATGAGAACGTTTATGTACCACCATGAATCTTGTTCAAATCAATAAACCTAAAACGTAATTGCAATAAAATGGGGAGTCGAACATGTGTACGTATCACCGTGTTTTACACGTTTTGTCCCAATATCGTAATAATAACAATAACAAGTAAACAATTAGGCAATCGAGATGTTGAAAACAATAATCCACGTATCACCGTGGCTCTTATGCTTCTAACAAAAATATAATGAGGCAACCGGAACGCTTTCATTCGACCACTTAAAGTTGTTGACATGTATAACATGGTTTGTTGGCCTATAGGAAAAACACTTCAATTTAATCATCCCAGGTAAGTAAATTACCTTTGATCCTTGGAAAATTTTTGTCAAATGATCTTTCATAGTGTTTCGCCCCCAATGGTGGCTACAAACCCGTTATAGAGTCAAGCTCCAAGGAGATAATAAACAACGAGATCCAAATTAAGTTTGTGATCCATAAAACTTCATAAAACTATTTTTTTTTTGTGGTAAGGTAAGGATACCTTAGTATAATATGAGAGTGTGTGCATGTGTATATATGAGATTTAATAAAGGTAAGGTAACGATACCATAGAATGTTTTGAGTATTTGTATATATGTGTATATGAGATTAAATGAAGTACACAAGTAGATAAGTAAATAAGCGCAATGAACAATTAAGTAGGGCAACACGTATAGGTAAAACACGTATATGGACCCTAAAGCAAAAAATATATTAAGCTGTTACGTCTAACCGCCTATCTTATAGTCATGCCTCTGATACCAATCTGTCACACCCCGACCAAAGGTGGCGAAACATGTCGGGATGCAACGAATTGCTCAAAAAGACTATGAAACTAAAGTGACAATATTTACTCAACTTGTTCATTTCATTTGATAATCACAAATACAACTTGTTCAAGACAAAATACAAACAATTTCATATAATCATAAATTCATTAAATTATCTTAAAGGTATGATCTAAGTGATGAGTCTTCAATCTTCACGAGTAACCTAAAAGTAAACCTGTAACACGCGTAAAAATATATTTGATCAACACGAATGTTGGTGAGCAATACACTAGTTTTTTATATATGTATATAATGAGGAAAAAATAACAATTCACATTGTTACATCATGTTTCCCGTTTCGGTTAATAAAAATATTATTAATTATTATGAATTGGGCTTGTATTGGGTTAAATAAATAAAGGTAATGGACTTGGGATAATAAGGAAGGAAGAAAGACCATGGCTTAAGCCCATGACCCATGGTATAAATATCTTAATTAAACCAGTAATCCATTCATTCCACCCATTCCAAACTTCACCCAAAACACACACTTAAGCTCTCTCTCATCTTTCTCTCTTTCTCATAGCCGAAACCAAGAGAGGAACCAATCCCGACCCGAGGTAATAATGTTATGATATTATAAGGATCCAAGCCCGTTAGATCTAGTCGCGAAACGACGATCCGACACCCTAAACCGTTAAAGTCACGAGATCTGGATGGAATCGGGTATAAACCGATTGAAAGATGAGCTTAGGGGTCACCCTAGCTCGGATCTGGATAGAACGAGACGAAAAGCAGTGGAAAACGAGTGAGGTCTCATTTTTCCGGCAAGACCCCAGTTTTCCGGAGATGACGGCGCCGGCGATAAGGGAATGTTGGGGAATGTCGGAATGTCAGAGAATGTTTCTGACCTAACCCTAGGCGCGTGTAACGAATTCCCTATGTAATTTGTAACACCCCGGCTAAAGCGGAATCACCTGAGTGTGACGTACAAATTGCTCAAAACACATGTGACATTATTAAGTGACAATATTATCATTAATTCATTCAATGGCATCAAGTACACAAGTTTATCAAATGAACAAATACAATGGAAAAGTAACAAAATAAACATCTTCTTGTTTATTATTTAGATAACCTAACTTCTACTATCTTCGTCATTTCATCCTCTAATGAATATACCTTTATCATATATATAAAATAAAGTCAACTAAGTGAATAGTTGGTGAGTTCACACAATTGAAAATAATATATAAATATCATACAATTCCATGAAAACTAGTGAAAAACACATAATGGTTCTTTACACTAGAATCAATGGTCCATGAGTGTAAAGAATAAATGAAGGTCTTTTCCAGCTGGGATTGTGCACTAACGTACTCAGATCGGAGTCCCTTTTCCACCAGAAACAAATGGTCCATGGGTGCAGAGGGGGAAGTATGATCATACTTATCGAAGAAATCCATGCACGTAATAATTGAGCAAGTAACAAGTAAACACACAAGTCCATGATGCGAATTGTAGTTTGTAAATAATAAATAAACGGAATTGAATTTTGATAGGATATATATGCTACCCCCAAAAGTAATAAAAAGGGTAAAAAGGGGGTGTGAGAAACTCACCTTGATGTTGAAGACAAACTTGAAATAAAACCGAAAGTACGTAAATGAAATCGAAGCAATTGAACATCACAAACTAGAATTAAAAGCATAAAAATTAATATTAATTGACGACTTATAAAAAGTAGATATTCATACAAGTACTATAAGTATTTTCTAAGAGATTCCTAAAATCCTTAGTATCCAAACAATTCCACGGATTATTAGAAGTTTGACCAAAGTTTGACTTTCCGTTGACTTTGACCAAAAGGTCCAAGTTATTGACCGTTGACTAAAAGTATTGACCGTTGACCAAAATATTGACCGTTGATCAAAATATTGATCGTTGACCCTAAATGTTGACCGACGACCCGTTGGTGGCTTTTGACCAATTATCTAGACTTAAAATAATCATAAGATATTCATAGTCGCAACCTAACAATCGATCATGTAATTTGCAGTTAATCATTTTTCATGCAACCCTATGACTAAGCCACAGTTTTACCAATTTCATTTCTCATAAGTAAGACCAAACATTTAGTCAAATAATTTTAAATTGACCAATAAAGTCAAATTCCAATATAACACAACAATCTTTGTACAAACTACAACTATTTTTACCAACCAGCATGTTGGATAAATTTGGGCAGGTTTTAAGTCACCAAAACCTATTTTTCTAACCAGACAAAAAATGTAAATAATTTACCAAATAATTCCAACAGATACTATAAAGCATTAGGAACAGGATAAAATTTTCTTGTAAATTTTCAACACTCACAAACATCATGAAAATTCATACACTACAGCAACCTATTTTCAGCTACCTTATCAGCACAACAAAATGTAAATTTTTTCTAATCCCTCCATATATGTCCAATTGACGCAAGACCAATTGGATTGGATTCTTAATTCAATTTATAACATTCCAGAAGTGGAATAACACTCATATCTATTTTCAATCTCAAGTTATACAATTTACAACACAGCTCAGAAAATTTCTCTTTCAATCAGGATTGCAACCCGATTTTATAAATTAATAAAAACTAGTCAAACAAAGTCCAAAAATTATGATTCTTGAACTTTTGAAAACTAGATTCAAATTAATTAATCATAGTGTCACAAATCAATCGAAAACACCAACGTATCATCAATTTATACAATCTACAATCTAAAACACAGAATCTGTCAACAAGAAAATTCAAACCAAAAGTCATAAAAATCATGATTCTTATATCCTTATGATCTTTAATCATCAAGGAACCATTTTTTTATAACCAAATCTCATTTATTTCATTATTTTACTGATTTATAAAATAATATTTATGTACAAAAGGTTTTCATATTTTCTTTTATGACAAGACACACAATTTCTATTAAAACCATCAACTTGATCATCTTTTTATTTCTTATGATTACATATGTTTGGAAACTCAATCTCACAATTCCAAATCAAAGAAACATAAACAAAATATATATTAACCATTCTTACTTACTTGCTTGATTAATGCTATATCACTATTTGTTTCAATAATCACCCAACTTGATTATGATATTTTGAGAGTGTTTTAGAAAAATAAAATGTATGTGTGTGTGATGTGATATGGACGGCCAAAAGGAAGAAAAGAAAATTTGTAACCTTTATTTACTCATCATTAACATAATCATTAAGACATAATTGATTTTATAAACTTTAGGTTATGTCAGTTTTTATTACATGTGACATGTTACATTCTATTATAAACATTTTCTAGTAACCATATGTTGTGTACTAGTCTTTTTGTTACTTGTCATGTAATATATCGTAGGTACCCTAAACCCTACAACATATAAGTATACAACTAATCATGTAGCATGTAACACAATTTCACCCACCACATATAATACATGTAACATATCATGTGTGACAAACTTATTATAACCTATCATATATAATAACATATGTGATAAGTTTATTATTCTAGTTATCAATAACTAGTTACTCTCACTTAGGTCACCAATGACACCACTGACTCAATGTATGCATACATGATACTATATGCATGGGAGTTCATTAACTTAGTTAACAGAACTAACTGGGTTTACTGACACAGTCAACAAGATTTAACTGAAAATGTCGGGTGTCATATCGGGGATTAGAAATGTTGAAAGTATATTTTTTATGAAGTTGGATATTATAATATGTTTTTATACATATATTTATAAATAAAAACCGAAAATTTAAAACCGGTCGGATTTTCGGGTTTGAAAAGTAACGAATGTTACAGGACTTACAACTTTTGAAAATTTCGTCCCGAAATTAAAATAAAAATAAAATTTTAAAAGAGAACAACTAATATAGGAAGTTATTAGAAGTTTAAATAATTTTATACATACATAATAAAAAATAGATTAACGCCGATCTTTTAATGACCCAAGAGAACGCCACAAATAAAAAATATGACAGGGACACTTATATATAGGATGTACCAGCGGCGTATCCACCATCCTCTTATCATATTGTGTTTGTCCCGTTACCCAAAATCATTTCAAGTTCCGAGTTATTTCACACAACTAGACTTATTATATTTTCCATGCGAGGACTTTGATAATTACGTGTCGACCCATAATTACCTCTATCGTCGGATGGTCCATATAATATGCCCATATTGTGTGGTTTTAAGACATAGACCTTAGATATATAAATAAAATTCTCCTATATAACGTTAAAAATAAAAAAAATAATGAATTAAAAGTGTAAAACATTACAAAACACATTGTTATACCACTCAGGCCAAGGATAACGCGAAAACACTAAGTCAAATAAATGAAATCATCGTAGTCTGAACCAAGTAATCGATGTTGAAAACAAAATAAAAGAGGTAATGAAATTAAAGAACGAAAACATTTGAATTATGAACATTGTAACACGTAATTGAAATAATGGGGTTGCGAATAACATGGTAAGTAAACGTGGCATTTAACCAACGAAATATGAACATGTAATTTGATAACGCATTGGGTTCGAGAATAGCTTAAATAAACGAAACTTTTAAGTATCAAAATATCATGATTTTGAATAAATGAAAATCTCCAATAGAACATAGACGTGACCAATGGCAACGTTGAGATGAATAAACAATTCTATCTTACAAACATGTAAATTGATAGTAACTTGAAATGAAATGGATAAACGAAATTTTAATATTAAAATATTGAAATCGATTAAGTTTGTGAAAAGAAAATTTTTCAACAGTAACTTTGTGCTTATCAAGTATATAGTTAGAACTTCGAAATTAAAATAAAGTATTTTCTTAGATTGATGAAATCAAGAACAATATAATGGTTCAAATAAAACATTGAGATGAAATAAAGTGGACATTACAGCATATAAATTAATAAATTGAAATAAAATAGATAGACAATATTCTATTATCACAATATGGAAATTCATTAAGTTTGTGAAAGTAAAGTTCCAATAGCAACCTTGAGTTTATCAAAGTAAGTAGTTGAAACCTCGAAATTGATATAAATCGTGGGTCTGAGATCAAAAATAACGAAGTGCATCAAATGAAAACTTTGAGTGGAAAGAGAACAAAAATTACCAAAGCAATTTGTGTAAAAAAAATAATAATAAATAAACATAACATAAACTCAGCCTATACATGGGACACAATTCCGGTTCAAAGTAAACGAATTTATTAAGAGAGAGTCAGTCACAGATATTCAAATGTAGAAATAAAATGAAAATATGGTTTCTATTTGGTAGCTATGTACACATACATGTTGATAATCCCAATTTCCACTTAACGGGTACTTTTATGGAAAGTTGGTCATGGACCACGGGATTTGAAATAACAAGCGTAGACCGATTTAATAAGATGAACAAGAATGATGTACCAATTTACATTTCGTACAAATACAAATGAATATAGACCAGGGATCAATGAACAATGAAATAAACTTCGTAACAATATTCTAAAGAAGTGGATAAAAAAATCACCTTGGGTAGTTCTAAACATACGTGAAAGAGAAAATAAAGAAAACAAAATGTAGCATGCGAGGCTTGTCTTCTCGAATGTCGGTTTATTTGGGGTATTAGAGATTGACAGGGGAGGTGGTACCATGATTTCTTAGCCGAAACTTATTGGCGTTATCGAAGGGGAAATAAAGGAAGGGATACAACTCATTGGAAAATTTTATGAAACTTTCACATAAAAACAAATGTTTTCTTTTGGCCCACGACCTAGGTAGAAAGGAAAGAAATGATCGTCAAGGTATCCGACTTGTTGAATGAAAAATAGCCTTAAAAGGCTTAACACTTGTTTGAAATAAAAAGTTTACTTTAAATATGGTTTGAATAAATAATTACATTATTATTAGTGGTGACAATAATACTAGTAATAATAATATTACTAATAATAATAATAATAAAAATATTATTGAATGAAAAATAGTTTTCAGAAGGGCTCAAAACTTGTTTGAAGCAAATATTTTACTTTAAATATTATTATATTAATAGTAGTGACGATAATACTAGTAATAATGATATTACTAATAACGATAATAATAAAAATATTAACAATAATATAATAATAATAATTTTAATAATAACCATATTGATAATTACCGTAATAATAATAATGATGATGACGGCGATGATACTAATAACAATAGTAGCAGTAATATTAATAATGTTGGTAATATTAATAACTTTAATAATAATAATAATAATAAAGGTAATAAATTCTTTTTAAAGGAAATCAATTTGACTGAAGGTTAAAATAACTGAGGATTTGGATTTAGGCGCGAGGTGTTAGTAAAAGAGATAAAATATAGGAAAGTATGCAAAAGAAAATATAGACGAGTTTGATGAGTTTTGTAAAGATCTAAGTATTGAAACTGTAAAATCGTTTGTAAGGTCGACAATAGATGCGGGGTTAGGATATTGCATGGCGGAAACAAGTTAGGCCTTTCAAAGTATGGTGGGTGTGCTTGGGTCACCACAATGATAGTAGGTTTGAAGCATGAGCATATGGTCAAACATGTGATCGGGACAACTGGGAAAAACGAGGAGGCATGATACGAAACATGAAGAACTCGCGTGACTTGTGACGTAAGTATGAAAACGACTAATGGATACATCAATAAAAACAAGTAAAGAAAAGAAATCGTATAAAACAAAATTTGAAATCGAAATTGGAATTCCCATGAGACGTCATGGGTTTTCATCTTTCAGTAAACCAAAACCTCATAAATTATTGAATAATCATAGGGAGAAAGTATTAAACTTAAGAATTAATAGTAAAATCGAATTGAAAATCGAGTGTTCATGAACCACCATGACTTTTAAATTTCAATTCTAAAACATAAGAGTAAATGAGTATAGTAATAAGGTAATCGAATTGAAATTCGACCATTCATGTATCACCATGACCTTTCGAATTTTCAATTCTAAAACTAAGTAGTAAATGAATAAAATAATATATTAATCAAATTGAAATTCAACCATTTATGTATCACCATAACTTTTTGAATTTTCGATTCTAAAACATAATAGTAAAATAACATGGTAATCGTTGGAAATTCGGTTATTACTTTGCAAAGTTTTAAAAGTTTAAGCCGTAGATGAGCGTATAAATAAAGAAAACGTGTCACAAAATTTTTTAAACTTAACTATTCTCGTTTAAAATGCATAATTAAATCGAACCGAAAGCTGAGTATTCGTGGATCACCACGACTTGACAGACTTTCAGTTAAAACGCATTATAAAACATAGCGAGTTAGACGTCAAACATCGCATAAACCATCGAAAACGAAAAATCAAAAATCTGATTATTGAAAATCCTCAAGAATCTTTACGTTAGGCATAAGCCTTGGACTTGTGTGTGCTTGTGTAATTGAAATAATTGAATCATCAGTATAATAGTATGTAAGGCCCCGTTACCGGTGCCTCACTTTATTGGTGGATTTACTCATAAACACAGTTCTAAATATCAGAGTTAATTAAAACTTTCGCGGAATAATAAACTTCAAACCAATATATTACATATCCATCCTTTCTTGTCTTTAACGAACATTCAAAATATTTAAACTTAAAACATTGTCTTTTAAAACATCATAACATAACACTTCATTGAGATGCCAGTGTCTTCAAATCCATGCCATGTGCCTCCCCTCAAGCAAGTTGCCTCATTCTACTCACCTGCGTGCATACTAAAAGTCAGCTACGTTGAGTGAGTTCTAGTTAATCAAACGATATACAATACTTTCACATACTGACATATGCACCCGAAGGTACACACCTTCATATCTGCTTACATGCGTACGTACATTCGTACTTTCGTCCTTTCTTTCGTACTTACATAATACTTCCATTCGTACATATATGTTTTAAGAGCATTTCGCTCTATTAGCTTCGCCGACATTATTAGGGTCGGTTCCCTACATTCGCCGATATTATTAGGGTCGGCTCCCTTCATTCACCGATACTATTAGGGTCGGTTCCCTTCATTCGCCGATACTATTAGGGTCGGTTCCCTGCATTCGTACTATTACAACATATATGTCCTTTTCATACTTTCTTTGACAATACGTGCAATATCCGAAGAGCGTTCACGTACCATCAACATATCGTGCATACATTATCCGTACATCATATATATTCATACATACATCATTCATACATCATATATATCAATCATACCTTTTACTACCACTTGACAGAACATGCAATATCCGAAGATCGTTCACGCACCGTCAAGCAATCATCATACATAAATCATACAAGGCATACACTTACCACCTAAGGTAAGTGTATTAACTATCACATGCCCCGAAAACATAACAAGGAAGTGGGGCAAGAAACTTACCTGAATGCGGTTACGTTCACCATTAATAGTTATTCCCTTCTTGAGCTGTGCACGGCTAAGTGTATAATATTTACATGTATCAATTAAATATTACTATTCATATCGCATCTCTATCTTTATACAAACCACGACGAACGGGGGTCGCTGCCCCTGGCAGCGGGGTTCTAGAGGCGCAGTCCCTAGCGGGGTCCAAAGGGCAGAGCCCCTGGCTGAGGTTAAGCTGCCAGGTCAGCTTGGAAAAATTTTATTTTCATTAACTGTCTTAACACATCTTTCCTCAGGATTTTAAATTATTTTCTGAATTGCTAACTCATTCTCTATAACGAATTAAGCCTAATTCAATAGCTAATTCGTTATCCTTTGATCTGATTCATTATGTTTTCTTCCTTAATTCGTTATCTTGATTCGTCATCTTATCCTCTGATTCGTCATTCCAGTTCGCTATCTGAATATGACTTGATTCGTGGTCTAATTCTTTATTGGAGCTTAGCGAACTGGTGAGTAACGAATCACCTGATTCGTTACTTAGTTCGCTATCCTAGTTCGTTAGTCTACTTCGTTAACTTGATGTAACGAACTGGGTAAGCTAATTCTGTACCTGGACATGACGAATTACATCAATCTTAACGAATCATCCATGTTCTTATCCAGGCTTTGACTTAGAGTCAAAGTCAAAATTGCCAAGAACACGAATCAGTCAAAATACACCAGATCTACAATTAAACTTTCATTTCTTAACCAAATAACACGATTTTGGTACCAATGACCTCGCAATCCAGGCGCCTACAAACCCTAACCATCAAATCGGCCAAGCATTCATGTTTAAGGGTTGCGATTTGGGCATATATAAATGGGTTCCTTTAGGTTAACAGTTAAACCATCAATGTTAATCAATTTCCATAAGATTTGTTGTTTTGGATTCGTTTATAACAAACTAACACAGATCTATGATTTCCCAAATCAGACCGAACCTATATGAACGATTTCTAAATATAAACGTACCTTAAACGAGTCATTCTACGAACATGAGCTGGTCTTTGATGTTGTTTTGGTCCGTCACGACGTTCCAGCACCAACAAGCTCTGGTTTTCGCCTTCGAATCTTGGTTCGGGTTTGTGTGTGTTTTTCAAGGTGTAGGCTATGGTGTAGAGATGGGTAAAAATGGAAGGGTTTAGGGTTTAAGGGGTATTTATACTCCCTTAAGCCCATGGACCTAAGGCCCATTCCATTTTTTATTTTATCATCTAAAGTCCAAGCCCACCTTCTATTAGTTTATTTATTTAAACCGATAAACGACACACTATAAAATAAACGAAATTTATTTTATTAATATAACCGAAAGTAGGATGTTACAAGTCTTCCCTCCTTAAAGAGGTTTCGTCCCCGAAACATAACTATTACATAAACAAATTCGGGTAAAACTTGCACATCTCATCCTCAACTTCCCAAGTAGCATATGAACCCTTGCGATGCTTCCATATCACCTTCACTGAAGGTATAACCTTGTGGCGAGGTTGCTTTTCCTTGCGATCAACTATCTCTATCGGTTGCTCAATGTAGTTCAGCTGTTCATCAACCTCGATGTCCATCAATGGCACGTGAGACGTGTCATCCGCCAGACATTTCCTCAGATGAGAAACATGGAAGGTTGAATGAATTCCTTCTGGCAATTCCAGCTTATAAGCCACTTCACCTACGCGATCTATAATTCTAAACGGTCCAATGTACTCTGACTCAACTTCCCCCTCTTTCTAAAACGGATGATTCCTTTCCAAGGCGAGACCTTGAGCATCACGTTGTCACCAACGTTAAACTCAATCGGTCGTCTCCGGTTATCAGCATAAAACTTTTGTCTGTCTTGAGCAGCTTTCATTCTTGCCTTAATCTGATCTAATTCTATCTTACAATTCTTAACCATTCTCATTATCTTCACCGAGGTGTCACTAGCGGTTTCTACTATGAAGGTTTCAGACACTCGGAAACATTTCATTTTAGCTAGCATACTAAATATCGTAGCTACAAAACTTCTATTCGCACCCGAATAAAATAAAACTGAAGCAGAAATACCGTTTACTAAGAACGTACCTGTCACAACATTAGGAATCTGCCTAGCTTGTTCCTGGGTCAGCATGTAGGCTCTAGTTCTCGGCCTCGCTTGATCGGCATCTTTCTTCTCACTCCCTCCAGCTTCACCACTCGTACAAGCCCACGCCAAGTGACCTGTCTGTCCGCACTTATAACACGCGGGCTTCGCATAGCAATCTTGGGCAAAGTGCCCCATCTTAACACATTTTTAGCAGGCATTTGACCCTGATCTACACTCCCCACCATGGGACTTCCCACACTTGCGGCACACCTGAGACCCAGTGCCCCCCTTGCACTCTCCAGCGTGCATCTTTCCACACATTCTACATGACCTTTTCTCCCACACTCTCGGTTGCTTGTTCTTGGGGTTCCACGTCTGAGTACCGGGTCGTTTGGCAGGCGCGACCCATTTCTTCTCTTTCTTCTCTTCCATAGCCCCCTCATCCGTCAAGTCCTCATGAACCGTTTCCGCGAGCCCTACAGCAGAATCAAAAGTACCTGGTCTACCAGCCTTGACAAGGACGCGAACATTCTGTGGTAGTCCCCTAAGGTGGCATTTGATCCGCTTGGCCTCGGTGTTCACCATATCTGGCACTAACCTTGACAAACGGTTGAATTCAGTTAGGTATTCGCGGTGCGTCATCTTACCCGCCTTCAGACTCAAGAACTTCATCTCAACCTTCTCTACCTCTGCATCAGCACAGAATTGTTTCATCACTAACTCCTTCAGATCATCCCATCTCAAGGCCTTGATCTCTTCGCGATTCTTCCTCTGCTCAACTGTCTCTGATGCGTGCATGCTAGTGGTATAAAATATAAGGGATCGGATATTTAGCTTTTGCACAAGATCGTGTTCTAAATTTATAAAATTGATTTCTACAAAGACTAAACACACACAAAATAGGCAAGTGTACCATCGTATATGTAGAATAGTATTAAGAACCAAGTATCGATCCGTGGACACAAATGTTTCTAATAATGAATCGTTGTTTTACTTTAATTGGAGGATTTAATCATTTTGGGGTTAATTTTCTTCAAACTTCTTATAAAATATAAATACTTATGTATATAATATATAGGTGACCAAGAAAAGAGATTCTAAACGAGTTGTTCAATTATGCGAAGGTTACCATCTAAGATCAAGAATCCACTCCATTTTAGCATTGATAAATAATATTTGAACATGTGGTAAACTTTCCATAATAATATATGATAGATAGCTCCTTAAACCTTAAGTGAGCATCTTTGGCACTAAGGAGATAGCATGCGCATTTTAAAGTCCACCCTTTCCTAATGTCATGCCATCTCAATGATGTCAATATAAGTTGGCAAGTAGTTTCGTAAAGTAGAAAGATTAGAATTGACTTCGATTTCTCAAATACCAATTCTAACAACTTCGGGTGGTTGTAGTTTAGTCACACAACCTCCCATTGGTTGATTTATGTAGGTTATAATTACACATTTCATTAACATATGATTTCCTTAACTAGCATGATATCCTAAGCAAAGCCATTTTCGGATTACCAAGACTTAGAGAAATACATCATAACTTATATCTCATCATTTCTAAGTACAATATATGGATCCGTGTTTCGATAATGTATCAAATTATTTCTATCTTTCAAGAACATGAATCGATCATGAACAATTGCCAATAGAATTGACAACCACCAAGTTTGAATTAGTGATTTAAGATGGTGAAACATTTCTCATCAAAAGATAATTGTAATATAACCATGTACTTTACTAGACTACACCACATATT
Organism: Bidens hawaiensis; assembly: GCF_021521415.1. Taxonomy (NCBI): domain Eukaryota; kingdom Viridiplantae; phylum Streptophyta; class Magnoliopsida; order Asterales; family Asteraceae; genus Bidens; species Bidens hawaiensis. Next base: position 381,144 of record NW_027491927.1, read on the forward strand.
TTATATAATTATCAAGTAAACAAAGTTTCTTCATAGATTTTAGATGGTAAATGGAGTTTAGCTCATAATAAGCATAGTGATAAACATTAAGATGATTGATAATAACAAATACATGATTAAACTTGGAACAATCTAACCAAATGTAGATGAATCCTTCTTCTTAATGATGGTAATGATGGTTGATGATGATGATTAGTAGTGATGACCTCAAAACCTTCAAACTCTTCACTAGATCTTCAAAGTGAGTGTTAGTGTGTGTTTTTATAAGTGAAAACCGAAGAGAATTCTTTTCAAGGCACACCCTTCAAATGGCACAAGAGCCCCTATTTATAGGCAATCTGGAGTGTAAAGCACGGCCTCGTGCTTAGTGGGCACGCCCTCGTGTTTTATTATGACATGTGCCAAATTTGTTTTGTCGTTTCTCGAAGATGACCACGGCCCCGTGCTTCCTAAGGCACGGCCCCGTGTTTTTTAATGACATGTGCTAATTCTTTTTGTCGTTTCTGTAAGGTAAGCATGGCCCCGTGCTTCCTGAGGCACGCCCCCGTGCTTTTTAGTGACATGTGCTAATTCTTTTTTGTCATTTCTGAAAGGTGACCACGGCCCCGTTCTTTCTGAGGCACAGCCCCGTGTCCAGTTGTCCACTATTTTGTCTTTTCTTATAGATTTTTGTCTTTTATGATAGGTAAGCACGGCCCCATGTTTCCAAAAGCACAGCCCCGTGTTTCCAGAAAGCACAGCCCCGTGTTTCCAAAAGCACAGCCCCATGTTTCCTGAAAGCACAGCCCCATGTTTCCTGTTTTCTTTGGTTTTTCTTTGGCTTTTCATTCGTTTCTTTGTTTGAGGCTTGGATTCACCTAAAAATACATTTTAACATGATAAGTAGTTATTTTAACTATATTATACGATAGAAGTTGTAGTTTTTAGAGATTATTTGATGCAAAAAAGAAGTATATTTTTATATACATCAAACATCCCACACTTGAACCTTGCTTGTCCTCAAGCAAGCTACTTATAAATATTCTCTAAAAATAGCAAGTTAGGACCATTGCTTAAACATCCCCAAAAGAGTTTCAAGAAAATGGGAACAAAATAACCAACCTTAAATCATTGGAATATATGTAGTGATATATAAAAAGGTGATTTTGTTTTTATGAGTTTCCATTTACGCAAAACGTCACGCTCTCACAATGTTCACTCACACTCAGTTTTATATATGATCATACTTGTGATGTATGTATGTGAACACTCTTAGTCAAAATGCAACCTGTGAAAAATAAGCTTGTAGCAGTTTCAAATCTCCACATTTCTGAAGGGTTGCATAGATTAGAAGGTAATGTGGGTTGGTTTTGAGTAGGGATTTGGTATTTTGTGGTGGTTCAAGGGTTTAGGTTAATGAGGATGGTAAATACAAATTCTGCTGATTTTCGGATGTCTTAAGATGTCTTCGACGGTTAACTCCTTTCTCCCGATTGCTAATAATAATTTTTTTTAACTAGTGACTCTTTTATGGTCAGATCGTCAAGACCGGATGTGGATTAGTTCTTCCTCAATCCTGCTCTGAACATAATTCCCAACTCTAATGGATCGTTCGGCTTTGAGCCTAATAGTTCCCACCCTCATTAGTTCAGTATATTCATATGAGACTGAGTTTGACTTTTTCTACATCTTTCTTCGTGGGATCAATTTCCGTATCCTAAGCACCGTTCATATATATTTTTGCTCTTCTTTTCATTGCGCTTTTGGAAACTCCACAAAATGGTGGCCTTTGTTTGTCTTGGCGCCACTTTTTCTTCACCTTATTGCTAAAGAGAAAGATTCTCTCCCTAAGTTATGGAGGCAACCTAGGTTTTGCGAAATGTATGCAGCAAAAGAAATTGAAATCGAAAGAATGTATTTCCAGTTCTTTAGGGTTTGTCGGTAAAAGACCAGTGTTGTATTTTACCGGTGAAAGGGATAAAGTGATGAGGTTTAGGTTTTGGGTTTTGTAATTTGGCGAATGGTTTGATGGAATTGTGATTATATTACCTTCTTCCTTATACAACGCTTCGTGCGGTCATGAATGAATAATTGTGACAAGTTCTAAATCACACGAAACATATGACTCACTCAAAGCTTTCGAAAAATTATTTATATGGCATGAGGTTTATCTCACAGCAACGGAGAAATTGGGTATTAACGCCATATTTTGCATAAATTTATTCTCAATATTATAAAACTTTTTTTTTTACCTTTTCACTTTTTTGGTTATAGTAGATTTCTAGTTGGTTATTTGCAAAAAATTCTCTTGGATTTTCTTTTGGTTTTGTTATAAAAATAGTCTTTATTTGCTACAAAAATTTTGTTATTAGAGAATCTTATAATTGGTTGAGCAAGCAATTGGTCAAGTAATTCTCCTCCCCACACTTGAATCTCACATTGTCCTCAATGTGAAAAGATTCATAAAAAGATTAACAATAAGATTCATATGAAGTATGGAGGGTAAAATGGAAAAGAACTTCCCTACGGGCTAACGAAATTTCGACAGAGCGTCCCCTATTTTTCGTCTGTTTTCCTGTAGACTGTAGTGTACCTAAGTAATAAAACTGCAAACAGTTAACAAACATCCAAATCACAATTATTATATATTTATTTTTATTATTATTTTTATTTATTTATTTATTTACAATGTCTAGTTTAATCAGGGTCTTGGCCAGACCTTACTCCCAATATGTTCATCGGTTTTGGTGGAGGATTAGTACCTCTGAGACGGTCTCGAATGGTCCATCGATGTATGGTTTTAATCGATGTCTATTAACTTTGAACTTGTGTCCGTCAGAATTTGAAATCTCAACTACCCCATAGTCAAAAACTGATACAACTATGTGTGGACCTGTCCAACGAGATTTCAATTTTCCTGGGAAAAGACGTAAACGTGTGTTATATAACAATACACGGTCGCCAACTTGAAATTTCTTGTTTCCTTTTAAATGGGCGTCGTGTAAACGTTTAGTCTTTTCTTTGTAAGACCAGGAATTTTCATACGCTAGTGCTCTTAGTTCTTCGAGATCGTGAATTTGATCTTGTCGGTTTTTACCGGCGGACATTAGATCAAAATTCACTGCTCTTAGAGCCCAATACGCTTTGTGTTTTAGCTCTACGGGTATATGACATGCCTTCCCATAAACAAGTTTGAATGGTGTTGTTCCTATGGGGGTTTTGTAAGCCGTCCTGAGGGCCCACAAAGCGTCATCTAATTTTTCTGCCCAATTTTTGTGATTCATTCCTATGGTTCTTTCTAGGATCCTTTTAATTCCCCGATTCGAGACCTCTACTTGCCCACTGGTCTGAGGGTGATATGGTGTTGCCAAACGGTGGTGAACTCCATATCGTGCTATGACTTTGTCTATTAAGGTATTACAAAAGTGGGTACCTCTGTCGCTGATTAGGGCTTTTGGAGTACCGAAACGTGAAAACAACTTTTTCAGAAATCGTACAACTACTCGAGCATCGTTAGTGGGAGGAGCTTGTGCTTCTACCCATTTAGACACGTAGTTGACTGCTACAAGGATGTACTTATTTCCGAATGAGTTAGGAAATGGGCCCATGAAATCTATTCCCCATACATCAAAGACCTCACAAAATTGAATGCCTTTTTGAGCCATCTCATTTTTGGCTGAGATGTTTCCGGCTCTTTGACAAGCATCGCATGCTTGGATCAAAGAATGTGTGTATTTATATATGGTGGGCCAGAAAAATCCTGCATCAAACACTTTTCTGATCGTGGTGGCGGTACTGTGGTGTCCCCAGTAGGTCCTTCATGGCATTGTTTGATAATATCTAAGGCTTCCTTTTCTGATACACACCTATGAATTACCTGATCAGCACATATCCTAAACAAGTAAGGGTCTTCCCAGAAGTAGAACTTAAGGTCGAGAAGAATTTCTTTCATTGTTGATGAGTTAGCCCTTTTCTTAGGATTCTACAAGCCAGATAGTTTGCGAAGTTGGCAAACCATGGACTTTCATCCTTTTCTCGCATGAGTGCTTGGATATGCATGAGAACTTCGTGTGGAAAATTATCATTGATAATTTCTTTGTGAAGTTCTTCTGAAGCTGGGCATTCTAGGCGTGAAAGATGGTCTGCGGCTACATTCTTTGCTCCCTTTTTGTCTTTGACTTCTATGTAGAATTCATGGAGTAGTAGAATCCACTGATAAGTCTGGGTTTGGCATCCTGCTTGTTGAAGAGGTATCGTATGGCGGCATGGTCGGTGTAAACTATGGTTTTGGAAAGAACTAGGTAGGATCTAAACTTTTCAAAGGCGAAAACTACTGCTAATAACTATTTCTCTGTTGTGGTGTAGTTTTCTTGTGCATCATTAAGAGTTTTACTAGCATAGTAAATTGGGTGAAAGTGTTTTTCTTTACGTTGTCCGAGCACGGCTCCAACTGCAAAGTCACTTGCATTGCACATGATCTCGAATGGAAGGGTCCAATCGGGTGTAGTCATGATTGGTGCGTTGACAAGTTTGTCTTTCAATATGTTGAACGATTCAACACATTTTTCAGATAAGACGAAGGGTGCGTCTTTCTCCAGAAGTTTGGTCATAGGTCTAGAAATTTTGGAAAAGTCTTTTATGAAACGACGGTAGAATCCTGCGTGACCTAGAAAACTTCTAATGGCTCTGACTGAAGTTGGTGGTGGAAGTTTGGATATGGTTTCTGTTTTAGCCCTATCAACTTCTACTCCTACTTGGGATATCTTGTGACCTAGAACGATGCCTTCTTTGACCATAAAGTGGCATTTTTCCCAGTTGAGTACTAAATTCACTTCTTCACACCTAGTTAACATTTTGTCTAGATTTTTCAGACAATGATCGAAGGAGTCCCAAAGACTGAGAATTCGTCCATGAAAATTTCCATAGAGTGCTCGATCATTTTATGAAAGATGGCCACCATGCATCGCTGGAAGGTGGCTGGAGCATTACATAGTCCAAATAGCATTCTTCGGTAGGTGAAGGCTCCATATGGACATGTAAAGGTAGTTTTCTCCTGATCCTCAGGAGCAATGGGAATTTGGAAATATCCGGAAATTCCGTCAAGAAAACAGTAGAACATTTTTCCAGATAATCGCTCAAGCATTTGATCGATGAAAGGAAGTGGAAAATGATATTTTCTTGTGGTGTCATTAAGCTTCCAGTAATCAATACAAACTCGCCAGCCTGTGATGGTTCTCATTGGTATCAGCTCGTCCTTTTCGTTCATTTCGATCGTCATTCCTCTCTTCTTGGGTACTACTTGAACGGGACTTACCCAAGGTGAATCCGAGATTGGGTAGATTAATCCGGCATCAAGTAGTTTGATTACTTCCTTCTTCACCACATCTTGCATGTTGGGATTGAGACGTCTTTGATGTTGGACCACGGGTTTGTATTCTTCCTCCATGAGAATCTTGTGAGTACAAAAGGAGGGACTGATGCCCTTGATATCTATGATCTTCCATGCGATAGCCTTCTTATGGTTTTTGGAGAACCTTAAGAAGTTCGTCTTTCTCTTTTTTAGAAAGGTGAGATGAAATAATTACTGTGAGTTGAGAGTCTTTTTCTAGAAAGGCGTATTCGAGATGGGTCGGTAGTTCTTTTAACTCTAAGGCTGGTGGCTCTTCAATTGATGGTTTTGATTTTTCATTACACTCGGTGATCTCACATACTATTTCTGATGTTTCTTGATTGTTGTTGATAGCATTGAGATTTGCGTTATCTAAGATAGGTTTGGTGATGGTTTCGGTTAATATTTGTGTTTCCAGCCTGCTAGCGATGGAGGAATCTCGCACATAGCAACTCACAATAGAATCGATGATGTCGATACAATATAATGCGTCATCGTGATGTTGCGTATATTGCATAGATTTTCCTATGTCAAAAGTGATTGCCTCGTCATTGACCCTGAGAGTGAGTTTGCCGTTGCAAACATCAATAACAGTCTTTGCAGTGGCTAAGAAGGGTCTTCCTAAAATCAGAGGTACACTTTTGTCTTCCTCCATGTCTAGAATCACAAAATCTACTGAGAAAACAAACTTGTCAATTTTGACAAGCATGTTTTCAACAATGCCCCGAGGGTATTTGACAGATCGGTCTGCTAACTGAATGCTCATGCGGGTGGGATTTGGTTCTCCTATCCCTAGTTTTGCAAAAACCACATAAGGCATTAAGTTAATACTAGCTCCTAGGTCAGCCAAGGCATTGTTAACAGACAAATTTCCTATGAGACAAGGGATAGTAAAGCTCTCTGGATCGGTCATTTTCGGCGGCAGCTTGCTTTGGAGGACAGCTGAGCATTCTTTACTCAAGGTGACGTGCGAGAGCTCCTCCAGCTTCCTTTTGTTGGTCAGCACTTCTTTGAGAAACTTTGCATATGTCGGCATTTGAGCAATGGCTTCGACGAAAGGGATGTTAATGTGGAGTTGTTTGAAGAGTTCTAAAAACTTCCCGTACTGAGCTTCCAATCTCTCCTGTTTCAGCCGTCCAGGGTATGGAATAGGTGGAACATAAGTTCGGACAGACTCCTTGGGTTGTACGGTGCCTGTTGGGATCAGTCTTTCCTGCGTTTTATTAGGGAATTCCATTTCCATAACTGGTTCTAAAGTTGGTGAGGCAACAGTGGTTGTGCCACTTCTTAATGTAACAGCATTGGCTGCTGTATTTGGGTTTGTTATAGTGTTGCTTGGAAGAGCGCCAGGTGGTCTTTCAGACAGTTGTTGGGCAATCTGTCCGATTTGGGTTTCTAGAATCTGAAGGGATGCTTGTTGACTTTTGAGATCGGCTTCATGTTTTAATAATACTCCGCTGATATCAACAGCTCTTGAGTCGGCTTTCTTCTCTGCTTCATTTGTTTTGGTCATCAATTGGATTAGCATTTCTTTGATCTTCGAGTAGCTTGGGTTTTGATGGCTACTAGAACTTTGATCTTGAAATTGAGGTTTAGGTTGGAAGGGTTGATTCATAGGTCTCTTTTCGAATCCGAATAAAGGTTGAGTGTTACCTCCGTCTTTCCAGCTGAAATTCGGGTGGTTTCTCCATCCTAGATTGTAGTTATTGCTGAAAGCGTTGTTCTGTCGAGCGATGAAATCGACTTCTTCCATGGCCATAATGACTTGTTTACAGTCACTTTCTTTATGACTTCCTCCACAAGTGTCACAGGTGGGTCTGGTTTTTGTCAGCTCAGCTTGAAGTTGTTCGAATTTTTTAGAAAGGGCTTCAAGTTGTGCTGTGAGAAGAGTGTTGGAATCAACGTGTTGTATTCCGTTATGGGTAGGTGTAGATCTTGGTGGGTTGTAAGCGAAACTCTTCTTTGCGGACTTCTCCAGGACTTCAAATGCTTCGTTAGGTGATTTGGATCCCAGGTCTCTACCAGCGATTTGGTCGATGGCCTGTTTGTTTGACTGGATTGTGCATCAAATAAAGTTTGTACTTGTAACCATACACTCAGTCCATGATGTGGGCATCTTCTCAGAAGACTTTTGTATCTTTCCCATGCTGCGTGTAACCATTCATCATCATCGGTCCGGAATCCGGTAATGCTGGCTCGGTATTTGGCAGTTTTATCGGGCGGAAAATATTTGAGGAAAACTGTTCAACCATCTAGTCCGAAGTGGTGATGGAACCAGAGGAAATAGATTCTATCCATTCTAGGGCTTGGCCCCTGAGAGAGAAAGGAAAGAGTTTGAGTTTAATTTGATCGTCTGAACAGTTTTGGATTTTAAAGGTTCCGCGGATTCGTAGGAATCGAGATATGTGAGAAAGAGGGTCTTCGTCGAGGAGACCATGAAATTGAACTGAATTTTCCACCATATGAATGGTGTTTGATTTGATTTTGAAATTTTCGGTGATTTCGGGTGGAGCCACTCCATTGCCATAGCCTTCGAGAGATGGCTTGGCATACTGGCTCATGTTCGGCTCATTGTTCTGGGCCGCCATCATTTCTTCGATTTGATTTTCTCCTGATTTGGTGGCGTCTACTGATTCTTCTTTGATTGCTTCTGCGGTTTCTGTAGTCCGTTTACGAGTTCGTCGACAAAAGAGTCGTTCCGGTTCAGAAATTGGAGAAACAAGCTCACGCTCAAAAGTAGAGGACATACATGAGGCTAAATCAAAATAACACTAAAGTAAAAGTTAGCTAAAGTTAGTCTAAGTTGAACTATAAGTTAAGCTATTTTAAACTAAACTAATGTCTAAGTTAGTTAAACTATTTCAAAAGTAAGATAAATAAAGGTTAAAAATTAGGCTAGCCGTAAAATTATGTAATTTAGTATTTAGTAAAAAAAATAAAGATAAAATAAAATAGAAGTTAAAAATTTTTTACAATTATAAACAATGATTAAATTAAAACTTGGATCGTTCTTAGAAATGTACCGTGTCCCCGGCAACGGCGCCAAAAACTTTGATGCGTGCGTGCTAGTGGTATAAAATATAAGGGATCGGATATTTAGCTTTTGCACAAGATCGTGTTTTAAATTTATAAAAGTGATTTCTACAAAGACTAAACACACACAAAATAGGCAAGTGTACCTATCGTATATGTAGAATAGTATTAAGAACTAAGTATCGATCCATGGACACAAATGTTTCTAATAATGAATCGTTGTTACTTTAATCGGAGGTTTTAATCATTTTGGGGTTAATTTTCTTCAAACCTCTTATAAAATATAAATACTTATATATATAATATATAGGTGACCAAGAAAAGAGATTCTAAACGAGTTGTTCAATTATGCGAAGGTTACCATCTAAGATCAAGAATCCACTCCATTTTAGCATTGATAAATAATATTTGAACATGTGGTAAACTTGCCATAATAATATATGATAGATAGCTCCTTAAACCTTAAGTGAGCATCTTTGGCACAAAGAAGATAGCATGCGCATTTTAAAGTCCACCCTTTCCTAATGTCATGCCATCTCAATGATGTCAATTTAAGTTGGCAAGTAGTTTCGTAAAGTAGAAAGATTAGGATTGACTTCGATTTCTTAAATACCAATTCTAACAACTTCGGGTGGTTGTAGTTTAGTCACACAACCTCCCCTTGGTTGATTTATGTAGGTTATAATTACACATTCCATTAACATATGATTTCTTTAACTAGCATGATATCCTAAGCAAAGCCATTTTCGGATTACCAAGACTTAGAGAAATATATCATAACTTATATCTCATCATTTCTAAGTACAATATAAGGATCCGTTTTTCGATAATGTATCAAAGTATTTATATCTTTCAAGAACATGAATCGATCATGAACAATTGCCAATAGAATTGACAACCACCAACTTTGAATTAGTGATTTAAGATGGTGAAACATTTCTCATCAAAAGATAATTGTAATATAACCATGTACTTTACTAGACTACACCTTTAAACGCGATACGTGATTGACCATTGAAGACCCCATCGTGTACCGCGATGGGGGGTGCAGACGGGATTTTAAGGTTTATATCTTATTCTTCAAAAACAATAACCCTAACTCCGTTTTGACGAAGCAAAGGCGATTCCAGAAGTCCATAGAGGCGATTTTGACCATCATAGCTTGTGCAAAGACCTTCCGCATGATCCATATCCTCCGTATCGAAGATTTGATGATGTCAAGGCTTGGCTAATCTCCTAGAATCGCACCCGGGATGTATAGTTTGTAATCTTTACAGTTTGTCTCATGTGATTAAGAACACTTATGTATAATTATTGATGATTGATATATGATTATTGATGTTTGGTATTTCTGTGTGTTCGGTCGGTTTAGGTTTACGTTAGTCTGAACGATCTGTTACTAGTTGTTAGATAATTAATCACATAACTGTTTGGTTTGGTTGAATACGATAAAACATACAATTGCCCTTAACTGAGTCACACTGGCAAGGACTGTTTGATAACCAGTGCCGTGTGTAAAGTAATTGTTGATGTCTAAGGTTTTGTCTGATTGATCAGTTTTTAGTTAATCATTAATAATTAATTTGTTAGGTTGCATGAGATAACTGTTGGTTGCTTACTTAAATTCCCAGGTGTGATTTGCTTTGTTAACTACTTAATACTTGTTTACTTGTTCATTGCTTAGTTCTCTAAATTCAATTTAAATTGCTTGTGTGATCAGCACTAAACACTAGTTACTTCATAATATTAAATATGTACATGAATTGCATTGACCACATACTCCTTGTGATACGATACCCTACTTGCTCTAACTATTTAATTTAAATTAGGTTTTTGCATGACTCAAACGACGGTCATCAAAATGGCGTGGGAAATTTGAAAAACTTTTAGCCCGATAGTACCTCGAAGAGTGTTCATAAACCAAAGTTGTTAACTGTTAATTATTGCCATTAATGCCAAGTCATAGGTTTCTAGTCATGGTTGGTTTGTCAGCTTCTCATTAGTCTTACTCACAATTGTTTTTATAACGAGAAGTTGAAAATGGGGTCGTTTAGGCGAGGATAAAGAGTCAGGGGGACATGTACACATGTTTATATCGTGAACCTTATTCCTCCGGTATGTGTGTGAGTTGACCCAAATATATATAATACACATATAATATATAGTATACACATGTCATTTGAGTGTTTTCATTGATGTTCATGGATTACGGGATCGTAGTTGGCAAAATGCAAAAGTGATAGAGGCAATTAGGTTAAGCCTCGTCTGGATGAGCGTGAGTTGTGTACTGGGGGGTTGGAGCCTCATACATTATACATATGAGGATGGTTAATGTGAGGGGCAGGGGGTTGGGTCCCTTAGAAAACATTTCTTTGACTTATTTTTCATTTGTTTAACCCCGACATTATGTTACGAGACGATCCGGCTTACTAGGTTTAGTTGTAATTTTATTTGTATTTGTTTTTGTTTTTGTATTTGTTCCATTAGTTGAGGGGGTTGTGGAAGAGATTGATGAAAATCTCGTCAGTGATGACGAGCCGGAACTGGGTAAATTAAATGAACCTAATCAAAGTAAAACTAAAATTAACAAACCAGTTTCGAAGGATGATACCAGCAATTCTAAGGACAAGGAGAAGGTGAAAACCGTCCCCTATCCCGATGCCTTGTTGGCACCGTCAAAGGTGAATATGGCATTGAAAAGGGGCACACAACAAGAGGAAATGTGGGAAACTTTTAAACAGGTTAAAATTAATATACCCCTCTTAAATGCCATTAAACAAATTCCCGCAAATGCTAAGTACTTGAAGGAATTGTGTACACAAAAAAGGAGTCATAAGGATCCTAAACAAATTGATTTTACCGATAACGTGAGTGCAATTCTTTCGGGTTCGCTTCCACCGAAGCTACAAGATCCGGGAACGCCCATTATAGCTATTCAAGTGGGTGATTTTAAAATGACTCGGGTGCTTCTAGATCTTGGAGCTAGCATCAGTATTCTCCCAGGAAGTCTATACGATCAGTATGACTTTGGCCCGCTTCGTGCGGCTGCCACCACGGTTGTCTTGGCTGACCAGACACCGAAACTTCCCCGAGGAATACTGAATGATGTTATTGTTAAGGTGGAAGATTTTTATCTTCCAGTTGACTTTTTAGTCCTCAATTATGTTTCAGGTGAGATGACCAAACAGCCTACGGTTATCCTTTGGTAGACCATTTTTGGCTACTGCAAATGCCAACATTAATTGCAGAAATGGTACTGTTGATATGGCATTCGGTAACCGTATGCTGAGAATTAATATTTTCACACGAGGAGATAATTCTCCGGTCGATGACGAGTGCTTCATGGCTGATGTCATTGACGAGTGCATCCCGCTATACAACTCTGTCGTCAGCTCGGATGGCACAGCGGATACGTGTTTTGTGTTTGACAGATTACAGGTGGAGACAGACGAGTTGCTGGAAGAAGAGGAAAGACAGATGGAGATCGCAGTTCTGCCAGAAGACCGTCCACCATGATCAGTACAGGTGGAACCACTTCCCGAGAAGATTGATACTGGGTTGAAACCGTCAATGCTGGAAGCACCGAAAGTCGAGCTGAAAGAGCTCCCAAAGCATTTAAAATATGCTTTTCTTGGTAAGAATAATGCATTGCCTGTTATAATAGCTTCTAACTTATCTTTTGAACAGGAAAATGCTTTGATGGCGGTGCTTGTTGCGAATAAAGAATCAATCGGGTGGACAATAGCGGATTTGAAGGGAATCAGTCCCTCAATTGTGATGCACAAAATCTTAACAGATACAGCTGTCAAACCCGCGCACGATACTCAGCGGAGGTTGAATCCGAATATGAGGGAAGTGGTGAAGAAGGAAGTACTGAAATGGTTAGATGCTGGCATTATCTTTTACATATCAGACAGCACGTGGGTGAGCCCGACACAGACAGTACCGAAAAAGTCGGCCATCCAAGTCGTCAAGGACGACTCAAGTAACGAGGTCGCCACCCAGCCGGTAACCGGGTGGCGCATTTGTATTGATTATCGAACACTGAATGCGACAACAACAAAAGATCATTTTCCGCTTCCGTTTATCGATCAAATTGTTGAAAAGCTATCTGGTCAAAAATTTTATTGCTTTTTAGATGGGTATTCCGGGTATAACCAGATAGCTATTCATCCTGAAGATCAGGAAAAGACCATGTTTACGTGCCCGTATGGCACATTCGCGTTTAGGCGAATGCCATTTGGATTATGTAATGCCCTCTCCACCTTTCAGAGGTGCATGATGAGTATCTTTTCATATATGGTGGGGGAGTCTTTGGAAATTTTCATGGATGATTTTTCGATTTTCGGCACATTTTTCGAGTCATGCTTAAACCAACTCGAAAGGATTTTGAAAAGATGTGTCAAAACGAACTTGGTTCTTAGTTGGGAAAAGAGCCATTTTATTGTCCAATAGGGAATCGTATTGGGCCATGTTGTGTCAAGTCATGGGATCGAGGTGGACCGGGCTAAGGTCCAAGTCATTTCTACTTTACCTCATCCCACCAATGTCAAAGGCATTAGATCGTTTCTGGGGCATGCCGGGTTTTATAGACGGTTTATTAAGGGTTTTAGTGACATTACCAAACCTTTATGTAATTTATTAAGGATGCCCCTTTTGATTTTAATGATGAATGTGCTAAGGCCTTTGACGATCTGAAATTAAAATTAGTTGAAGCCCCGATCTTGTAATCACCCGATTAGTGTTTACCTTTTGAAATAATTTGTGATGCAAGTGATTATGCAGTCGGGGCTGTTTTGGGTCAACGGGTTGACAAGAAACCCGTTACTATATACTATGCAAGTAAAACCCTCTCGGATGCTCAATTGAATTATACCACGACCGAGAAGGAGTTACTAGCAGTAGTATATGCTCTAGATAAATTCAGGTCTTATATTTGGGGTAGTAAAGTTATTATATATTCTGACCATTCTGCTGTCAGGTACCTCATGGAAAAAAAGGATGCAAAACCGAGGCTTATCAGATGGGTTTTGTTGTTGCAGGAATTTGATCTAGAGATTGGGGACAAGAAAGGGAGTGAAAATGTTGTTGTAGATCACTTTTCCCGAATTATGGTGGAAAATGGGAACACAGATGGGCCCATTAATGTGTCCTTCTCGGATGAGCATATTCTGGCATTTTCACAAAATCTCTGGTTTGCTCATATTGTTAATTTTAAAGTTGCAGGTGATTTACCAGAGCATTGGCCAAGGAGAAAGAAGAAACAGTTGATGTCCCAAGCTAAACAGTACATCTGGGACGATACAGATTTGTTTAAAATTGGTGCAGATCAGATGATCAGACGATGCATACCCGAGGAGGATGTCAGATCAGTGTTGGAACACGCACATTCGTCTGCATGTGGTGGTCATTTTAGTGGTCAGAAAACCGCTCGAAAAGTTTTAATGAGTGGTTTCTTTTGGCCTTCAGTGTTTAAGGATGCTCACGAGTTACACATTGTTTAAAGTGTCAACAACTCGGGAGTATTTCTAAGCGGGACAAGATGCCCTTGAACCCGATCCTAGTTGTCGACATTTTTGATGTCTGGGGAATCGATTTCATGGGCCCGTTTCCAAATTCACACGGTAATTTGTATATCCTAGTGGCCGTCGATTACGTTTCTAAATGGGTTGAAGTGATAGCCACTAGGACAAATGATCACATGGTCGTTTGCAATTTTGTTCAAAGTAACATTTTTTCGAGATTTGGAGTCCCCCGAACAATCATAAGTGATGGGGGATCTCATTTTAAGAATTATAAATTCGGAAAGTTGCTTAAACGATATGGTCTTGATCATAGGATTGCAACTCCTTACCATCCACAAACGAGTGGACAAGTTGAGGTTTCCAATAGACAAATTAAACAAGTTTTACAAAAAACCGTTCGGGCGGACCGAAAGGATTGGTCAACTAAGTTAACCGATTCCCAATGGGCCTAACGAACTACTTATAAAACGCCAATTGGAACCACTCTTTATAAACTTGTGTATGGAAAGGATTGCCATTTACCGGTCGAAATTGCGCAAAGGGCGTTTTGGGCTACTAAACAGGTTAATATGGATTATGATTATGCAGGTAAGGCAAGAAAATTGGCTTTGTGCGAGATCGAGGAGTTGAGAGACGAGGCATATGATTGCGCGTCCGCTTACAAGGCAAAGATGAGAAAGTTCATGATGTTAAAATCCGGTTGAAGAATTTTGAAGTTGGTCAACGAGTGTGGTTGTACAACACAAGGATGGAACTTTTCCCGGGTAAGTTGAAAAGTAAGTGGACGGGCCCATATTTGATTGTAGGAGTCGGGAATCATGGTCAGTACGAGATTGAAGATTTTGATGATCATTTGAGGCAAGTGGTAAATGGCTATAGACTGAATCCATATTTAGAGATGAAGGACATACACTAACTGAATGAGGAATAGGTGAATTTTATTGTGACTTCACCGGTTTATGAAGATACCTGAGTTCGAGGCATTGGCGAGCTGTAGACTTTAAATTCAGCGCTTACGGGAGGCAACCCGGGCTTTGTAAGTGTCTGTCCAGTTTGTTTTATTTGTTATTGAGTCTTTTACTTAGTGTCGTCTCGGGTTTTGTGCAGTAAACGCCAAGTGTGGGGAAGTTCGTTGACGAGTGGAAGTTAGAAAAAGTCGGTAAGCGTTGGTCAAATTACACGCCCTTCCAGGTATGTAAATGTGTTTTGAGTTTTGAACGAGTTCAGGGTGATGTCGGGATGCCAAATGGTGCGTTTCTGAAATTTTTTCGTTCTGTAACAGATCTCACCGCGATACGCGATGGGCTTGTTACCACCTCCATCGTGTATCGCTATGGAGTATTGACACCAGGCATCTGTGACGTCATAGCAATACGCGATGACATCACAAACACCCCATCGCGTATCGCGATAGGGTGAAAACCCAAATTCTATCACAATTGGGTGGTGATACGCGATAGCCACCCAATTGAACCATCGCGTATTGCGATGGGTCATGGTTGGCCCGGTTTCCCATTTATATATTGACTCTTCTTCTTTTCTTCTTCCGTCTTCCTCTCTCTCTCTCTCTTCTTCTCCGGCGAAACCTCCACCGCACCACCACTCCCCCACCATCCATCATCCATTCACCACCCCCGTCGCTCACTTCCCACCACCATCCATCACAACCACTGCCACCATCACTGTCTCGCCGTCTATCTACCCACCACCACTGTCTCGCCGTCAACCACCATCACCATCACCTTACCCTCACCGTCCACCCTCACCACTGCCACATCCACCGCCACCCATCTCTCTCACCATAACCCAGCCACCCCTCTCACTGTAACCACCACCATCACCACAATCTACCACCACCACTCACCACCGCCGTCACTCCACTGCCACAGAATAGTCATCAATTCCGTCACTATCCTCACCATCCACCACAGTCAACACCATCATTCACCGCCGTAAATATCTCTGTCACAATCAACCACCACCGCCACAGTCTACATTATTGTTATTATTATTTTCATCACACACCGACATTCAGGTACCGTCTTCATTATTATTATTGTTTTCATTATTTTGTGTGATTCGAATTTGGTGGTAGTTGTCGGGTTGTTTACGGTTCGAAGATCATTTTTGTTGAATTTAGTAGTCGAGCTTAAGAGTCGGCTTGGTTTGTTTAGTGAGATTGGATTACGGAGTTGAATTTGGGTCTGTTTAGAAGTTCGGGTTAGTTGCTATTTTGCTAAACAGTTGTTGGGTTGGTTGAGACTGTTGTTAGGTTGGTGTATACTTAAATATTATGGTTGCCGGGTTGGGTTATTCGAGTTGTTTATTGAGTTAAGGGAAGAGGTTGTTCAGTTTATATTAGACAATGTGTCGAGTCAGGTTTCTGATGTTCACACTTAAAAATCATTATTTTATTATTAAATTAAAGATAGCGTTGGTTTGTTATTAAACGATTTCTGTGAACGTATTTTTAAAATATTTTATTAATACAACATAACCCGAATCGACACATCTTTATTTTGCTATGCACGTTTTTCGAGACAGTTTGTCAGTTTGTGTGTTAGCTAGTTCGAGTCAGTTAGTTTGTGTTGTTTTGTTTGGTTGTGTGTGGTTAATCAAGTTATGTTGAGTCTCGGGCCGGCTTGATAGTTTGAAATTAATAAGTTTAAATTGTTAATTGATTACCCGCACGTACTCAATCTCCATTCGGGCAGGTTAATATGGTCTTTAGAAATACGCACAGGGTGTCCCCAAATTTCTTGTCTTTATTTTTTTTTCTTTTTATTTTTAATATTTTATTATTTTAATATTATTTTATTATATGGGACGACCGCGGCCGAAATGCTATATGGTCGTCGCCACATCGACCGTTGACATATCTAACTTACTTGTTTGATTTTGAAGATATGTCTAACGCGCCTGAGTCTTCACGGCGCAAGAGGCAGAGGACTGAGCCTCGCGTGATACGCTATGATAGCGAGGAGGTGTAGATTGTCGCTGGCATTGAGCCAGCGGATATTATGCGAGATGGACGTATTCCACATCAGGTCCTTCAATTCTTCTTGACATCGGATGAGTATACGAGATTTCAGAGGATTCGACAGATGTAGCTACTTCGCCACCGTTCTTTTGACTCTACATTGCTGCACGATTTGGTTGTTGATGTTTAGGTACGTGCACTATTGACATGTCCATGGGAAGCTGTGCTCGCGTGTGACTCGATTCCGTATGTCGAGCTCACACGTGAGTTTTATTCGACCTTTGACTTTACGCCCACGGACTTCAGTGAGACACGCGCGGTATCCTTCTCACTGAGACGGCATCTATACAAGATGTTCGTCCCCGATTTAGCTGTGGCCACTGGATTTTATACAGCCGAGCAGGTTCAGGCTGTTGACTTCCTGCAGAGTATCCATGGTTACACGACACATCAGCAAGCGCCTCGTGATCACTGGCTCACGGAGACTCAGCTCGGCCAGTATTGGGCGAAGATCGCCGACGGGGCCCACTCCAGTGCTGTTGTGGAGTCGTCTATCAGGGACCCCGTCCATCGCTACGTCCACAGGGACGTTTCCTGTACTCTCGTCGGCCGACATTCGGGCCACGAGAAGTGCAGCAACTTAGATCTGCTGTGTTTATATTCTACCATTGGCAGCCGACTGGCTAATGTGGCGATGCTCTTGCTCACGTCGTTTGCACGGGGTCGCAGTTTATCGGGATCCTCGGCACGCTTAGCCTTAGGGCCTTATATTACGAGGATCGCCAAGCGACTTGGTGTATTTTAGCGTTATCCGGTCAGATATTTTACGGTGAGGCCAGCTACAGGCGTTTTCGGAGTACTGGAGGCCCGTCGGGCTGGGATCGTTGAGGAGCATGATCCACTAGCGTTGGTCTCGGTCCGACAGGGCCCGCAGGCACCACCACCAGAGTGATCGGAGGCTGCAGTTTCTCTACAGAGAGGTATTCCGACACGTCGACAGCGTGCTCCGACTTCACACATCATGCTACCTCAGCAGCAGCATCCACTCAGACAGCCACCACCCTCTTCATCACGCCAGCCGCAGCAGCCCGTCACATTGGCTATGATATATCAGCGGCAGTTGGAGATACAGCAAGAGCAGAGGGCACAGCGGGCCCAGTATGATGAGTATTTTCGTTTGTTATTTGTTACTTCACAGGTACCGCTCCCACAGTCATTGATCATTACAGTTGAGCAGCCAGTGGATCCGTAGGACGAGGCAGCTGATGACCCACCAGCACAGTAGCTTTTTGGTTACCTTTGTCACTTTATTTTGTTTTTATTAGTATCATGGGTTGTATTATGTTATATTATATTTTGGGGAATCATGTATGGGTAACTGGTTGGGAGTATATATTTATATATCTTTTGATTGCTGATGTGTTTGATTTATTTGTATATTTTGTTGTAACTGAACTTTATGGATGTTGTTCGCTATAAACCCTCACGAGACCCCACTCATCCTCCTGAGCTACCGGGAGGTTTACAGGGCTTGTTGCATATGCTAAATGCAATCGTGATTCCTACGAAAGCGAGTTAGGTCTTTTAATGTTTTTAGCTAATTTAACAGAATTTATTATGAAACAACTTAATTTGGCTCGGTAAGTGTTTTAATAAAAAAAACAAATATTTATTTTCATAACTCTTAAAAGACCTATGTCTTACACTTGTGAGAAGCTTTCTTCTACACATCTCGAGATTTTGGAGGTTCGATTTTTAGTTTGGTAATTGGATGAGACGAGAGTATACGAGTGTTTATGAGAGTTCACGAGCCGACTGGTCCTTCTCCAGTCCCGTTGATATCAGGTGATTTCAGTTTCATAATTTATTTTGTTTTTATTACTTTAAACGTTAAAAGTGTAATTGTATAATTGTATAATCGTCAACCTTATTCCTCCGGTATGTGTGTGAGTTGACCCAAATATATATAATACACATATAATATATAGTACACACATGTCATTTGAGTGCTTTCATTGATGTTCATGGATTACGGGATCGTAGTTGGCAAAATGCAAAAGTGATAAAGGCAATTAGGTTAAGCCTCGTCTGGATGAGCGTGAGTGTGGGTACTGGGGAGTTGGGGCCTCATACATTATACATATGAGGATGGTTAATGTGAGCGGCGGGGGGTTGGGTCCCTTGGAAAACATTTCTTGGACTTATTTTTCATTTGTATAACCCCGACATTATGTTACGAGACGATCCGGCTTACAAGGTTTATTTGTAATTGTATTTGTATTTGTATTTGTATTTGTATTTTTTTCGTATTTGTTCCATTATTAAGCATCACGTTATTATGCTTTAAAAAAAGCCAAAAAGATGTCTGTTTATATTCAGTTATGTATTCAGTAGTTCGTTGAGTTCGTTTACGGTAAACAAAAATGTGAAATCAGTATGTATGTTAGTTTGCTTATTTAGAGGTTATATAATAAGTCAGTCAGTTGAATAGTAGTTTCATTTATTTATATGTTTTGTAATAAGCCGGGTCGGATCGTTTGAGCTACTTAAATATTTCCCTTTCATACCCTTACACCTGGCCCCGTTACAACCCTTTTAAGACCTCTTGATTTGCATTTGTGTCAAAGCAGCTTGATGGATGAATATGTGCTTGTGAGTGATACTGACAGTAGAGTGATACTGGCACATCTTTTGCTAGTCCATATATTAAATCGAGAGGAGAGATGTTATATTACGAGGGGTATGAGCATGTGTGCCTTAACCGAAAACAATGTACACTTGTCTGGGCGGCTCTATTGTATTTATTATATCACTTAACTGTATGTGTGAGACGTCAATCTAAAAACAGTGTCAGTCTGGTAAACTGGGTATGACCTTAAGCCTTACTATTATTAACGGCGATAATCTACATACCTATGATGGAAGTTGATGTTTGCTTTAGAGTTTTGCTTGAGGGCAAGCAAAAGATAAGTGTGGGGATGTGATAGTCGGTTAATTTGTATATGTTTTAGTTTGTTTATTATTCAGTTTTAATCGTTTATCCTAGAACTTTCGATACTTCATACATGTATTATTGGTTTTCAGGTCACAGATGTTCAAGTACTCAGTTTGGACCGGTTGTGACATGGTATGAAGACCTGGGATGTCCAGCACGCAAAACGAGGAATCTTATAGAAGTTTGCTGGTAGCAGGACCCATAGCGGTACGCGATGGGCTTGCTGAAGACCCATCGCGTACCGCGATGGGGTGGTTAAAATAAGTTGACTTTTTGGTCAATCGCGATACGCGATTGACCATTGAAGACCCCATTGCGTACCGCGATGGGGGGTGCAGACGGGATTTTAAGGTTTATATCTTTTTCTTCAAAAACAATAACCCTAACTCCGTTTTGACAAAGCAAAGGCGATTCCAGCAATCCATAGAGGTGATTTTGACCATCATAGCTTGTGCCAAGACGTTCCGCATGATCTATATCCTTTGTATCGAAGATTTGATGATGTCAAGGCTTGGCTAATCTCCTAGAATCGCACCCGGGATGTATAGTTTGTAATCTTTACAGTTTTTCTCATGTGATTAAGAACACTTGTGTATAATTATTGATGATTGATATATGATTATTGATGTTTGGTATTTCTGTGCGTTCGGTCGGTTTAGGTTTACGTTAGTCTGAACGTTCGGTTACCAGTTGCTAGATAATTAATCATATAACTGTTTGGTTTGATTGAATACGATAAAACATACAATTTCCCTTAACTGAGTCACACTAGTAAGGACTGTTTGATAACCAGTGTCGTGTGTAAAGTAATTGTTGATGTCTAAGGTTTTGTCTGATTGATCAGTTTTTAGTTAATCGTTAATAATTAATCTGGTAGGTTGCATGAGATAACTGTTGGTTTCTTACTTGAATTCCCGGGTGTGATTTGCTTTGTTAACTGCTTAATACTCATTTACTTGTTCGTTGCTTAGTTCTCTAAATTCAATTTAAATTGCTTGTGTGATCAGCACTAAATACTAGTTACTTCATAATATTAAATCTGTACACGAATTGCATTGACCACATACTCATTGTGATACGATACCCTAATTGCTCTAACTATTTAGTTTAAATTGGGTTTTTGCATGACTCAAACGACGGTCATCAATAGCATAAAATTTGGTCGCTGGTTACGCAACACGGTAAATTAAATATATGCTTAATTAATCTTTGTTTTTTGTTTGTGCCAGATGAATCTCATAATTGTAATGAAATTCAGGTAGAAAAAGAGTTGGCAGTCTCCAAAGAAACTATATCAGAAATGGTCAAGTGGATTTCACATCAACCGAACCACACCGTATTGAAATACGATGTATATGACATAAATGGCTATACATGTCGTACCAAAAATCATGACGGTTGAGTTTACCAAAACAGTGGGGTTGCTGTAGAGGCAACATATACGCACATATCTAAAGATCAAATATCCTATGAGCAAACCTCATACTATGGTGTTTTACAAGAGATATGGGTACTTGATTATCATATTAAAAAAATCCTTCTTTTCATGTGCGAATGGGTCGATAACAGAACGGTCAGACAAGATACTCTTGGTTACACGTCATTCGATCTCAAAAAAGGAGGCTACAAGGATGATCCGTTCATATTGGCTTCACAAGCAAGACAAGTGTTTTATGTTCAAGACCAGTTAGATGTACAAAGATCTATTGTACTTAGTACAGCTCCCAGAAATTATAGAGATTCGTATGACGATGCCAATGAGGAATTTAGTGTTGTTATTTTTCCTCACAATCATAATGTATTTCCTGGTGTAGATCCCTGTGATTCCCGCATTGATAGACCTGAATGTAAACCTGTAGTTATAAATACATAATACCTTGGACAACTGAATGGTTTTAGCTTCTTAATGTATTTTGAAATTAATCAAGTACCGAAACTGAATGGTTTTAGCTTCTATAGTTTATTGGTTAATAGTCCAATGGTATGCAATTGCTCCAAATATAGTGTAATTTGATGTATTTTGGACATTATGGCAACTGTTATGTCTTTGGTCTAATTTATCTCTGTAAATTGTCCTAGCTAACTGTTATGGTATATCAGTATATATGGTCAACTGGTATGCAATTGCTGCATTTATAGTTTTTTAACATACAACCAAATACATAATTGAAGAATCAACCAAATACAAATTTTAATAGAATCAACCAAATATATACACAAAACTTCAAAACACCGAAAAAAAACCATACATTATCATTAACAAAATTATATACATTTCAATACAAATCAAAAGATTAACATAAACTGAACACTATAACACTAACAGATGATGGCCACCAAATTAGCTTGCTTGAATATATATGCCCTTGCTGACCTTTAGACTCGTTCATATTTCCGTTGACGATCGATTCTTCATCTCTAGCTACTTCTTACTTGGTTAATGCAGACACTGAATTTAGCTATCAAAGACACTAGTAAAAGCATACTTCGTTTTGCAATCCGGGCAGTAGTAATCTCTCATCCCAAGATCCTGCAAATAATTTCGACTTATTAAATTGAAAAAAATATAAAAAACCAAACCTTAAAACGATGACAATATATTTTATCACACCCTGCATGAACCAACACTTTACACCCATCGCAACGAACCTGACATAAACACAACCGTCCAAAAATATTTTATCACACCCTGCATGAACCAACACTTCATCACCACCAAGTAGGATGATCCAAACTTTCTTAGAGACCGGACACCTTACCTTGATTTTGGAAGCCAAAATACAAATACAAAAAAAGAAGGGCAACTGCCACAAAATTAATTTGAGTCATAAAGAAAAATTAAAAAAGGATAAAAACAATATAAAAAACTTGCTTTAAATCCCAACTGACAGACAAAGAAAAATAAGCAGTGGATATAAATGTAAGTTTTATCACCTGAACATGATTTAAATAAAAAATGGCACATGCACAAAGTGTGAACAATTCATTTTAGAATTAAAGTGCCACATTGCAACAACCTCACCCATGCTTGGATTCTCTTAATTTATCTGCAGTGTTTATAAAATATAACTAAAAAAAAGTGAACTGATAATTAACTGATTCATTTTAAATCTTTAACCAACCAAACCTTGACTCAACCCATCTTATATCTATCCCATGCACTGTTAAATGGCCAACATATATAGGTATCTACTCCAATCATTGTACCAGCATGCACATCCTAAAGTCTGTATATACACCGTCTCCATTTACAAAGAACTCATTACCACACCTCCTGAAGTGGCTGGCTATTGTCTGCTTCCATCACAAGAGTTCACTAAAAAGGGATAATTATGAAACATTGTTCACTAAATCTCAACTTCACTAAGCTACAATGATGGTTTAAATTCAAAAATCCAAAAAAAAAAACTTGTTTTTCAAGAATATCATTTTACCTTTTTCTATAAAGTAAAAAACATTACAGAAAAAACATTTACCCTAAGTCATACTGAAGTTCTCTAGATATCAAAATTAACAAAATCAATAAAAAAAAAGGTTTATAACTTTCTTATTTAAGGTTGTTCATGACAATCTGTAGTATTTATTCAATCATACTTTCAATGCTTTCTCAATTACCAAACACTCAATTGAGATCAAGTAAAAACAAACTTGAGTTGTCAAACATAATGAATAGTAATGATCATAGTGAATCGGAATCATAATTTTCAAATATGAAAAAAAATTAAACAAAATCAAAATAACTCATTTGTAGTTTAGAAATATGCAAATTTCTCACAATTACAAACACACACGACTAATCACAACATTTTGTACTTTATGCACAATATATAATGTTAAACACACATTAAGCCATACGACAATAACAACATGATTAGTCGTTATTAAAGGCTAATCTATATCATATTCAGATTAGTATGTCATTAAGAATAATCTGTCATATTCTCATAAGCATGATTTAGTGGAGAAAAAAAAGGTTAATTTGGTAACTTGGGTAGTGAATCGGAGAGTTTAATCGAAGGATAATAATTGGCAAGCTTCTTATATGTTGTCCACTAAACATTCTTCTTCGACATCAGGATCTACAAACATTCAATAAACTTTCAATACATGTTTAAACCAAAGGTTTACATGGAATTTAAATCAACGAATTGTGAATACAAATAGAATACCTTGTGAAATCGAAGAGAGATGATAGCCTGAAGGTTTTATGTTCATCGATTTGGTATGATTCGAATAGCGATTCGCATTAGGCACATTTAAATCGAGTATAAGTTAAACCGGAAACCTATCGATCAAACAAACCTGGTGTCAGTTTAGTTATAAACTGGAACAAACGAACTTTCTATCAGTCGACCCTAATAAATTGACAATGACAAATAAACTATGTATCAGATTAGCTCTTAAAAAAAGTAAGTCGATTAACATTATGAACACAATAAGCATACTCATATAGTGAAAATCATGAAAGAAAACCCTAATTCGTGGGCTGGAGAAGAGACAACTGAGTATTCCCAAGTCGAAGAGAGATGACGGATGAGTGTTCATCGATTGCAATGCTAAGATTGTCATCGTGGAATATAGAGCCTAGAAATCAACCCTAATTGTGAAAAGGGTGTCCTGCAGATAACGAATTTTGTAATACAAAATACCGTGAAATTAATAAAAACCCCTAAATTAGGGAGAGGGTAGATAATGTAATATAGATTAAGTATTTTTTGAAACAAAAATTATCTATAAAACTATGACCATAATATTTCTAAAAGGTGACTAATAGACACTAGACCTTTAGTAACACAAAACAATATTCGTGATCATAGGTATTGGCTTTTAGACACATCATCAAATAAAAACAATGACGATTCCTCGTATTTAGTCACACAAAAGAAGTTTAACCATGACCATAATAAACTACTGTATGGTCACACCTAGTAACTCATGTAAGTGACCAAATCCAAAACCATTCGGTCACATTAATAAAAAACTACAATGACGGTTGGTAACAACTGGCCACACACATCTAGTGTGGATATGTTACCTATGTTTTTGGTCACATGAATAAAAAATCAATCAATACCATGGAGGTTGGTAACATTTGGTCACTCTTTTGTTCAGTGTGGCTAGCAACTGTCACATTATTTTATTGAAGTGTGGCTAAAATGTGAGTTTATGGTCACGTTCTTTTTGAAAACATGACCAAAGGTATCGTGACGGGATTTTATTGTCACACGAAATTGAAGTGTGTGCCTAAAAGATGTGTTTATGGTCACGTGTGACCAAAGGCCTCGTAACTAGGCTGTTTTGTCACACGAATGCTCAAATGTGTGGTTGAAACTAAGATTAGCCACAGATTTTTTCAAAAGTGTGACAAGACGGTTTTTGTAAAAAGTGTGACTATAGCCCAGATCTGACATAGTGTATTGTTGGTGCATTTTGTGACCGTCGCTATGCAATTAGCCACAGCCTCGTAACTGGGCTGTTTCGTCACAAGACGGTTTTTGAAAAAGTGTGACTAAAGCCCAGATCTGACATAGTGTATTGTTGGTGCATTTTGTGACCGTCGCTATGCAATTCTGACCAGCTGAAACGAATTGGTGAAGTTAGGAACAACTTCACGTGTTGGTGAAGTTAGGAACAACTTCACTTGTTGATGAAGTTAGGAACAACTTCACGTGTTGGTGAAGTTAGGAACAACTTCACGTGTTGGTGAAGTTAGGAACAACTTCACCTACAGGCCCAAGCCCAAGCCCGCAAATTTGTTTTATCTATATATATATATATATGTGTCATGTTTAGGGTTTAGTATTCAGAAAAACTGAGAGTATTTTGTGTAGCTGTCATTGTTTAGAGAGAAACAGATAGAGAGTGTCGTGTAAGCAAACCCGAGGTTGAGCTCACCTCGGGTAGGCCGTGTTTTTGTTTATGTTCGGTATGTAACGTGTTTTGATTATATTATAAATGATCTGCAGATTCGATTATCCATTCGTGTGTTTGTTTATGTGTAATCGTGTTCTTCGCATATAACATCGTAAACGAGTCTAGGAGGATTCCGCACTCCTAGACCTCGTGCGGATCTCGTATCGATCAGCGACGCCCCGGGGGGACTTAAAAGTGGTATCCCAGCCTTAGGCTCTTATGCTATGGTTCGAGATCTGCGTTTTGGTGTTTTTGGCACGTTTCAGATCGATTTTTGGTCAGAACAGCTGTCAACGGCGAAGTTGTCGCTAAAATTTTAGGGTTATGGCGAAGTTGACTTTTTTGGCGAAGTTGACTTTTTCTGGCGAAGTTGACTTTTTGGCGAAGTTGACTTTTTGCGAAGTTAAAAAAATTGAGTAAAAATTTAGTGATAATATTTTTTTTTTGAGTTTTCGTCCGAATGGCCAGGTTTACACGATTATTGTGAGACCGAAAACGTTGTTCCGACAATGAGTGAAAATTGGTATCTTTTGGTCTTACGTGTGAACAAATACGGGTCAACTCTGGATATGGAGTTGAAGTTGCGAATGGGATATTGATTGAAACTGAATATTGACACATATTTGGTTATTTGGGTGATTCGACAAAATTATTTTTGGGCCAACAAATAATTATTGTTCGAGGTTAGCCAACTGAAGAAAGTCAGATTTTGTTCGGGTTTTCTTCATTATTGGGTCGTGGTCAAAGCAAATTATTTAGGTTATTTTCAAGGCGTTCGAGACTTGGATCCTGGAAACGTGGGATACGAGCATCCAAGATGCTTATTTATTAAGGTGAAAATTTTTGAACAAGTTGATTTAATCGGGAATTAAATTGTTTAAGCTCTCAACCTGAAAATGTGGGATACGTGTATCTTAGATACTTATTTATTAGGGGTGAGCTACTTAAATAATTTCATTCTCGGAAATAATAAGAAAGGCATTTGATCGTTATCCCTGGTGATTGAAGATGCCGGATTTATTAATAGTCATGTGTGTTAGATTCCATTAAGGTGCATTTTGCGACCGTCGCTGTGCAATTCTGACCAGCTGAGACGAATTGGTGAAGTTAGAAACAACTTCACGTGTTGGTGAAGTTAGGAACAACTTCACCTACAGGCCCAAGCCCAAGCCCGCGAGTTTGTTTTATCTATATATATGTGTCATGTTTAGGGTTTAGTATTCAGAAAAACTGAGAGTATTTTGTGTAGATGTCATTGTTTAGAAAGAAACAGATAGAGAGTGTCGTGTGGGCAGACCCGAGGTTGAGCTCACCTCGGGTAGGCCGTGTTTTTGTTTTTGTTCGGTATGTAACGTGTTTTGGTTATATTATAAAGGATCTGCAGATTCGATTATCCTATTCGTGTGTTTGTTTATGTGTAATCGTGCTCTTCGCATATAACATCGTAAACGAGTCTAGAGGGATTCCGCACTCCTAGACAAGAGGTCGACGTTAAGCATTGCAACACCAAAGATTAATTATCAGACATCTTCACCAAGCCTTAAGCCTTTACAAGTTGGAAGATTCAGATAGTTGAAAGAAAAGATGGGCATAGAACAGGTCTAACTTAAGGGGAAATATTAGAATATAACATAATGTTATATGTTATATTATAAGCCTAAGTTAGTCCGAATTTATTATGACAGGTATGGCAGTTATGTACAGTTACTTTATTAGGTAGTTATAAACAGTTAGGATGTATTGTAAAGTTGTGTCTGCATGGGAACCATCTTGTCCTTTCACATGCACCGGTCCCTACATATATATACATGGGTTTGTAATGTACTTTGTAAAAAGCAGAAGTTACACATATTCAATAAAACATCTTTGTTGTTTTATTCCTTTTTTGTATAGTAAGTTCTACAACAGAAGAAAGACAAAGTGCATATTTGCAATGATATATAAATATATTTCTCTAAATCACAACAGTTAAGTACGTAACTGTTTTATGTATTAAACTTGAATCGATAGGTAAATATGTATCTTGTATGCTCAAAGTGAGTTTACCATTTATTTAAGAGTTAATGGTCATTTTCGTCTCTGTGGTTTGCCACTTTCGCCACTTTAGTCCAAAGTTTGAATTTTTGTTAATTTTGTCATCACAGTTTTAAACATTGGCCAAATATGTCCCACCGTATAACGGCATCCAACTATGCCGTTAGTTTAAGAGATATTTTCGTCTATTACATTTTACTAAATATTTTAATAAATAAGTAAATAAATAAACATATTTTCCTTTTCTCTTTCTTCTCCAACTCATCCTTCTCCTCCTCCACCACCACCACCACCACCATCCCAACCCACCTGCACACCCACCTGACCACCCCCACATCTCAAACCTCAATTTACAATAAACCACCAGCCAACCCGTCTTCCATCTCCCCTAAATCAATAATGGGTTAACCCTCAATTTACCCTCACCCCCAATTCCACTGTTCCGATCGTCTTGATACAATTGGCGACAACAACGGGCGTGACCCACCTGCTCTTCCTCATGACAACTCCGCCCTTAATCGGTTATCAGAATCCATAGAAGTAATATTATTAGAACCCTCTAGTTCATCTTCAATACCAAGATTCTGGTGGCTGGAATTTGGGATTTTTGCCGGAAAACGAGCGGAAACCGCGGCCGGAAAACGAAAAAAACGAGCAGTCGCCGGCGTTGAATTTTGGGAAATTATGTGACGAAATCTGAGTTATTTGTGGTGGTGGTAACACGCGGTGGGGCTGATAGGTTGTGGTGGTCATAGACGGTGGTTGTGGTGGTCATTAGTGATCGTGAGTTGGTGGTGGCTTGATGGTGTCGAACTACAGGTTGAGAGAAGAGACACAGAGAGAGGGATAGAATATATTCTTTTAGCTTATATATATATATATATATATATATATATACTTATTAAAATGTGTTTTATTAATAAGTGGGTAAAATGACCAATATACCCTCGTATAAAAAGACAAAATACCCTTAAACTAACGGCATAGTTGGATGCCGTTAGGCGGTGGGACGTAATTGGTCAATGTTTAAAACTATTATGACAAAATTAACAAAATTTTAAACTTTGGACTGAAGTGGCGAAAGTGGCAAACCACGTGGACGAAAATGGCCATTAACTCTTTATTTAAATATAGTTTTGAACAACAACTTGCATTATATTAAGAAAACAGATATTATTTTGGAAATATAAATTAAGTTCCTTTTATTATGACATGTAACATGTGTCTTCCAAATGCATAGAAAACAAGAAAAGAGAAATTAAAATTCCCATTGTGAAGAGTTTATAGACTTAATAATCCTATACTCATCATAGTTCTCTACCATCGGATAATCAACTTCTTCCAAATCATCATTCTCACGGTACCAGTACTCCACGGGTGCACATTCTAACTTGTGGCGCATTCTCCAGTGGCGCGCTTGACACCCACGCGAACAATAGTTTACCTGTCCACAACCACATCTTCTAAATTCTTTACTTCGGGTCTCACAGTCCTCGTTGGAACATACTGTCAGACGCGGACCTGTCCGATACGGACTTGCAACGCCATATCCGAACCACTCAACCAAAAACCGGTTCACAGGGTGAGGCTTCTGCTTCGGTATGTCACACTTGTGGGCATCTAGTAACAGAAGGTGTTCACACTCATTTGAGTATGCTAGATTCGGTCGTTGTTGGTTGCCATGTAACTCAAGCAGGGACGAAGATGCGGCAGGTAATGAAAACCTTGCAGTTTTGAAGGAACGAATCAACGCAAGTTCATGTGCGTCGGCATCAGTAATAAGACGACGAGCTACCATTAAATTTTTCTCTGCGCCATAACCTTCTTGAAAGCAATGTCCGAGCTCCCTAATTGCATCAACAAGCCCGATAGAAGCGGCTTGGGCACATAGAGCAACTCCACCACTGAGGTCCTTTTCAGACCTCATGCCTCCACTGCCGTTAAACTTAATCAACGCCAGTGAGTACAACACCAATGCGTGTGACTTAGTCCCCGCCTTCTCCATTAGCGAAACTCCAGTTACTCGATTTTGTAAACAATAAAATCGGATCTAGTGAATTAAAAAAATACGAAAACATCTAAGTACATCAAACAGGCCGATTAATCTAGTGAACTTTTATTAATAAATCAAGTACTTAATAATTATCATTCCAGAATATAACACGCCTCATTGTTGCCAGCGTTGGCACACTTCTTCAAAAACCTGTGAACCTCATCACACCAGTGTCTAACTTTGACAGTGAGCATTTTCCGCACTAGCGTTCGACAAAACCATAGGATTAACACCTAATGTATTAAACCTCTTGCATCTAACAACATACACATTAAGCAAACGTAAACAAATTAGATCGGTTTGTTCTTCGATCATCAGTTCATAGTATATACAAACAAAACAGCAAATTAAACAAGTTGTTTTGTTTACGTATGAAATGGACCAAAACTTATGTAAGACGAGTATTGACAAAATCCATAGGTGAAGATGCAGCAGATGCAAGCATGCATAGGATTAGCATAGCAATATCATCAGGTAAAGATTCAAACAGATCAGATCTTAATTTTCTTCCCCTGCCTTCTGCTAGCTTCATCTTTTTCATGAAATTATGAAATTTAAAACTCACCTAATGTAGAAATGTGAAATGGTTGATTTAATTCACTGGTTTCTTATTAATAAAAAATGATTTTATAGTATAACGGTAATAAAATTAAATGCTTTAGATACTTGTTATATTTAGTTACTGCGTCTATGAGCAATTAATTTAATTTAAATTAATTTAAATATTTGGATTTTATTCATTTATTATGTTCTATTTAAAGTGAAGATTAGTATATAGTATTAAAACAAAACTATATGAAGAGCATGTCTATATAGGATGTCATACAGACTCTTGCAAAGCAATAGCTTTTAGCCCGCGTGTCACGCGGGTTTATTTAGATATTTTTTTTATTATTTTGCAATTGCATTTTTTCTAACTAATTGTTTTAATTTAATTTATATATTACGAGAAAGTTTGTTATAATTATTTAGAATTTATACACTTGCATGGTTATAAAGCTTCGGAAAGACATGGGCTATCGCCATGAACTATTTTTGGCTCTCATAAAATCAAATGAAGAAAAAAAAAAGAGTTAAAAAGAAAACAATAGCTTCCGGTCTCGAACATACGTACATACATATAGGTAGCAGGTAGATGATGCAACCTTGAAAAATGTTGTAGGTGAAAGCGGGCCTTTCACCCATACTCGTTCGACAGTGTGGGAGCTTTTACTTATCCATCTCGAGATAGTTGCTACCTATATGTTCTGATTCATTTACTACGAGAAAGCCATTATTCCCTCAATACAAGGTCAAAATATGATGTAAGATACCACATAAGATATGCAGGGAGTTAAGCATAGTATAATTAACCATGTTACTTTATATCATTCCTATAAGGTTACATTATCGCATGCAATGAATGATTTAAATTAATCCAATTAAGAGTATAGGGTTACATATAGATGGAGTTAAGCATAGTATTATTAACCATGCTACTTTAAATCATTTATATAAGATTAGATATCATTAACTTTTGAATTCATTCAGAAGATAGAATTACAAAGTTGACTCTGACTGAAAAACTATGGATAACAATTTCACATATGAAAAGAGGAGTGAGCTAATCAATATAAACACCATATGTGAAAAACTAATATAACAATTAGACAAATAAACTGTAGCAATGCAAAATGGTTAGCAATAGAAGACAATAAAACATAAAAGGAACAACTAAGACTCACTTCATGGTATGCATATCGGAGACAGGAAACAATATCTTAAATTGAAGATGACAATACGATGTAATCCATCGGCTGTTATTGAAACGACAATGATATGCACATGATGGTGCAATAATTGGCCAACACTAAATGGAACACCTAAATGTGGTATGTGAACAGCAAAATCATCACATGCAAATTGAATTGGAAATAAATATAACATTTTTACAAAGGCCAAAAAAAAACTACCATATCTTTATCAAACCAAAACAAATCATTATGTAAATTCAACCATAATATTAGCATAAAGTCATCATAAATCACAAGCCATACACGTACACACTCGTAAGTCGTATCACAGGCCTCACCGACCACTTGATGCCTCATCTCTGCAGCTTGACCGCTCCCTCGGAAATAAATGTGTACTTGCTGCATAATCATAAAAACATTACATCAAATCTATATTCTTTATAAAAAAGTAAATTCTTTGATAATTTAGTCAAAGATTTAACCTGCTACTTGAATACTTAAACGAACCTGAATAACACACATGCTTAGTAACAGGTAATATAAAAACCCGAACCCAAGAAAATAGCAGGTAATATCTGAGTTCTTTAATATAGAGATTTATCTCTGCTCTCTCAATTCTCTAAACTATGTGTCTTAACTTGTAACCTAGACATCTGATCTTCAATTCTCATTTCTCATAATCTAGGTTACTTTTTGGCCATTAATATCATGAATTCAGATTCCTAAATCCTAATAGCAATAACTTAAATCATATTAGTCCAACTAAGATGAACGGAAATCCTTTTTTTCCTATCCCATTCAGGCCTATCCGAACCACTCGCACCCCTAATACTCAATCGCAAAATTCATCGATCACGACTGATGGAATTGTCACTATGAACCAGAGATCCACAATCCGATTCTCACCATGCTTGGGAATTGAGTAAGGTCTCATCTTTATAACATGCGAATAATAAACACATATCGAAAAGTCCATATCATTTCTACACCAAAAATTGAGCCTACCAATCAAAAACATCATGCATCCATTTTCTATTACAAATATCAAAACTTAACAGCATTACGCATCTGATATATAAATTAAAATTATAAACCTTTGAATAGGTATACCTTGTTCACCATGTTCCATTGACCAACTTAGGCAGAAAGTCCCTTTAACGTCTCATATCATGGTATTTAAGGTAAATCAGAAGATAAAATATTAGCAAATAGTGACCAAAATGGGTTATGGATGAAAACACCGCAAAAGAATATGAAACAAGTCAAATTCTAGAAATTTAAATAATTTGGGTTAAAAGCTTACATCAATGGGTTCCACGAAGAACGTCTCTTGCATCTAGCAAAATCCGCTTCTAACATGTATCACCCAAATACCTTATCGTGGAAAGACCAGCCAAACCTGCATATGCAAATAGTGACGAAGCTGCATAAAGTGTGGTTGTATAAAAGAAAGATCTATTCTTGCAATATTCTTTATAACTTTTTATGGCTAAATGCGTATCATGATAACCACTTTTTTTCTAGGATAAAGTTAATTTGTTTAGACCTCAATGCAATGTGGATAACATGCTTAAACAACCAAAATTTTACATATAAAAGAGTAATTACGGTAGATTGCTTTTGCTCCTTCCATTAACAATTATTCATTCAAATAGTAATCGAGCTACCCCGAACAATTACTCCAAAATGGTAAATATGAACTGCGCAAGCATGTGTCTTTGAAAATATTAGGCCGGATATCATTAGTTAAACTCGTTTAGGTTTTTCTCTTTTAGGCCTGTTTGACTTTGTGTTAATTATCAACAATAATAATCAGATCTGCACAAATTTTGGCTTCCAATTACGCCTTTTTACCACTGTCACGTTGAATAATCACCATTGACTATAACAAAGTCAACAACAGTAGCACGTACAGAACACAACTGACATATGCAAGCGGAACAAACACATATATGTAGGGTTTGCAAATCTTAATCGCATGTACTAAAAAAAGCACTTGTAATGCATCTCAGTTTATGAATCAACGACTGTTAACTTAAAAATTTTAACATCATTTAAACCACAATTTGAACTAACATGAAAATATTAAATTTATCAACTAAACATAAAATATTTCGGAAACCCAAATGAGTAACCACGAAAACGAAAGCTTCAAAAACTTGAATTAGGTCTAAAATTAATCGAATCAGCCGACTTAACTGAATCAAAACCCATAAATATAAAGTATAGCTTACGCATATTTCCTTTGCTTCAGTATATCCCTACGTGATAAAATCAAGTAAATAAAATGAGATATATCCTCTATCTAAGATAACGACCCACTTTAGAATTTAAAAAAAAAATTAAGACTTCAACGCATTGTATGCCCGCCATTTCCCACAACTCTTATATTTATGGATTTACAATCAACTAAAGCAAAATAGTACGTTTTAAGATGTTAATAGTAAACATTTAACAAAGAGTTTTATAGCAGAATTAGATACAGATTTATGATGATTATTCTGGAAACATTCACTAATTAGTTTCCTAAAACATTTGATCTAGGTTTATTTCAGACACATAGTCGTGCTAAGTTCTAAAACACAATAATCAAGAAATACTTTTTCATTTGTTCAGGTTAAGTAATCGAAGAGGTATGTACCCGCCTCAACACCGAGCAAGGCGGGTCAACCCACAAGATAAAGACATTATGAAGACACAAAGCCAAAACCTATGCGCATGGCGCATACAAAACATCCTCAGGCATCATATGCCCAGGCACACATATGCTCGCGCATCACATATGCGCGCGGCGCATCAGCGCGCGGCGCATATCACATGCTCGTGCATATCACATCTGCCCAGACACACATGCTCGCGCATCACATATGCGCGCGGCGCATCAGCGCGCGGCGCATATCACATACTCATGCATATCACATCTGCGCATGAAATATCTGCGCGTGAGACTAAAGAGAAGACCTCGCGCATCCTCAGGATGGGCGCATATCACACGTGCGCATAATCAACCTCGTCCTTATCCCAATCAGGATTAGGGCAACCTTGATTGTGCACGTCAGACAACCTTCCAGAAGGCATCTTTTTAAGGAGAAAGAATATGCTGATGTTGATAGCTGCCAAATGAAAGGTCGACAACTCAGCATGACACATGTGTTACCACGTGATTACAACCAACGAGAAAGCGCCAGGTGTCCCAGAGGACACGTGGCGCAGTGCGATTGGAGGAAGCCAACGAGGTTGAGCCCAACCGGTGGTAACCCTAGCACTATAAATACAGCATCAACTCCACTTTGATGGGGGATTCATACTCAATCATTGACAGTTACAAGCAGTGATCACACATTCAATCATATTGAATCACATTCATTCACAGTCAGTTACATACAATCACACAGTCTCACAACCAAAGGGTATTGAGCAATTAAGCAAATACTCTTGAGATTCTCTGACACATTATTATCTTCTCCACAAATATACTGATTCTCACGCCGGAGGGTTACCCCAAAGAGGACCCCTCTGTCCCTTTCTGAGGGGTAAGTAACGGCGCTGTTCATTTTGTAGGTGGAAGAACACTGATCCAGAAGAACCGTCGGTGAAATAGTATAATCACACCCGAGGAAAGTAGATCTGCTACCAGTGAGTAGATCCACGTTTCTTCATTGGCGCCATCCGTGGGGGGGCTCCAAACCAGCCCCCTCATCCTCCTCATCTTCTTGAATAGGCCTTTTCTCCTGCGACCTGGGGGGCTCCAAACCAGCCTCGCGGAGAGGGCTGCGCGTAGGAGGAGGCGAGGGAGGTCTCGACGCCGCCAGTTCGGCGCGCAATACGGCTTCCTGCTCTTTGGTAACCCCAATAAGGGGAGAATCAGCACTAGCAGGAGCAGAACCAGAACCAGAACCAGCGGCGCCGCCAGCGGCGCCGCCAGCGGCGCCAGGGAGTGTCGCCAGCAACTTGTACGCCAGCTACAACTCTTATGAACAAATCAACAAGGAAAAATGGTTTATGACTGAATCCAAAAGAAAAATAAAGAAGACAAGTGTGCAAAACATACCTTGACGCAATTCTGTTCGCAGCGGCGAACATCGCCATAAAATTCATTCTACCCTTTTCAGAGGGTAGAACAGGGGACTCCGAAGCAGCCCTCGGCGCAGCCTCAGCACCTTGTGGCGCCTGTGGCTCATCTGCAACCGTCGCCGGTTCTGCAAACATTCAAGGAGGAAAGGTTTAATAACAATTCAGCCAGATGAAGATAAATAAAGTATACCTGTTGCAGGCGCGGCACTGCTTCTCTCTTCAGCCGCGCGAAAGGAGGAGGCGACGCCACCATACCTCAAGTGGACAGGAGGTCTGCCCACTCTCACAGGCAGGGAAGCTAAAGAAACCTTTGTGGTAAACACTTGGGTTTCCTTAGGTCCCTTCGTTTGAGCATGGGGTGATGAGCGACAGGGGTGTCATCTTTCTTCTGTTTCTTACTGGCCCCTGCGCCAGATTTCCCCTTAGCTTTGCGCTTTAGTAGGGGCGCCTCCTCTTCCTCTTCCTCCTCCTCCTCTTCCGCGAGCTCTAGCTCGTAGTTTTCAAGCGCATCTACAAAAACAACCCACAGAACTGTTAATAAACTTGGGTATTCTAAAGGAATGAGCATAAGTGCGAAGGCTTACCAGGCGCGTCACTGTCAAAGTCAAATTCCAGATCCACTGGGATGAACATGTCATCGAAGCGATCTGGGAAACCAACTTCCCCAGCGCCAAGCGCGACGGAGCCACCCTCCACTTGTTCATCATAAGCGGCAAGGACATAATCCTTGGTGACTGCGCAAAAACAAATCAAGTGATATCAGCAAAAGAATTATGTTCGCGCAGAAAAAATAAATAAACCAATGAAATAAACTTACACAACCCGTCGACTTGGATAACGGGCTCAAGCGCGCTATCGGCCCAAAGCTTACTCATGCCGACCCCAACCAGCGCCTCCTCGCAAATTTTCTTCGCGGGGGATGGTTCGGCGGTCAGTTTCTTAACCCAGGCGCCAGTTGGGTTCTTGAGGACACCCTCATCCGCAGGCGCAGAAGAGATAGAGCGCATGGTCATACGGATGGGGATCACACCAGCCCTTATGTAAAAGAACCTCTCAGACCAGTCATGAAGGCTCTTGAATGAAACAGTGGAGCACTTCACCTTCTGACTGCGAGGAATGAAAGAGATCCAATTGTCCTGGATCTTGGGCTTGTAAAAATATTGAAAGCGCCGAGGAGCGGGTTCCTCGCGCTGGGATTTGCACATGAACTCAAAGTGAGTCACGCGCACGAGTCCAAACGGATGGACTTGGGATATATGAATCCCATAGAACTTCAGCAGTGCACCCACAAACCTTGTCATCGGGAGACGAAGGTTGCAGTGGGTGAAAAAGTGGCTATATAGGGAAATATAGCCGGCAGGCGGGTCCGTCGCCGTTTGCCCGGACCTAGGCAACATGCAGCCAAACAGGGTGGGAAAGCCCTGAGAGGCGATGAGGTTGTCGAGATCGGCCTGCTTCAATTTGCAGAGGATTTCATTCCACCTTTTGGTGGCCTTGGTCCTCCCTATTTCCTCCGATGTGGTCTCAACAACCCTCTTCCCTTTCCCCTTTTGCTTCAATGTCGACATCACCACAGATTTCACACGGCGTCTTCGAGAGGCAACAAAGGTGATTGAGGGGCTAGACGAGTCTGAACTATCAGACATACAACTGCAGCAGCAGATAATCGAGAAATCGAAAAGATGAAAACACTCAATTCAGAATATGAAAGGCAGAAACTCGAAAATTATCAACAATGAAGATGAAGATAAAAAATTTCCTAAGGGCCTCCTTTTATAGGCCCAGGAGAGAGAAATGTGGCAGCTGATCGGATTTCACGCGCCCCCACTCGCGGGTGCAAGCCAACGAGGGCGCGACACGTGTCCCTAACACTGTTGAGGGGACATAAAATTGTAACCGACCTGCCACGGAGCAGAGACGCGCCCCCACTGGCAGGTGCTAACCAATGCGAGCGCGACAAGTGTTCAAGACAGCTGTGTGAGGGGACGTGAAAGGCAACTGTAGCACCTCGAGCACACGAAACGTCTGACATGTTTACGGCGCACGTCACCACCAACTAACCACGTGTTCGACCCGTCGTTTTCAACCCTTCGTTTTCAACCAAATGGATAGAAATTCGCGCAACGATGGAAGCAACCAGGAAAACGACAAAACCCCGTTTAAAGACAAAAATCAGTAAGTCTAATATCCATCTTACCGCGCTCGCGCGAGATAAGACACACATTAGACTGGGGGGGCTTGAAGAGGCATGTACCCGCCTCAACACCGAGCAAGGCGGGTCAACCCACAAGATAAAGACATTATGAAGACACAAAGCCAAAACCTATGCGCATGGCGCATACAAAACATCCTCAGGCATCATATGCCCAGGCACACATATGCTCGCGCATCACATATGCGCGCGGCGCATCAGCGCGCGGCGCATATCACATGCTCGTGCATATCACATCTGCCCAGACACACATGCTCGCGCATCACATATGCGCGCAGCGCATCAGCGCGCGGCGCATATCACATACTCATGCATATCACATCTGCGCATGAAATATCTGCGCGTGAGAATAAAGAGAAGACCTCGCGCATCCTCAGGATGGGCGCATATCACATGTGCGCATAATCAACCTCGTCCTTATCCCAATCAGGATTAGGGCAACCTTGATTGTGCACGTCAGACAACCTTCCAGAAGGCATCTTTTTAAGGAGAAAGAATATGCTGATTTTGATAGCTGCCAAATGAAAGGTCGACTACTCAGCATGACACATGTGTTACCACGTGATTACAACCAACGAGAAAGCGCCAGGTGTCCCAGAGGACACGTGGCGCAGTGCGATTGGAGGAAGCCAACGAGGTTGAGCCCAACCGGTGGTAACCCTAGCACTATAAATACAGCATCAACTCCACTTTGATGGGGGATTCATACTCAATCATTGACAGTTACAAGCAGTGATCACACATTCAATCATATTGAATCACATTCATTCACAGTCAGTTACATACAATCACACAGTCTCACAACCAAAGGGTATTGAGCAATTAAGCAAATACTCTTGAGATTCTCTGACACATTATTATCTTCTCCACAAATATACTGATTCTCACGCCGGAGGGTTACCCCAAAGAGGACCCCTCTGTCCCTTTCTGAGGGGTAAGTAACGGCGCTGTTCATTTTGTAGGTGGAAGAACACTGATCCAGAAGAACCGTCGGTGAAATAGTATAATCACACCCGAGGAAAGTAGATCTGCTACCAGTGAGTAGATCCATGTTTCTTCAGTAATTAAGTGCCTTTAGAAAAGGTATGTGAAAATGCGTCTTAAGCTAATATAATGAAAACATAACAGGTAGACAAAACAGCAAACACCTTTGTCACTACAAGAAAAACTCAATAAACAAATTAGATTTAGAAACCAAGAAATTTGATAGCTCTAGAAAGGGTGGGGAGAGACGTAAAGGTGGGGAGAGACGTGAGATCGACACGTAGGATTTTGTGGTAGATAATCATATAGATAGTTAGATTATTTAATTAAGTACTTTAAATTAAAATTAAAATTAAATACATTTTAATATGTTTCTTTGTTTGTCATTCTACCATAAGTAGTCAACTAATAACATGGATGAAACATCCATTTTATAATTACTTATAAATTACTAAAATTGTGTTACTAAGTAGCCAAAATAGAAAATCAAAAGTCATTTCACGATATAAGACAATCGACATTGATAAGCTATTTCTTCAATTTCAAGCTTCTTCACAAAATATTATCAAACATAATGGTTTTCATGTATTTTTGTAAAATGTCATTTCATATATTACCCGACTTATAAGTTCCATTATATTATAAGATTTCGCTATATTTTGTAACATAATGTTTTTCAGTATTATATATTTTAATTGCTCATACAATTAATTACGTCTTCTAATCTTATACACGTAATAATAAACTAGTAGGTGTGCCCGCGCGTTGCGGCGGAGACTCAACGTGGATTAGCTAGGAATGAGTAAGGTTCGTGGCGCAGACGGAACGAAAATTCAATATCGGTAGGGTGAGGGAGGGGGTGGCAACAAGTTGCCACACAATACTCGTTTATGTTATTTATTAATCATCTCATGATATATTATATACAACTTTTCTATTAGTTTCCTTATTAATATAATATTTTTCAAATTACATAGTAGTAGCAAGTGTAGTCTATCTATGTATTAATCCTTACACATGTGAAAGTGTAAAATAAGTGATACTTTAACATCAATATATATTAGACTATATAATCGAAAAGCTCGCGCGTTGCAGCGGGGACATAAATGAAATCGCTCGCCGGTGGTTCGATTCGTTACGCTATCGCATTTGCTATAGCAAAATTTATGGTTGGTATAGTTTACGATATAAAAAGTAAGAAATTTATATACCAGCGTATGTAGTATGACTCGTTTCTATTACTTTAGCAACTGATGTGGTTCAAGTATAGAAACCCTAATTCAGTTTTTTTATAAAATATATTAAAAGTTTAACGAAAACAAAAGCACACCACACTGTACATGGTATTTTTAAAGTAAACTCGTCCTCTGATCTCATCTTGTCAAATTCATGTATACAGATAAGACCAACGCTATGGATCTTATTGGGTAAAACTCACGTTAAATCATAGACAATTTCATATTGAATAAATACTTGATTTATAAGAACATGCCCTGTTACTGTCACGAATGACATATTTTGTAAGCACATCAGATGAACCTTTTTTAAAAGTGTATATAGTATACAGCTATATGAGTTGTATTGTCATCAAATTTAATAAACTCTAAAAAGATCACTTAAGTTTCGCATATTTTTTTTTAGTTTCATTTTAGGGAAAAAAACCTGAGTATATATAGTAACCTATAATCATAAGTGAGCCACCAAATAATCAAATGTAGATAACATTTAAGAATAAAGTTAACAATACTTTCCTTGAACCTCCAAAACAAAAATATTCAACAAAACAAACAAAATTCAAACAACATATCCATTAAAAATAAAATGTTTAGCTTACATAAATAAATATAAAAGGTGTTCATTCATCCTTTAGATATTAATCAGGAACCGTCGGGTAATCAACATGAGAATTTAAAGAATCCGTCTTATCCGAATTTTCTAAAAAAAAAGTGTTGTACTCTACTCCATCTTACCAAAAAAAGTAGTAATTGCCATTTACCAGTGATGCAAAATGTATGAGTTGTAAATGAAGCCAAAAATCAAAATGGCCAAAACAGTTCATATTACTTTAAATTTGCACATGACCATCAAAGTACAAAGTATGGATTTCTGCACATGTAGTATTATATATGTAGCAAAATTTTAATCATATGATACTAAAAAGTATTTTTTTTTCAGTGAGTGTATACTAAAGTTTTGGGCATAAAACTTTTTAAAAATCAACGAGAACAAAGTACGCTGCCAAAAACGGATTTTTATAAGCAAGTTTTGGGCTTAATACTACTACTTTTCTAATTTGACCCATTAGAGATAAACATAACTCGAATCATCCCGTTTATAAAAAAAATGTGTCAAAGTTACCTTGAAATCATAAATATTTGCAGAAATGCGATTAATGGCTTGCTCATGCTGCTCAAGAAGTTGAGTTTACCCGTCATTGCATACTCAGGAGCACGTTACCCGTAAGTCCCCATAACTAGAGTCGAAACGTGAGTTTTGCCTCCAAGCGGGCCCACCCTTGCCAACCCGAAATCTGATAACTTTGCATGATAATCCTCACCTAACAAAATATTTGAAGCTTTCAAATTTTGATATATAACCGTTGGCTTCATTTTGTCGTGTAAATACTCCAACCCTCTTGCTGCACCAACTGCAATATTAGTCCTGGTGCTCCAATCAAACCCTTTTGTGATGGCCCGATAACCTGGTAAAAGAGTAAAATCGTCATTTAAAAACTAAACCAAACTTTTAACAAGCACCCATTTAGAGACCACAAGCGTTACTTTCAAATTTTTTTTTTTTTTTTTTTGTTAAATTTTTTTTTTATATAGAAACATAGATATTACATCAATATAGCAGGTAGGCGGGCAACAAGCTGCGCCGCCACCCCTTTCTGAATTGCAAACCCTAACCTACTAAAGACATACCCCTGCCCCTTTGGAGTCGACACATTGCTATGCACAACCTGTTGGACCCTGGTTAGGAAACGGATAGCTTCCGGTGCCAAGGAGCCAAATGTATCAAAAGCCAGAGGGACAAAAACATGTTGGTTCTCTTCGCAGGCTTTAGCATTTTTCTCCACCTTCTTCGTTTCAGCCATTTTCATTGCTTGCCCAGCTACAAACCCATTATCCCTCAAACCAGCTAAGGGAGATACCCTGTGAGGTCAACACAAGCGTGTTTTCCCCCGGCTCAACCAAAGACGAGCAAATCTGCCGGTCGTAGAGTGGATCTCCCTTCCGAGGGGTCTGTAAGGAAGTTTACGGGGGCTTCCTTTTTAGCTGATATCCCAGCTCGCCTTAAGATGTCCCAAAGAACATCCCGCACCCAATCATGTCGGTATTTGAACCCAGGCATCTTCTTGCAATGAACCGCATGCTCTCCGAATTTATCCAGGCAAGTCTTACGGCTGATCGGACATGTTTCGTCTTCTGGGTACATTGGGACCATCAAACGGTACTTAAGAATGGCCTTATACTCGACCGCAGACATGCTTTGGCCCAAGCCATCAATCGGGATAACGGTCAAAAAATCTTGGGCATGAGGACCTTGTAAGCATTCAATAACCGCATTCTGTCGGGGGGACAATCCAAAAACTTCTCCCAGGCTCTGAGCGATTTTGCCAAAAAGGGCATTCGCCAAAGTTTTTTGAGGCTTTGGTGGGGCGGTGTCCATATTAGAGAAACCGCCAATGTCAAAGTCCGGGAGAACGCCATTTAGGCGTTCCAGGGCCTGCACGTAGTGTGAGTCCAGGTCGACAACCCCGCTATTCCTTAAGATGTGATTCTGTAGCTTCCAAGACTGAGCCCTCGACGCTACAAAAGCGTAAACCCCAACATCATGAGCCGAAAGAAGGCCTAAACTCCCTAAGCGCATCGGTAAAGATGCAAGTCGCCACTGAAGATCACCAAAGAACGGGCCTCCACATACAATTATGTCTTCGATGGCTTCTCGTAGCCCCTTATCAAAACAGGATACCGCATCATCCATCAAATGGGGGTGGCATGTTCGTAACCCAAAAAGCAACTTAGCAACCCCCATGCAAGACCTAAGCAGGAGGAGTTCAAAATTAGTAAACATTTTTAAATTTGGATCCTAGAATAAACCATTTGTGTGTTTTACTCTATAAGAACTAATATTAAAGAAGTATATATATTTTATTACTGTTCCAATCGAGCCGTTTTCTGTGAGCCCGATGAGTAGTCAAAAGGGTAAAACGGTCATTTTAAATAAATTAACAAAACTGCTAACAGACATTCATTAGTGTTCCAATCGAGCAGTTTTATGTGGGACCGATGACCTAAGAAAAGGGTAAAGTTGTCATTTTAAATAAATTAACAAAATTGTTAATAGGCGTTCATTTTATGTGACCTTGGTTAGCTGGCAAAAGGGTAAAGTTCTCAATTTAAAAATTTTGTGACAACATTCAACAACCGAGCCGTTTTCTGTGGGCCGATGACCCAGTAAAAAGGTAAAGTTGTCATTTTAAAAAACTCAACAAAACTTATATCAGGGCATCCATTAGTGTTCCACTCGAGCCGTTTTCTGTGGGCCTGATGAGCTGGCAAAAGGGTAAAATTGCCATTTCAAAATATGTAACAAAACTTTTAAGAGACAACCTTAAGTGTTCCAACCGAGCCGACTGCAGTGGACCCGATGACCTAGAAAAAGGGTAAAATCGTCCTAAAAAATTAACAAAACTTTTAACAAACTCACATTTAGTGACCGTGATCCTTTACTTGTTTAAAAATTAGTGACAAACATTTCTAATTATGGATGCTAAAATAAACCATTTGTGTCTTTTACTCTATACGAATTAATATTTAGCAAATAAATATATTTTAGAGGGTGAATAAATACCGTGTTGATGATCCTCTACCGAGCCTAGAGCCATATACTCATACACCAGCAATCTATGTTCTTTCTCAGCACAATAACCGATTAGTTTCACGAGATTTGGGTGATCCACCATGTTTAACGTCATAACCTCCACGACGAATTCCCTAACCCCTTGTTCTCCGTTTGGATCTAACGTCTTAATAGCCACAATCTGTATCTAACAAAAATATAACGCGCTAACATATAGTTACAAAAATAATCAAAACTGTAAGAAATATTGTTTTCACAAACCTGACCAGAATCTTAAAATCTTCCTCTTTAAACTTTGCCGAATCCGCCTTGACCCAAAAGTTATCTAGATCTGAAATTTTCAGTTGCGTTCACTAACTGTTCATATGTGAATGTTCGTGTTTGGTTCACACGCCTTTGTTCTTCATGAAGTATATTCTTGTCATCAGACTCGTTTGAAGCCGATGCTTTATCGACAATTTGTTTTTCATGGAGTTTATTCTTCTCATCAGGCCACTTTGAAACTCATGCTTGCTCAACAATTGGTGCTTTTCCTTTCTTCACTTCATTACCTTGTTCAACTTTTGTTGAATCTAAATCTTTAAAAAACAACAATAAATTTCTCTCTATCAAAATTACTTAAAAAGACACTTAAAACTACTTAATGTTAAAACTTTAATGATCTTATAAAAAAAAGAGCATGCCAATTATTAAACTTTGTTTAAATAAATAAATAATCACTCAATTTAGTGAACTAACACATCAAAACATCTCTAGCTATCCAATGATCCTATTCTAACCCAAAAAAAATCAAGAACTTTATATTTTTAATATTATAAGTAATTTTCAAGTGGAAATTGATCCTACTATAATATAAGAAAGCCAAGATTTTTATACTTATAGTATTATAAGTAATTTCAAGAGCAAACTGATTATAAATTTCTAAATTTTTTGAAGCATGAGTTCTTGATTGAGTTAGATTAATAACTGTTTTAAAGTTGTGATTGATGACAAAAGAATATTCATTGATTGAATTAGGATCAAAAGTTAGTAAACCTATAATCATTTGATGAGGTCACTAGTGATGACAAATAATCAAATATATGAACTACAAACCGATCCAAAACCAGAAAAACCGAAAGAAACCAAAATCTGTAGTTTGATTTGATGT
The DNA here is from genome assembly GCF_021521415.1 of Bidens hawaiensis. Classification (NCBI taxonomy): domain Eukaryota; kingdom Viridiplantae; phylum Streptophyta; class Magnoliopsida; order Asterales; family Asteraceae; genus Bidens; species Bidens hawaiensis. The sequence goes on from NW_027491927.1 coordinate 426,064, forward strand.
TTATGTAAAATCGAACTTATGGTTCGGTTTTAGTTTTACATGTGATAAAAACCGAACCGAATTTTTTGAACTTTCATTTTATTTTTATTTTAAATTATTTATACCTAAACATTAGAATATGTAACTCAAATATTTCAACCCAAATGTGGAATAATAATTTATTTACATTTTGGGCAAAAAAAAATTTCGGGCCAAAATTTTCAAACTCAAATGACAAAACCAAAAAATACCAAAACCGAACCCAAACCAAAAAACTCGAAACCAATAAAACCGAACGGTATTCAAAAAATCATTAACCAAAGTTTCAGTTTTCGATTCTATTTTTTGCCCAAAATTTTCAATTTCAAATGACAAAACCAAGAAAAACTAAAACCGAACCCAGACCAAAAACCCGAAACCAAACAGCTATCAAAAATTCGAATACCGAATTTTTGGTTTTTTAATTCCGTTATAGCCCAAAACCGACCCGAACCAAAAAACGGGAACCGAACTGTTTGCAAAATGCGAAAACCGAATTTTCGGTTTTTTATACAGTTTCAGGCCAAATTCGACCCAACCCTAAAAAACACGGAACCTAACAGTTTTCAAAATCCTGAAACCGAATTTTCAGTTTTGATTCGGTTTAAGCCCAAAACCGACCCGAAACCTGTAATCATCTAATGGCGTCACTGATCACAACGTATACAAACTACAAAATTCAACAAGAATCAATGCAAATTAACAAGAACACAATTAAAGAATCAAACAACATGCATGTTTCACATCATCAAGAAACTAACAATCATGCAAATAGTATTATAACATATGCAGAGTACAAAAAATGAAGAAATGAAAGCCATTACACATACCAATTACAGTTTCAGCCATCTTAGAGTTATTATCAGCATCAAGTGGCATCAGTGTATCTCTAAAACTGAAAATTTGACCCTAATTACCAAAAACACAAACAAAATTGGACCTAATTTGGCATGTAATTTTAGCATGTATTCAAAAATTTCTATTCATCTAATTCGTTCTAATTGGAAAAAAAATATTTACTTAAAATCATCTTTACACATAAATTCATAATTTTATAATTATTCAAATAAACAATCATATATGATTACCTTTACCTGAAAAATTTATTAATTTTCGTCTGTGTGATACATTAGCCACTTACCTAGTTTTAAAATATAAAAAGAAGAAGTTGGTCTAGTGGTAAGACTTAAGAGACATGCCCTCCCTTGGTGGAGACGCGTGTTCGATTTTCACTTTGGTCAGTTCAAAAGATATATGGGTGGGGGAATGAATTTGGGCTATAATCCCATGTTCAAACCGGACATATGGCGAGGGTTTGCGGATTCCATCTGGTTCTCGCGCACCAGAGGGTATGGTCTCACGGCAGTCGAGAAGTCGAACTTGGACATAGTCCCGAAATAATAGGTTTACATATAAGATTCTTTGTCTTTATAAAAAAGGGAAAAAAAAGTATTAATGTAAAACTAATTAAATACTACATCATTTTTTCCCTCCAAAACTAATATATATATATATATATATAATCAGGATCATGAGAGAACTTTTTTGAAATTGAGAACCATGAGAACCATTTTGGACAACTAAAAACCCAAAAATAAAAAAAAAAACACAAAAATGAAAAAAGTAAAAAAACCAAAATTCTTATTTTAACATCCCGGTTTCATAAAAAAAAAACACTCGGTTTAACCAATTTATATACACATATGTATACTATATACATATATGTAAATTTACATGATTTTTTTGTACACATGTGTATAATTTAAGATAAATGACACTGTACATATGTGTATATTACGTAACTAAAGATCAAATAAAATTATACATATGTGTATAATACGACGTTTTTTTTATTTTTTTTAATGAAACCGGAATGAAATATAAGAATTTTGACTTTTTTACTTTTTTAAAATTTTTGTTATTTTTTGTTTTATGATTTTTTTAAATATTTTTTTCAAATGTGTTTTTAGTGGTCCAAAATGGTTCTCAAAGTTCTCAATTTGCAAAGGGTTCTCTTAGGATCCTTACCCTATATATATATAAATATATATATATATATATATATATATATATATATATATATATATTAAAACTATTATTAATTAAAACTAATAATAAAGTAAAATAATTATAGACACGTGTCAGTTTGTGGTTAATTCTTACCATTTTTTCCGTCCAAAAGTAATATATGTTATAAATCAATAATTATTCACTTTCCTATTACACTTCATTTGTATATAGCTATAACATTATTAAATTATTCACTTTTCTTTAAACTTTGTTTATATTATATCTATACACTTTATAAAATTTTTATTTACATATTATACTACTATACATTTTTATAATATATTTCACAACATGCTTGATGAAATCCCAAAAATCAACAACAAAATGTGTTTGTTAAATCCAAAAAAATTAACATATTATACTATGTATATTGTTGAATATTGTAAATAAATTAAAAAACTCTAATATGCTTTCAATTTAAGAATCATTTTTTAATCATTAAATTATAAATATATGATTAAAAGTTGATCCATTTTTTAAAAGTAAATCCATTTATCTATGAAGTAAGATATTGTTACGAAATACGTTGAATTGTTGATTTGCTTTGAAAAATCTGAAGTAAGATGAGAGGAAAGAGCTTGAACTAGAAGAACTAGTTTTATACCCGTCTGGTGGACGGGTTGCTTAATGTTATAATATAATATATATATATATAGGGTAAGGATCCTAAGAGAACCATTTGCAAATTGAGAACTTTGAGACCATTTTGGACCACTAAAAACACATTTAAAAATTATTTTTAAAAAAATCATAAAACAAAAAATAATAAAAATTTTAAAAAAGTAAAAAAAACCAAAATTCTTATATTTCATTCCGGTTTCAATAAAAAAATAAAAAAAATTCAAAAAAATTCAAAAAACGTCGTATTATACACATATGTATAATTTTATATGATCTTTAGTTACGTAATATATACATATGTACAATATCATTTATCTTAAATTATACACATGTGTACAAAAAAAACATGTAAATATACATATATGTATATATTATACATATGTGTATATAATTTAGCTAAACCGAGTTTTTTTTATGAAACCGGGATGATAAAATAAGAATTTTGGTTTTTATACTTTTTTGATTTTTGTGTTTTTTTATATTTTATGATTTTTTTTATTTTTGGGTTTTTTGTGGTCAAAAATGGTTCTCATAGTTCTCAATTTCAAAAAGGTTCTCTCATGATCCTGATCCTATATATATATATATATATATATATATTGACATTCTAAACAAAAACAATATCCCTTAATCATCTTAAAAAATATTCTCCAATGATTTCATTTTCTGATTGCTTAATCTTCAATTTTGTTACAAACTTGCCATGTTTCTTCACCAGGCAAGTCTCCACACTACTTTACTGCCACCTCCCATTTTTGACTAGATCCATGAGTTGTAAATGCACTTATCTTCTTACTTGATCCCACCTGAGTCACCGAGTGATCAAGGAAAGAAGTTAAAGTTATTTTCAGCTCTATAGCTTTGACTATTTTATAATCAAATTAGGCAACTTGCTACATTAAATCCCATTATAAATAATCCGGTTAAAGCTAATACCAGAAATTTAATTGTAGAAAATTAGAGTTTCAATAGCAGTCCATTTTATATTAAAGCTTACTTTGACCTAACCAAATTGATATTTAATCGTCTTGTTTTGACACATCCAAATTGACTTTTTAAAAATGGTCTGTTTTGATATTAGCAAATAAAGTTTTTGAAAAACAACTCTGCATGACCAAACCAAATTGAGGTTTATTTAAAACGGCCTTTTTTGACCAGACAACATATAACACGCCTTCTAAATAATTTGTAAACCATGATGAACAATAACCCAATGGATCATTATATATTTATAACCCGAGCACCCTTTTGTGTTAATTAATGGTTATTTTGAAAAAGAATATTATTTAAACTGGAAGCGCTTTATAAATTCTAAAATCAGACCCTAACTTATTCTGATCTGAAACATGTTTTAGTTTTTTCAGAGTTAACTTTACATTGATTAAGGAGTTGTACTTAGTTGGAAACAAAATTAGCAGCATTGCTAATCCTAGATCTTGAAATGCACCAGTGCTGCCTTTATTGTGGCTGGTAGTGGCAAAAGTTTCTTCTTTTGAGTCACATATTCTTTTTATAAAGTGGCATTCATACAAATGAATGCACACCTAACCATTCATATAAGCAACCTTAAGCAACTTCTTATATCCTCCTGCAATTAACAAAATGTTAAAATATGGTCCAAGATTTTGACACAATAAGATTATGAGACAAGGAAAACATAGCATACCTCGGTGCTCAAAAGACTGGTGGTAATGGTCAACAACCTCCCCACGGTTGACAAAAATGTTTGTGAAATCCCTCGCTCGATTTTAAAAACTTGTACAAAGGTTCGGCATCTTTTCCATTAACATTGACCTAGCCAGGAAACAAATATAGCAAGATAAACGTGTAATAGTCTGGAATCAATAAAGTCACTTTATTTTCATATTAATATTATGAATATTTTTAAGTACAAAAGAAAAAAGGTCTTTATACAATACTTATCACCTAACTAAGCCAGGTTATTCAGCTTTGAAATGGGTGCAAGCAAACCTAAGTATGAGCATATTTCCTGCAAAAACTGAACCGTGTCCAACCTGGGCTCGTTTAATTGTAAATCACATACCCGTGAACCGCCCTATTGTAAGCTAACATTAAGAACTACTGTTTGTATACGAGATTTCAAGTTCCTGTCAGAACCCAACCCCGAACTGGTTTTTGGTATTCACATGAACCTGGAACCGACCATATTGTTTTGTATGATCGGTTCGGGTCATGTGTTTCCCGGTTCATGTTCACCGCTAAGTAAACTCCTAAATTTGTTCAATGAATCAAGGTTCTTGCTCGCCAAATTGGTTACACGGGTTTGCAAGAATCTCAAAAGCTGTATAATCACAAACGTAGTTCAGACTTTGTGTCATTTGACAATACCAAAAACACAAACCATGGTCCTTGTACTTCTGAAAAAAATTTTAAAATGGTGTGTAAGGAAAAAAAAAAGAGGAAAATGGGAAAGTCAAAAAAAAAAATGGGAAATGGTTGAGCCGCTATTGGGAATAGCGGCTTAGGAGTAAATTTATTTTGCTTTTCTGACTTAGAGAGAGGGAGCCGCTTTTGGTAATGGAGGCTTAGGAAGAAAAGAGGGAGCCGCCATTGCCAATCGCGGCTTAGGAACAAACCAACTTAACCCCGTTTAACCTCTGTTAGTTATAGTATTGGGTATAAAAAAACCCACCAGAACCCTATCACACACCCTAACACACATTATAATTTTATAACTTTAAAAAAACCCACCAAACAACCTAATACACATTTACATATCTCCATTTATATTTTATAAAAACTATACCTATTTACATATGTTAATTTATATATTTTATAAAACTAATTTGTTTAAATGATAATTTATTAGTGTAGGATTCATTATTTATAACCGTAATTTAATTTTTATAACTCTAATATTAATTTGTATAAATATTGCACGTTATGGTTTAAATAAGTATAAATATGTTAAATTATTTTAATGTAATGTAAGATTATTTGACATCTAATAATATTAACATAATGAAATAAAAAACTATAATACTATCATGAACACGAGATACAAGACCTAACATTCCTCAAAATATTAAATTGGTTAACATAATACACATACAAAGTAACACGAGATACAAGACCTAACAGCACTAATTTGGTGGGTTTGGGCAATTGTTGATCATGTGACCCGGTTGTTTACAGCCAGAGCACAGACGCCATGTCCTTTCTTGTGCATAGGTGTTATCCATCTCGTTACGCATCCTCCTCGCACGACGTCTTCCTCTTAGTATGGTTATCTTATTTGCGTCCCCATAAAGTGTCCATCCGGCGTCGTTCCAATCTTCTTTATGACTCACCGGATGATAGCTGTTGTTGTATTGCGCACGGTATGTGTCTGTGTGAAACCTGCTATTCACAATACTTTTTGGATCTTCTTGTAGATAGTGGCAAACTGCAATTGCATGGCTACAAGGGAACCGGTAAATTTGCCACTTACCACAAGTGCAGGTTTTCTTCTTGAATTTGACCGTATAAGGACTATCGCCGGTTTCATCGGAGGTCTGTAGGCATGTTTTCACCATGAACACTTGCTCAAGTACTGAATAAGGGAATACTCTATGTTCTCGAGCCCTTATTTCACGACCATGGAACAATGTCCACTTGCGGTCCGGAGATTGGGTTGAGCAATTATACGCCTGTTGGTAGTTTATGACGTATTGGTGAACCTCTCTTGTAAAGGTATGCTCAACAATGCCCTTATCGGGAGCATCCGGGCACCACGCAACACATTGTTCATGCTTTCGGAGATGTTCGTGGTGAGGTTACCCCATCGGAGATTTTTCTTGTCATGCAGGAGTGTCCACTTACTTCTATCAACGTCTTTCAGGTATTTCCACGCCTGTTTATTTGTTCTCTTTAGGCTGTACATTAGGCGATCGTACTTTCTTTGTTGTGTCGTGCTTCCGATCTCCCAACACATCTTGTTCAAGCTCACACCCTTGAAATGCGTGGCGAAATTGCTCTTTACATGCCTAAGACAAAATCGATGGTAGGCATTAGGTTCCTGCCAGGCTTCCAAGTTTTCCATGGCGTTCTTGATTCCTGCATGCCTATCAGAAATTACACACAAACTTCGGGATCTGGGGTCTTCAACGTTCTCCGCAAACATTTGAAGAAACCACCTCCAGCTGTTGTTTGTTTCTTCATCAACCACGGCGTAGGCAAGCGGCAAGATCATGTTATTTGCATTTCTCGTAACCGCCATCAATATTTTTCCTTTGTAAGTGCCCCTTAGATGGGTTGCATTTATGCAGATTACAGGCATGCAATAACTAAAGGCCACGATACTTGGACGGAATGCCAAAAAAAGATAGTTGAATATTGGTTTTCCCGCAGGACTCCCTGGATGGTGTAACCACTGGACAACGGTACCCGGGTTTGCTTGTTGTAGTGCCAATAAGTAGCTTGGCAATTCATGGAAGTTTCTTCCCAGCTACCGTGTATGTTTTCGACGGCCTTTTTTGTCACACCCGGTCCATAGGCGGAAACAACCGGTGTGCGACTCATGAAAGGTTTTTCGAGAGCGCGGTTGAGCAAACAACTATATGATAAAATACATGAGGATTTCATTCATAAAATAAGTTTTACAAAAATATCCATAAAAAGTTTACATATAACATATTGAGATTTCACAGTTATGTCCCGCCGAAGGGGGAATATAACCATGAAAACTCCAAAATATAAAATCCTCATACATGAAGTTTCCATAGTTAAACATAAAATCGTAGTGAGACACCGTGACCTCTCCACGTGGCTAAATACCTGAAAGACACGTAAAATAATTTAATCAGTATAAACTGAGTGAGTTCACAAGTTTTGTGACTCGATAAAATGCTTTCTAATATAATTCTCATAACGTCATGAATGCAGTATCCATGACTTGCAGTGTAACGTGAATACATGAGTTCGTAACCATTCCTTGACTATATATATACACCATAAAGCCCCACATAACATCCCACGAGTCCACGAGGGAATAAATAAATCGGAAAACTAAGCACCCGTCTTATAAAGTGGCGCGACCACTTACGAGTGGGTTGGTCAGACCAGTAGTACTACCCGTAGAGTTCCTCGGCTATAGTTGCCTATAGTTTATGGTTACAATATATACCGGGGACTTTATGTACCATGAGCGCGCCAAATATCTCATGTACACGCACATTGTAAATCAAGATATACACCATGATAAAACATATTTAAACACGTGTCCCTCGCCCCGAAAACAGTTTAAAACATAGTGAAAATAGTGAAAATAGGGGCTGTGAGACTCACCTTAAATCGAGGAATAATGTTCCGTTATACTTGGTGAGTTTCCTGTATTATATCGTATACGTACATTCTTCAGTACATAATACTTATACTACTATTAATACTTAGCCCGATACATACTTATGAGGTGACGGTATATATGTATTTTTTTATACCTTAGCGATATGGACGTTAGACAACGTCTTATACTTGTTATATATATGCCCGTTATATTCTCTTTATATATATATCCTCCGAGCATTAGGGAATGCTCGATACAAATTATTAGTCGGTAATCATGACGTTCGTGACATGCTTTGGCCTAATAGGTTTTGGTGCTCTCATCGTTAGTCCCCTGGTAGGTAACGGGCCCATCTATGATATATTCATCTACCAGCCTAGACAGGACGTCCCGACTACCGGCACCTCCACCCTTCCAGTTACTCGCAATGTCCATCACAAAAACCCGTATTTTATATTTATTGCACATATATAGGAATATATGTGTATGACTTGTATACTTATTTTGTTATGTATATATTATAAGTATTATTAATATCCTTTTTAAATCTTATAAGCATATATTATATATATCTTACTAGTACTCATATTTTATCATTATTATTATTATTACTATTATTATTTTTACTTTTATGACAAACCCGATACGGTTTTTAATACGTTAGTTATATCCTTTGTAAAGTTTAACATAACCAAAATTCCATTTTTACATTTAGATCATCTTGTTTATTTATAAATGGGTTTTACTACTGAAGATCATTTTTACCTTAACCTTCCTTAAACACCCCTTTAAATCCTTTATATCTTTTACTTAACATGATTTATCCTTACTTATATGTCACACTTCAAGTTTATATTCATGATTTATCACCTCATTAAATATATGTATCTTAGGCTTAATCCATGTTTTTCTATTAAACATAATATGATTTTATTACCTTGGAAATGTCGGTTTTTCGAGACGTTCTTGAGCGTGTTTAGGCTCTTGGATGATGGTCTTGTAGTGTAGGCTCTAGAATATGTTTATTAAACATGAACACAAGTGTTAAAATCAAAGGAAACGAGTGTGTGTTGGCTGGACAGAAAAGAATCATTTTCCAGCAAGTATTTTATGAAGAACAATTAGACTTTTAGGCTTACCAAGTGCTGAAATTAAGCCGGAAATAGATATTCGAAAGATGGTTCGTGATCCTTACGAGTTTCCTTGGATTTCTAAACAAGAATCACCGAAAAATACCAAGTAGTTTGTGAGATATGAACAAAAGAAGAGAGGTGGGTACTGCTGGAAAATGCAGTTTCCCAGCAGTGACCTTCGAAGGTTCAAAGCTTCTTACCGAGGTTTTCCGGGCAGAGATCCGTTCAAGGCTTTCCACTACGGTTTAATAATTTCTTCTAGCTTTCCAACGATATATAGGGTTCAGAAGGTTCAGGGCAGAATTATAGAGAAATTGGGTTGCAAAGAGGCGGTTGCTTGGTGTTGCGCTGCTGCTGTTCTTCAGCCATGAAAAGAGAGAAATTTGGGGTGTGTTTAAGGGTTTGTATGAGTTTGTGTGTGGTGTTTTTCATCAAAATAATTGGTCTTATTTATAGGCAAACCCAAGGGAACACATCCCTTGATTTGGGGGATCCAAAAGATTACAATCCCTTGATTTAAGGGTGTCAAATCTTACACCATAAAGTGAAATAGTTAGTCAAAGCATGGTTTTTATTGTTGTTTATTTGATGGAATGGGCGTAGGCGGCCATAGGGAATGGTTAGGAAGATTTTGCTTGATCTTGCAGTACTTTCAATATTGTGCCCATACCTTGGCAGGTAAAAGATAAGATCTTCCAGAAGCAGACTGGCTCATTTTGGGCGGAAGTATTCCCTTCCCGCAGGTCTTCCCGCAGGTCTTCCCGCAGGGTCTTCCCGCAGGTCTTCCCGCAGGGTCTTCCCGCAGGGTCTTCCCGCAGAGTCTTCTCGCAGGGTCTTCCCGCAGGTCTTCCCGCAGGGTCTTCCCGCAGGTCTTCCCGCAGGTCTTCCCGCAGGGTCTTCCCGCAGGTCTTTGAGCACAGGGTCTTTGAGCACAGGGTCTTTGAAAAGGATTTTTGGTTTTTAGGGTTTTTCGCAAGGATTCTTCCCACGGGTTTCCCAATGTCACGCAGAGTTTTTCCACTTTTCTGCTTGAACTTTGGGTATATTATAGATGATATGGAACCCGTATTTATTTTGGTTCCCGGTATGATGTATATTTAAATTTAGCCCGGAGTTATATTTGGTTAAATAATGCTCCATATTGTAATCCTTTATGGATTGTTTAAATTATTAACTTCATATTATTTTGACTAGTATACCTTTAATTCCTTCATAGTTTCATATCTTGGTCGTCTCACTGTATAATGTATCATTGATTTGGCCGGTTCGGCGACTATATTCCATTATTTAAACGTTTATGGCGTTTTGGTCCTAATTAGGGAATTAGAACATTACTGGGCATGGTCTTACCATTACCCCTTATATTGGATCATAGGTATATATTTAGCTTGATATGTTTGTCACCTCTAAACTATCATTGGGCTATCTTCATCATATATCCGTTCTCATCGGCACTTTATACAATCCTATAGGCATAACGACTGTTCTCGTTCACATTTCAAGTATACTATGGTTTATACGTCATATAACTTATATAATCAACACATAATTTAAATCAAGTATATAGATTAGAGTGTGAAATAATTACCGGGTGTCACATTCTCCCCCTGTTGGAAGAATTTCGTCCCGAAATTTGTTGTTAGTTATCCGTTATAGTTGGGTCCGGGAAAAGGTGTGGGTACTTCTTTCGAATTTGATCTTCTCTTTCCCAGGTAAACTCGGGTCCTCTTTTAGATTTCCATTGGACCTTTACTAATTTAATCCGACTTCTTCGTAGTTTTTGTTCTTTCCAGTCGGTAACGGCTATCGGTTCTTCAATAAAGTGTAACCGATCGTCAATATGTACTTCATCTAAAGGTATAATTAAAGATTCATCGGATAGACACTTTTTAAGGTTCGACACATGGAATGTGTCATGTACCCCGTTAAGTTCTTCCGGTAGCTTCAACTTATAGGCCACTGGACCTATCCTTTCCAGGATCTCGAACGGTCCGGTATATCTTGGGCTGAGCTTGCCCCGCTTTCCAAACCTTGGAACTCCTTTCCATGGCGAGACTTTTAAAAGAACTTTATCTCCCACTTGGAATTCCAAAGGCTTGCGTCTCACATCCGCATAACTTTTCTGTCGATCGCGGGCCGTTTTCAGTCGTTCTTTTATTTGAAATATCTTGTCAGTTGTTTCTTGAATTAGTTCGGGACCCGTCATTTGTCTGTCGCCAATTTCCGCCCAGCACAAGGGCGACCTACACTTACGACCATACAAAGCTTCGAACGGTGCAGCCTTTATGCTCGTGTGGTAGCTATTATTATATGAAAATTCCACCAAAGGAAGGTGAATATCCCAGCTACCACCAAAATCAATTGCACACGCTCTTAGCATATCCTCCAATGTTTGTATAGTTCGTTCGCTTTGGCCGTCAGTCTGGGGATGGTAGGCGGTACTCATATCTAATCGCGTGCCTAAAGCTTTTTGTAACGACTTCCAAAAATGAGACGTAAATCGACTGTCGCGGTCAGAAATAATCGAGACTGGGACTCCATGTCTTGACACGATCTCTTTTATATATAGTCTAGCTAACCGCTCCATCTTATCCGTTTCTTTGATAGCTAAGAAATGCGCGGATTTGGTTAGCCGGTCGACTATCACCCATATGGTGTCATAACCTCCTGGAGTCCTAGGTAACTTCGTAATGAAATCCATCGAGATTTGTTCCCATTTCCACATGGTAATCTCGGGCTGTTGTAATAATCCGGATGGTTTCTGATATTCCGCCTTGACTTTTGCGCAAGTTAAACATTTTCCCACATAATTTGCTATATCACCCTTAAGATTAGGCCACCAATAGTATCCCTTTACATCTTTATACATTTTATCTGCACCGGGGTGCACGGAATACTTCGTCTTGTGGGCTTCATCAAGTATTCTTTCACGTAATCCTCCCTTGAGAGGAACCCATATTCGGTTGACAAAGTACAAGGTACCGTCTTCTTTGGATTCTAAGTTGTCAACCATACCACGGAGACCCTCGTCTTTGATATTATCAGGTTTCAAAGCTTCTCGTTGGGCTTCGTGGATAAGGGTGGTGAGGTTCGTACTTATAGTTAGCCCTAAAATTTTAACACGTGATGTTTTCACCTTTTCTTTCCTGCTTAAAGCGTCTGCTACAACGTTCGCCTTTCCAGGGTGGTACTTGATCACACAATCATAATCATTCAATAATTCAACCCACCGTCGTTGCCTCATGTTTAATTCTTTTTGATCAAATATATGTTGTAGGCTTTTATGATCGGTGTAGATTGTGCAATGGGTGCCGTATAAGTAATGACGCCATATCTTAAGTGCAAACACCACTGCGCCCAATTCTAAATCGTGAGTGGTGTAATTTTTCTCGTGCACTTTGAGTTGTCGTGACGCGTACGCGATGACTTGATTTCTTTGCATAAGGACACAACCAAGTCCTTGATGCGAAGCATCGCAATAAACTACGAAGTCATCCGTCCCTTCAGGTAGAGCTAGGATAGGCGCACTACAAAGCTTCTGTTTTAGCAACTGGAACGCCTTTTCTTGTTTATCTCCCCAATTAAACGACTTATCTTTCTGTGTGAGCGCAGTAAGGGGTTGTGCTATCTTCGAGAAATTTTCAATAAACCGTCGATAGTAGCCTGCCAGACCTAAAAATTGTCGTATTTCCGTCGGTGTCTTCGGCACTTCCCAGTTTTTAATGGCCTCTACTTTTGAAGGGTCAACATGAATTCCCTTCTCGTTGACGACATGGCCTAAAAAGTGTACTTCTCTTAGCCAAAAATCACACTTTGAAAACTTTGCATACAACTTCTCCTTTCTCAACAATTCTAAAATCAATCGAAGGTGTTGCTCGTGCTCTTCTTCCGTTCGGGAATAAATTAATATGTCATCTATAAACACTATCACGAACTTGTCAAGGTAAGGTTTGCACACTCGATTCATTAAGTCCATGAACACGGCAGGTGCGTTCGTTAGCCCAAAAGGCATGACTAGAAATTCATAATGACCATACCTCGTTCGAAACGCAGTCTTTGGTACATCATCCTCGTGTATCTTCAGCTGATGGTACCCGGATCGTAGATCTATCTTGGAATAGAAACTAGATCCCTGTAATTGGTCAAACAAATCATCAATCCTCGGTAAAGGGTACCGATTTTTGATGGTCAGTTTGTTAAGTTCCCTGTAATCAATACACATACGGAACGAACCGTCTTTCTTCTTGACAACTAGTACCGGGGCTCCCCAAGGTGAGTAGCTCGGGCGTATGAAACCCTTGTCTAGTAGCTCCTGTAATTGATTCGATAGTTCTCGCATTTCCGAGGGAGCTAATCGATAAGGTGCTCGCGCTACTGGTGCAGCTCCTGGTACTAGATCGATTCGAAACTCCACTTGTCTTTGAGGTGGTAACCCTGGTAGATCTTCTGGAAAGACTTCGGGGAAATCTCTCACTATAGGTATACTTCCTATCTTCCTTTCTTCATCCTTCTTCTCCACCACGTGGGCTAAGAAAGCTTGACACTTCTTTCGCAAGCACTTTCGTGCTTTCATACACGAAATTAACTTCATCACAGTGCCACGTCTTTCCCCTTGAATAGTCAGCGTTTCACCACTTGCCAAGGGTACGCGGATTTGCTTGTCATAACAAATAATTTCAGCATGGTTCTTTGCTAACCAATCCATGCCTATAACGACATCAAAACTTCCTAAATCTATCGGCAACAGATCTACGTTAAATTCGTATTCTCCCATCACTAGTACGCAACTTTCCACTATATCGTCTGATCGTAACTGTTTGCCATTAGCTAATTCTATAGCATAGGGCGTTGCTAATTTACTAGGTGCTAAACCAAGTAGGTCTTTAAATTCAGTGGATATAAAACTTAAATCCGCACCAGTATCAAATAACACAGACGCATAGTGGTTGTTAAGTAGGAACGTACCAGTGAAGACATTTGGGTTTTCCTTAGCTTCACCCGCCCCGATAACAAAAGCCCTAGCTTAAGCTGTATTCTTCACCTGCGGACAGTCCTTGATAAAATGACCCGTATTTCCGCACCCATAACAAGCTCGTGGTGTCGTTTTCCCCGGTTCTTGCTTCACAACTACTGCACCATTCTTAATTCTACACTTAGCTTCCACATGCCCTCTCTTGTGACAATGCTTACACACAATACTTGAGCAGTCACCAACATGATAATACTTGCATTTGTCACACCACGGGTTTGACCCGCTATACGTCTTCCGTGGTTGATCCGTGGTCTGGGCGGCATACACTTTCACAGTTTCTTGTTTCTTGACAGGGGGTTCTTTGGAACTTGACCCTTGATTACGAGAGGCCCAGCTCCTCTTGTGATTGTTATGGCGGCTGTTGCTGCGTTGGGAGAATGGTTGGCTTGCTTCCTTCTGAGTTGGCTTTCCTAGGGTGCCAGCTCGTACTGCATCTTCTGTCAGACTCAGACCTAGTTCAACAGCCTCGGCCATGGTCGCAGGCCTAGTGGCCGTGATTGGTCCCCTGATAACTGTTGCTAATCCCCAGATGTACCTTTCAACTCTCTTTTCTTCAGTGGTGGCCATATGAGGAACTATTCGGCATAGCTCGGTAAATCGCGTGTTATATGCTGTGATGTCGGCTCCCTTCATGGTGAGCGTCCAGAACTCATTTTCCAACTTCTGCATCTCAGTCCTTGGGCAATATTTCTTTTCCATCATCTCCTTTAACTCTTTCCAGGTCTTACCATAGGCCACGTCTCGGCCTAGGGTTTGTACTTGTAAATTCCACCACGATAGGGCTTCATCTTGAAACATACATGTCACGTACAACACTTTCTGTTTTTCTGTGCATCCACTGATTGCTATCACAGATTCTGTCTTCTCGATCCAACGGATAACTCCTATAGCTCCTTCCGTTCCCTTAAAGGACCACGGTTTGCATGTCATGAAAGTTTTGTAGGAACATCCTCGTTCCTCACCGCCAGTCTCTGGAACTACATTTTCAGTGTTTGCGGAATTCCTTCGTTCTTGACTTGAGTCGCCCCTACTGGCTTCGTAGGCGGCTATCGCTTGCGCTATGACTTCTTGTAATTGCGCAGGTGTATTAGGTAAACTGTCGTTCCTTCTCCTTGGCATTTTCCTTCAAGTTGAGAATAAGAAGGATCGGTTAGTATTGGCATCACGCTTGTATGTAAGTAGTTGTAGGGTTCGATACTTATTACATTCACACCCATATATTTGCTTATAGTCATACTTATCAATCATATACTCGCATACATAGATTTTATTATTACATCTCATTATACCACATCGTATACTCATACTCATATATCATAAACATAACTTCATTACATCAAAAGATTTGATTACATAAGTTTATGTTTAAGTCTACTACAAACTCCTACAACATACAAGCGTTTTGCCAAAAGATCGGGTCGTAGTCCGTAATATATTACTTCCCATACATATGATTACTACCCGCTAATACTAGTCTATAGTCGCTTCATGGCATCGGTGGTGGCGGTGGTGGAAACACGTCTCCCAAAAAGGCTTGAATCGTCTTAACCTCATTTTCCAATCTCATCACTCTTTGTTCGGCGGCAGCGGCCCGCCTCGCTCCCACATCAGCTAAGTGCAATGCATCCCCTACCATATGCTCCAACTTCAGTATACTCATCCTTGCATCGGAGATCAAGTCATAGTGATTATCAAGGCGGAGACTGGTCTCACAGGCCTTGCCTTTCACGCTCTCCATAAACACCTCGACCCTCTGCTCCCAATCCATGAGCCATTCCTCAAGGGCCTTTCTCTCAGCCTCGGCGGCTGCTGCGGTCGGTGGTACGGGGACCTCTGTATCATCGGAGGTAGCGCGCCCTTGAGGGCGTGAGGACTCGCCTACCTCATGTATAGTCCGGGGCACCTCATCGTCGGAGTCCGTGGCATACCTTTTCAGCCCGGCGGCTCGTATCTCCTCGGAGGGCACTGCAGCCAGCTCCTCCATCTCCTCAAGGTCGTCGTCGTCATAAGTTACCTTGTCGTCCTCATCAAGCCTGATTACCTCGGTAGGCTCGTCATCGGAGATCTCTATAGGATCATCAGGAATTGGAACAACGTCGCTCATATGGACACTGCTGCTATCAGTGTCAGAGTTAGAGCCGGAGTTCGAGTCAGTGATGGCTAGGCCATGATATGGATCATTGTTTGGGAAGGCCATCGCTGAAAGGATTAAGGTTTAATTAGTGATAATATCGCTTTATGTTTTTCCTATCCCTTATTTTGGTCATTCCTATACTAGACCATTAGTTGCGATAAAGGTGTCGTGAAGACACGTGCACTCTCGTGTAATGCAAGTTTTGAAAACATGTTATGCATGAAAAACGTTTTCATGAGGGAATCTAAGGGGTTATAGTCTAGACTCATGGTTGAATCCTAGTTCGCTATAACCTTGGCTCTGATACCAGTCTGTCACACCCGGTCCATAGGCGGAAACAACCGGTGTGCGACTCATGAAAGGTTTTTCGAGAGCACGGTTGAGCAAACAACTATATGATAAAATACATGAGGATTTCATTCATAAAATAAGTTTTACAAAAATATCCATAAAAAGTTTACATATAACATATTGAGATTTCACAGTTATGTCCCGCCGAAGGGGGAATATAACCATGAAAACTCCAAAATATAAAATCCTCATACATGAAGTTTCCATAGTTAAACATAAAATCGTAGTGAGACACCGTGACCTCTCCACGTGGCTAAATACCTGAAAGACACGTAAAATAATTTAATCAGTATAAACTGAGTGAGTTCACAAGTTTTGTGACTCGATAAAATGCTTTCTAATATAATTCTCATAACGTCATGAATGCAGTATCCATGACTTGCAGTGTAACGTGAATACATGAGTTCGTAACCATTCCTTGACTATATATATACACCATAAAGCCCCACATAACATCCCACGAGTCCACGAGGGAATAAATAAATCGGAAAACTAAGCACCCGTCTTATAAAGTGGCGTGACCACTTACGAGTGGGTTGGTCAGACCAGTAGTACTACCCGTAGAGTTCCTCGGCTATAGTTGCCTATAGTTTATGGTTACAATATATACCGGGGACTTTATGTACCATGAGCGCGCCAAATATCTCATGTACACGCACATTGTAAATCAAGATATACACCATGATAAAACATATTTAAACACGTGTCCCTCGCCCCGAAAACAGTTTAAAACATAGTGAAAATAGTGAAAATAGGGGCTGTGAGACTCACCTTAAATCGAGGAATAATGTTCCGTTATACTTGGTGAGTTTCCTGTATTATATCGTATACGTACATTCTTCAGTACATAATACTTATACTACTATTAATACTTAGCCCGATACATACTTATGAGGTGACGGTATATATGTATTTTTTTATACCTTAGCGATATGGACGTTAGACAACGTCTTATACTTGTTATATATATGCCCGTTATATTCTCTTTATATATATATCCTCCGAGCATTAGGGAATGCTCGATACAAATTATTAGTCGGTAATCATGACGTTCGTGACATGCTTTGGCCTAATAGGTTTTGGTGCTCTCATCGTTAGTCCCCAGGTAGGTAACGGGCCCATCTATGATATATTCATCTACCAGCCTAGACAGGACGTCCCGACTACCGGCACCTCCACCCTTCCAGTTACTCGCAATGTCCATCACAAAAACCCGTATTTTATATTTATTGCACATATATAGGAATATATGTGTATGACTTGTATACTTATTTTGTTATGTATATATTATAAGTATTATTAATATCCTTTTTAAATCTTATAAGCATATATTATATATATCTTACTAGTACTCATATTTTATCATTATTATTATTATTACTATTATTATTTTTACTTTTATGACAAACCCGATACGGTTTTTAATACGTTAGTTATATCCTTTGTAAAGTTTAACATAACCAAAATTCCATTTTTACATTTAGATCATCTTGTTTATTTATAAATGGGTTTTACTACTGAAGATCATTTTTACCTTAACCTTCCTTAAACACCCCTTTAAATCCTTTATATCTTTTACTTAACATGATTTATCCTTACTTATATGTCACACTTCAAGTTTATATTCATGATTTATCACCTCATTAAATATATGTATCTTAGGCTTAATCCATGTTTTTCTATTAAACATAATATGATTTTATTACCTTGGAAATGTCGGTTTTTCGAGACGTTCTTGAGCGTGTTTAGGCTCTTGGATGATGGTCTTGTAGTGTAGGCTCTAGAATATGTTTATTAAACATGAACACAAGTGTTAAAATCAAAGGAAACGAGTGTGTGTTGGCTGGACAGAAAAGAATCATTTTCCAGCAAGTATTTTATGAAGAACAATTAGACTTTTAGGCTTACCAAGTGCTGAAATTAAGCCGGAAATAGATATTCGAAAGATGGTTCGTGATCCTTACGAGTTTCCTTGGATTTCTAAACAAGAATCACCGAAAAATACCAAGTAGTTTGTGAGATATGAACAAAAGAAGAGAGGTGGGTACTGCTGGAAAATGCAGTTTCCCAGCAGTGACCTTCGAAGGTTCAAAGCTTCTTACCGAGGTTTTCCGGGCAGAGATCCGTTCAAGGCTTTCCACTACGGTTTAAGGATTTCTTCTAGCTTTCCAACGATATATAGGGTTCAGAAGGTTCAGGGCAGAATTATAGAGAAATTGGGTTGCAAAGAGGCGGTTGCTTGGTGTTGCGCTGCTGCTGTTCTTCAGCCATGAAAAGAGAGAAATTTGGGGTGTGTTTAAGGGTTTGTATGAGTTTGTGTGTGGTGTTTTTCATCAAAATAATTGGTCTTATTTATAGGCAAACCCAAGGGAACACATCCCTTGATTTGGGGGATCCAAAAGATTACAATCCCTTGATTTAAGGGTGTCAAATCTTACACCATAAAGTGAAATAGTTAGTCAAAGCATGGTTTTTATTGTTGTTTATTTGATGGAATGGGCGTAGGCGGCCATAGGGAATGGTTAGGAAGATTTTGCTTGATCTTGCAGTACTTTCAATATTGTGCCCATACCTTGGCAGGTAAAAGATAAGATCTTCCAGAAGCAGACTGGCTCATTTTGGGCGGAAGTATTCCCTTCCCGCAGGTCTTCCCGCAGGTCTTCCCGCAGGGTCTTCCCGCAGGGTCTTCCCGCAGAGTCTTCCCGCAGGGTCTTCCCGCAGGTCTTCCCGCAGGGTCTTCCCGCAGGGTCTTCCCGCAGGTCTTCCCGCAGGGTCTTCCCGCAGGTCTTTGAGCACAGGGTCTTTGAGCACAGGGTCTTTGAAAAGGATTTTTGGTTTTTAGGGTTTTTCGCAAGGATTCTTCCCACGGGTTTCCCAATGTCACGCAGAGTTTTTCCACTTTTCTGCTTGAACTTTGGGTATATTATAGATGATATGGAACCCGTATTTTATTTTGGTTCCCGGTATGATGTATATTTAAATTTAGCCCGGAGTTATATTTGGTTAAATAATGCTCCATATTGTAATCCTTTATGGATTGTTTAAATTATTAACTTCATATTATTTTGACTAGTATACCTTTAATTCCTTCATAGTTTCATATCTTGGTCGTCTCACTGTATAATGTATCATTGATTTGGCCGGTTCGGCGACTATATTCCATTATTTAAACGTTTATGGCGTTTTGGTCCTAATTAGGGAATTAGAACATTACTGGGCATGGTCTTACCATTACCCCTTATATTGGATCATAGGTATATATTTAGCTTGATATGTTTGTCACCTCTAAACTATCATTGGGCTATCTTCATCATATATCCGTTCTCATCGGCACTTTATACAATCCTATAGGCATAACAACTGTTCTCGTTCACATTTCAAGTATACTATGGTTTATACGTCATATAACTTATATAATCAACACATAATTTAAATCAAGTATATAGATTAGAGTGTGAAATAATTACCGGGTGTCACATTTTTTCTCGCTGCCCAAGCCTTACCGTAAGTGATATCAACATTCAGTTTCTCTTTGATGAGAGACTGAATTTGTTTCACTTTAATCGATAAATCTACTTGAACTTGCTCTTGAACGTGGGCTGCAACAACATTTGATCTTAGGGACCGGTTGTTGTTGCGAGAAACAGTTGTGAAACATGAATGGGCAGGAGTCCATGTTGTTATTTTGAAAAAAATTGAATTTACTAGCTTTCTGGCTGTGCATGTCCAAAGACATGGTTGAGAGCTTTGGGACTGGTTGTTTGTATCCTTGATACTTTTACATTTCGTTGTCCAGACTTTTGGTCTTGTTTCAGCCATATACAACTCTCTGTTGTGGCTGGTATTCCACATTCTGACAGCGTAATCAACTTGTTTCTTTGAAGTGAAATACATATTTAAACGTATTTCTGAATTGTCTTTTTCCCAGAACACCATCTCATCTTCCCTATCATTATACAGGGGAGTATAGTCTTCATCCCATCCTGTACCAACAACATTAAGTTCAGGAAATTGAGTTAGTCCCTGACTTTGTTGTTGAGGAAAATGAGGGATTCCATCGTCTTCTTCCTCTGATTCATACTCAGAAAGAAAGGCTTCACTCTCTTCAGTTTCTTCCATTTCTTCGTCCTCTTCACTGCCTTCGTCTTCTTGGTAGACGTGTGAGGAACCAGCATGTAGCAAATTCATGGAACCACCTTGCTGCAAGGTGGGAACTACCGGCGTCCATGTGACATGAATATTACAGGTGTACGGATGGACATGCGAAGCTAGTTGGTATATTAAGTCCATACCGTTTTCTCCATTAACACATGTTGTATATGAACAACCATTGAATTCATATAAGAGAGTTAACTGCGGACAAGAAGACTCTCTGTCAATTTGAACCCATTGACATATGTTATCAACGAACTATGTATAACTCATACGATTCATAACTAAAAACGTTGTGGTACGAGTTCCCGGAGCACCTACAACAACCCCTTGTGTGTATGAAACTTCACCCCCATAATATAATTGTACCACAAACCGATAATGTGGTTGAGAAGAAGAATCCATTTTGATTTAGTGTAAGGGTTCTGTGGAATTTTGAGTGATGTATGTATGAAGCTAGGTAGATGTCAAAAAGGGTTTCAATTACGTATGAGTGGTAAATGTTAATACTGCTCTATATACAGTGACATGTTTGTATTTTAGTTCTAGACATGTGAACCTTTAAAACTATGATTAGAAAAAGCTGGTGACAACCCCCTAATTCATTCATGTCAGTGTATGGTTGTGAAATGAATTAAAGCTGATGTATGGTCTCAATCAACAGCAAAGATAGTACTGTATTAAACTAAGTTGGCCTGACTCTACCCTTAAATCTGTGACTCTACCCAAATCCACGACCGACTCCACAGTTTGAAGACCGTTCTGGACAGCTGTAATAAGGTCTACCTGGACTGGTAAAATGGTCTGAGATCTTGATTTCCATCTCTTTCCAGCAGTTGCAAATCACCATTTTTACTAGAAAAAAGATTGAGATGCGTATAAAATTATGAAATTTGTTTGAAATCAGGGTATAAAATGAGATGTGTGGGGTGTTATTTATATACAAGTCGGATGAGGAGGAACCGCTTCTTCTAGTAGCGGCTTAGGAGATGTTTAAAGTTGATGCGTTGTCTCAATCAACAGTAAACCTATTTTGGCCTTACTCTACCAGTACTGCATTATTACTACAGGCTTTAATCAATGAGTTACATTTAAAGCTGATGTCAGTGTATGGTTTTGAGATGAATGAAAGCTGATGTATTGTCATTCATGTCAGTGTATGGTTTTAAAATAAATTAAAGTTGTGACGTGCATAATTACATTATTGATGCGTTGTCTCAATCAATATTAAACATATTTTGGCCTTTCTCTCTTACCCGCCACCCGTGATTCTGTGACATTTAACAGCATGTGATGTATCACGGGTTTTCTTTATCCAGTATTTAAAGACAATACTTCATCTCCTATCAAACATAATTTGCATCGACACACTAAGTTTCTTCCTAATGGCGCACCGAAGGGACCAAGAAGATAATGAGAAATTTTACTCCTCTCAACCAGTGACCAAATCAGCACGATGGACTGATGATGTTTGGAGGCGTTTGAGGAACCCTCATACAGTTATTTCGGGTTCCTCTTCATCCCTTCCCGAAAACCCCTCTTTACAAAATAAAGAGGCAACTTTGAACCCAGAGGGTAAAAATTGGTCTAAAGATGCAGTTGAGTTTTATACTAACGGAGATGCCCCCTTTTGTTATACGAAGTTTTTGCCCACGAAACAACTAGATCGAAGTTTCTGGGGTAGTTTGTTAGGGTACGAGTCCAATGGAAGCCTTTCTGAGATGGTAAATTTCTAAACTCACATATGCTTGTACATATGATCTCCTAATTGTGTAACTTATATGATTTTTAATTATATTTACAGCACATTGAAGCGTGGACCGCAAGATTAATGATCCATCGATACGCAAAATTAAGAACTGCACCAGAGTCAGCACAACGTTGGACGGTGTTACCCCCGTGTTTTTATGATGAAATGAAAAAAGAAGACTCTATAATTGCAGAGCTGGCCGGAACTAAATGGCCATATCCAAAACTTTGGGAGGTTGACAAAGTGTATATTCCTTTTTCGTTTAAGGATGGTAATTGGTTACTCGTTCGCATAGATATGCGGGCGATGGAAATTACCCAATACTGGACTGATAATAGGTGGAGAAGTGAAAGAATTCAAAATGCTAAAATGGAGATGTTATCAGTGTTTTTTCCGTAGTTTCTTGATCGTATACGATACTGGCGAAACTCGGATATTATATACGATAAAAAAGAAATGGTCATGGGTTTAAGTGAAGTTGACGTGCCTCAAGACAAGGGTAACACTGCTAATTCAGGGATTCTGGTTTGTATGATGATGGAAATGCTGGTTAAAAAGAAGCCCTTAGTGATTGAAAATGACGTTGAAGAGTCATGTTTTAACTACCGGCATCATATGG
Source organism: Bidens hawaiensis (assembly GCF_021521415.1). NCBI lineage: Eukaryota > Viridiplantae > Streptophyta > Magnoliopsida > Asterales > Asteraceae > Bidens > Bidens hawaiensis. The sequence goes on from NW_027491927.1 coordinate 449,228, forward strand.
CTGACGTGTTATATAAATGGCGCGTGGAACCCGATAATGTTTAGTTGTTAGTCTTGTTTAATTTAAGCGTCCCAAAACTCTTTGTAGGTTGTGACGTTTAACTGTGTTATGTGTGAGTGTTTGGTTTGTATTATGATGTTTAAGTGTAGTTTATGTAATGTTATGATGTTTAAATGTTTGGGTAAAAGTAAAAATATATTTTATGTTTCTGTTATTATATATATATATATATATATATATATATATATATATATATATATAAAGAATATTATGTTATTATATATATATATATTACATATAATTTATATATATATATATAAGAAAATTATGTTATTATATATATATATATATATATGTATATAATATAGCTTATATATATAAATAATTTATATATTATTTATATAAATTATGTATATATAATAATTAATATAATACGTATATATATAATATAGTTTATATAATAAATAAAAATATAATGCATGTCTAGGAGAGTTAAAAAGCTTATTCCTAAACCGCCATTGGGAATCGCGGCTCCCCCTCACATGGTTTTTGGTCAAAACCCTAATGTACGTGTCAGCCTTTTTTTGTCCTAAGCCTCTTTTGGGAATCGCGGCTCCCCCTTTACTTTTTTTTTTTCAAAATTCTGAAACCCTAATAGATCTGCAATATATTTATCTCACTCAGCTTTTATCCCTACCTCTTTATTATACCCTAATAGTCCAAAACATGTGATGAGAAGACAATATATGCATGCACCCAAATTATTAAAGCAAGGCACAGGCATGCATGCATGTCATGTGATTAAAGCTTCCAAATTATTAAAGCAAGGCACAGGCATGAAGACAATACATGTGATTAAAGTAAGAAAGCAAAGGACATGCATTATGGAAACGATTCAGCATTTTCTTCAGCATGGCATGTGAATTCAACATGTGAAAGCAAATTACATCCCTATATATTTTCTCATATATTGTCCATGTGAATTCTCATCCAACACCACCATAATTCTCATCAATCTCTCACACCACAAAATTCTAAATTCTCCTACAACCATCAAACACCACAAATACTTCATACACCTTACAACCATCAAACACCACCAGAAAATGAATTACAACCTACATCTCAACCCGGGTCCAATGGATAGTAGTCTGTTATACCTGGGTGACGAACACAGAGCCAGAAAATTGTTTTTGAATCCACAAGCGGGGGATGTCAATACCATTGATTTTAAATGGGGTGATGGTACTCTTTGGGCGTATATTAACAAAGAGAGAATATCTATATCGGGTAGAGTTGGAAATTTCATCAGTATGCTTGGTTTTGGCGGCTTGGTGTCATGTGGAAAGGGTCGAAAAATTGATAAACCTTTGGTAGAAGCACTAGTCGAGAGGTGGCGGCCCGAAACTAACACGTTTCACCTGCCATTTGGTGAGGCCACAGTAACGTTGGAAGATGTTAACGTTCTATGGGGTTTACCCATTGAGGGCCTGGCAATAGCACCGGTTGAGGAGTGGTACAGCCCCGCTGATCGCGTGCATATGTGCCAAACTTACTTAGGTTTTACTCCGGATGAAGATGATTTGAAAAATCACACGCTAAAAATCGGCAAAATACAAGAGTTTTTGTTAGAGAATCCAATACATGAACATTCAACAGACTTGTTATGTATGCAGCATGCGCGTTGTATCTGCCTAATACTGATTACTAATAACTTATTAGCAGATACGAATAACTCGTATGCGTCGTTGCATGTGTTAAATCATTTGCGTGACTTTAATACTTGTGGGCAAATGAGTTGGGGTTCAGCCGCGCTAGCTTTTTTGTATAGAGAACTGACTAAGAGAACCAAGCCAGAAACTAGGGCTCTAGGCGGCCCAATGTCACTCCTACAAATATGGGCATGGACCCGGATTTGGCCAATGGCATCCACAATTATCAATGAGCAAATAGATTGGGAAAAAGCATATGGTGCAAGGTAATTAAATACGTACTATTGTAATACTAAGATAAATATTAATATTCTAATAGTCGTTAATGTCTTCCTGAAGGTGGACATATAATAAAATTAGTAGAAGAGAAACACCTTCAAATGTTATAAAGGCCCACCGTACAACGTTACAGAGTCTACTAGAGTCCGATGTATGTTTTCTTTAACATAATGGTTTTATTAATTAAATTTTAAATACTAAGTATTAACATATTTGTATTCTTACAGTTTAATTGGATGCCTTATCGGGGCGTGATCCATAGACTCCCGGGAATGTGCACATCAGGCCAACACAGTTGGAGATCACAATGTTATTTAATCTATTATAACGTGGTGGAATATCATCCGGTGGAAAGGGTGAAGAGGCAGTTTGGATTGCTTCAAGAGATCCCTCCCTCATTCCCTATTACCCGTGCCGTGGTTACAAAACTACGTAAAACGTAAAGAAAAGGGAGAACTGGAATGGACTGGTCTGTTTACCATGCAAGATATGTCGACGACTGGAACAGCAGACACGGACACGTGTTGGAAGGTTTGGACATCAACCTGCCTACGGCAGTCAACAATTACAGTGACTGGTTCCATCAGCATATGGTCCTTTATGTAACGGACCCGAGGCACGTACGCGGTGATCTCCATACTGGATTCCATGATCACGGTGGACATGCAAGATACTTGGTTAGTATGATTATTAATCTTGAATTAAAATTAATAATTAAGTAACGCGTGTAGATTCTAATTGGTTTCATTTTGTAGGCGGATGGTATAAGCTTCATTGGTCAAGAAGCAACGCGTATGCAAAACATGGGTCCTGACCATTACTACGCAAATTTGGGAGGGGTCTAACAAATGGCTTCACAACTGGTCGGATCAATTAGTCAATTTGGTCAGCCTAGTTACATACAGACCAATGAAACGGATGTGGGACCGGATAACACTATCCCCCAGCATGCTCCCCGTGGTCGGGGTCGTCGGGGTCGGCAAAGAACCCGGCCTTCAACAAACTATGGTGGAGGTGAGGGGGCGGAACCCCAACAATTTACAGGGCCAAACTATGGGGATGGTACCTCTACTATTAGAGGTGCAACACCCTACCATGGGGAGGGTACCTCACAAGTTGGAGGGGAAGCAATAGATTGGGATTCCGGTTATAGACCTTCATTTCAGAATGCTGGAGAGGCGTCATCAAGCAATCCATTTGGTACCCAATCGAGTTTTAACTACAACCTAGAAAACAGTTGGGCTGGATTTTTTGGACAAACTCCTTATACCAATATGATTGCTCCGATGTACTCCGACCAGCCGGGGAACTTCCAGAATTTTGATAATACCGGTCTTGATGTTCCACAACCGCGATACCAACATTTAACTCCGGTTCCAATGAGCTTGGACCTGCACACGAGTCAACCAGAAAGCTCCGGACAACCAGATGATGATGAAGCCGAAGATCCACCACCAAGACGAGGACGACCACAAAGACATCCTAGACCTGTTGGTTGTGGCACCGGCGGCTGTCCGATCCGCCATCCGCATAGGCATTAGATTATTACTTGTATTGTAAATTTTAAATTAGCTAATGTAATAAATCTTATTTTAACAAATAATATTGTTTTAATAAATAGTATTATTAAAAAAATATCATTCATATATATTTTAAATATACTAGAGTTATAAAAATTAAACAAATGGAGATATGTAAACAAATTAGTTTTATAAAATATATAAATTAACATATGTAAATAGGTATAGTTTTTATAAAATATAAATGGAGATATGTAAATGTGTATTAGGTTGTTTGGTGGGTTTTTTTAAAGTTATAAAATTATAATGTGTGTTAGGGTGTGTGATAGGGTTTTGGTGGGTTTTTTTTTATTACCCAATACTATAACTAACAGAGGTTAAACGGGGTTAAGTTGGTTTGTTTCTAAGCCGCGATTGGCAATGGCAGCTCCCTCTTTTCTTCCTAAGCCTCCATTGCCAAAAGCGGCTCCCTCTTTCTAAGTCAGAAAAGCAAAATAAATTTACTCCTAAGCCGCTATTTCCAATAGCGGCTCAACCATTTCCCTTTTTTTTTTTACTTTCCCATTTTCCTCTTTTTTTTTCCATACACACCATTATAAAATTTTTTTCTTGTACTTCTGGTACAAGAAAATTATAATTAGGAAATAGTGAAGCCACAGTAACATAAGAAACAAAACATTCATAAGACTTATCTCAAACAGTTATGCTCTAAAATAAAGTGCAGACCCATGAAATAAATATGTGATCAATCTAAAACAGAAAAGGCAAGTCATTTTCATTATAATATTAATGCAGATTCAAACTTGTTTATGATCCTGGACAATTCATAGAAAGAAGCAATAAAATTAAAAAAATGGTTAACTCGACTCATATAAAATTCATCAAAATGCTTACTCTTCCATCATTGGATATCAGAGAACAATAATAGTGAAAGTTTCCTCAGATTTGCAACTGTTCTTCGATGGGATTTAAATGTTTTGAATTGTCGATAGTGTTGAAGATTTGAAGAAATCGAATGATCGAACCTAGGAAAACGAAATCAAAGGAATAAAACCATTGAGCCCAGCCATGAACGTAGAAGAAACTCCGCTCAAGTGGCTTTTACTTCTTGAGTTCTTTCCCGTCTGTTTATATAAAGAGAACTGTTCACTCCGTAATAGGTGGGATAACGTAAACTGCCTGAGAGCATGTGTGACCTCATTCAACTGCTGCTTCTATTCTACAAGTATTTTAGAGAGTTTTAATGGCTGAGATTAAAAGTTAATGACTTTAAAAGGCTGAGAGGTTACTAACGGGAGGAACAATATACTATATAATTGGGATGAAAAGTTGTTGGTTGCATCGGCGATGGGGACGGCGAGAGGCGACAGAGGGATGAAAAGTTGTATTTTTATGTTTCTTCGTTAGGGTTTCAACAGAGTTGTATTTATACTTTAACATAATAAATATCTAAAAAAATATTAAATATTGTATTTCGGATTGTTTGGATATCCGAACTATCCGAAAAATCCTAAAATTGTTATCCGAATCCAAATTTTTGGATATCCGAAATTTCGAATAGTTCGGATTTTCGGATACTTCAGATTCAGATTTGAATTCTTTTGAACACCCTTATCCTCCACTACACATAGCCTAACATATTCATCTATTAACATTTTTTTTAAATAACTAAATATTACACTCTACTATCTAATATTCAATGATACGTACAATAATATAACGTACCGAGAGTTACTAATGACATTGATCTATAGATAAGAATGTCTACCTTGTCGGTCAATGTGTTCACGAGAATACATGTGAATATTGTTGCTTCAATATATCATATTCATCTTCATGAATATTATAACAATTATTATTATAATATAGTAGTTATAATATTATCCAAAATGGTCATAACATATTTTAAGAATTGACACGTGGTGTGAGACTTTCAAGGTTATAAAGCTAGTAATTTATTTATAGCATCTACAATACGATTCATATCCCTAAGTTTGAATCTATATAATACTAGTTTTTAGCCCGCGTATTATACGAATTTATTTAGGTTTTTTAATATAATTTTGAATATATTATTTTTTATATTAAGTTGATTAATAATGCAATATAATGTTTTTGACTTACATGAGCTATGATGGAGTGTGGACATATTTTTTTTCTTTAATAATGTTAAGGATTTGGTTTTTGTTTTCATGTTTTGGACCTATTTGAAGTATGGTTGTCAGTTCGTATGTCATTTTGGCCGTAGTTTTTTTTGTTTCGGCTGATTGAAAGATATAAGATAATAACACAAAAAATAAACTTTAAAAGACATAAGAATATAAGATGATAAAACTTAATGAAATGTAGCATAACACAAATGATTATTTGATTAGAAAAACTAACCAATTCTATTCCCAACTGCGACATTGCCTTGTACTTAAAATCTCAATTGAGAAAAATCATTTCTTATATCGTTTCTTAATACGGTTATCGTATTCAGAATCATAAACCGCTAAAAGTGGCTTTTGACCCGCGCTCTTTGATCTCTACACAAAAAGTGTTCAACAAAAAGAACTTCACGTATTATAACACCACATAATTAATTAATTAATTAAACATCACATGTCAATAATTAATTAATTATTGGAATAACTTTCAAAGTTGGTTACTATTTTATGAAGTAATCCCTATAATTAATCAATCAAACTTTCATTAATTAATTAATTAATTTAACGTCACATGTCAAAAAGTGAAGATTAAGGATGAACAAAAGAGGGTAAAACGAAGACCCATTAAATAATAATCATCCAGTATAAGCATAAGCATACGCATAGGTTCTCATATATGACTGATCATAATTCTTTAATAGCACAATAAAATCAAATGATATAAACTATGATCCCTAACACAAAGGCTTCAAACCATGATATTTATAATAAATACTGCAGGCTCTTTTATTGATAAAATTCTCAACATTGACCAAAAAAGTAAAACTTGACCAAAAATGAGCGTTAACTATAAAATTTGAGTTGACTATCAAAGTGCTTCCAGGTACATTTGTTTCTTGATTTCAAATATCTTCATTGAGTAATGATTGTCTTCAACTTTTGTGAAACCATATATGTATCATTTAACTTCATCCCAATCAGCAGCTTAACCTTGATCCTCAAAATATTTCATATTGATGAATATAGAACATGTTCTTGTTCCAACGTGAACATATGTAGTTCACATGAGGAAGTTAGTACCCTATGCCCAGTGGCGAAGCTCGGGCTTGGTCACGGGATGACCGAAGTCACGAACTCAAAAATTTTCAGTCAACGATAGGGTTCGTGTCGGTGATTCGGGTTGGGCTGGTGATTCGGGTCGGGTCGGATTATGACATCTATATATCTAATTTTTCTTTATTTATTCAAACAATTGTTCATACAATATAAGAAAAAATAATTTTTTAACCAAAAAAGACCTAAAATATTCATGATGATGCGAGAGGAAAGGTGCGTATGGATAAGCAAATTCGGTATTGATATCGGTACCGGTACCAAAATCGGTACAGATTTGGTACCAAATAGATACCAAAGTTTTGAATTTGGTACCGGTATATCTCAAATTTTACCTTCAATACCGGTATCGAACCGAATATTTTGGTATCGGTACCGGCACCGGTACGGTACCGATCTCATCCCTAAGGGTGAACACCTAGAAGAAGAATTGCAAAGACCTAAAATATTTATAAAAGAAAATATTTTACTATTCGACTACTATTTTGTAGTTTTTGTTTATAAATATTGCGAGGTTTTAGAAAAAAAAAAAGCAAACGATGGGGCATTATATTTAACAAAAAAATCAGTAGTGACCGGTAGCATTTTGGAAAAATACATCGGGGTGACCGCGCTTAATACCTATAACTTTTTTTGAGAAATATCGCGAAAATTACCCTACTAACAAAGAAACCGGCAGTAGCCGGGGCCACCCCGGTCCCCACATAGCTTCGCCCCTGCCTATTCCATCAAAATGGCAGCTCTATTTGCATGTTACAACACTATATGAGAAGTTAAGTAACCATACCATTTCAGTGTTTAATCATTCTAAAATCATATTTCATATTTTGATAAACGTTACCTATTTCTTATTTTAAAGAGCAGGCATTATAGGGATGTAAACAAATTGAACTGAATTGTTGGTTTTCTTTCATTAACTTTTATCGGATAATAGAGCGGTTCACAAATGTATATGGTATTTAGACTGATAGGGGTTAATGCTTCCTTTGTTTTTATATTTCTTATTTTATTTTTAAAATTTATCTGGGATGATTTATAATTTCGTACTCCGCTAAAAACTAAAATTTGTTGAATGTGATCGTAAAGATGGAAATGTTTACCTTCAAATGCACCAACCCATCCATTTTGAATTGTAAGTGATACCTTTATAACTTAAAGGGAGATAAAAATGGGTCAAAAATCATTATACAAATGATTAGAGTTATAGAACTAATACACTTTTTCTCATAGTTTTTTTGGCACACCAACTATATACCAAGAAAAATTAGGCAAAATTTGTTTCGGGCCAACCACATCCAATCCATTTCCATCAATCATGAATATTCAAATTGGACACCTCAACATCAACTTTATCCCCTCAATATGGCATCTCAGATATGCCATTAGCTGCCACTTATTATAAGTAAGGTACTGTTTTTTGAAAACAAAACTTGATAAGTGTTTCATGAGATGAAAGTACCTGAAATAAATAAACATCTACTGCAACCATGCCATATTTATGCAGGATGTATGTATATACCATCAGCTTATGTGTAACAGAAATCGATCGCGGTGCTTGGAAATACAACATTAAACTTGTAGTTATCTCATTTGCAATTTGGTGTAATGTTAGCCGCCATGGACAACCGTTTGAGTTAGTTTCAAAATTGTCCATCAAATTACTGGTGAAAAAAACAGTAGCAATAATTTTAAATAAGTTACAGTTTCTAATAACTTCTACATAATATTATGGTATTGTAATATATGTTGCAAGGAGGTTACCGTGCTGCATATATGAAAGGTGGTCACGTATCCAGCATACTTGGAACCTACACAAAAATCAAACAAAAGGCCCATTGTCATTAAATGTTGAATAGTAAAGACCTAACCTAGTTTTCACTCATGAATCGAGAACTAAAGCAGGTAAATAAATCTAATTACTTTCTTTAATCCTGCGGGCTTGGCATGCAGAAGAGCATTAACAAAGGCTCCCACGTTTTCACATAAAGCCTCTTCTGTGAAAGTGACACGTTTCACAAAGTTATGCGGAAAGGTTATATTATCATTTATGACTCAAATGTTAACATAAAAATAAATATTAAGTGTATTTATTACCTTTCCAGGACCAACGTAAACACCAGCCGATTTGTCTTACAGTTTCTTTAATAAAATCCAAACATTTAGAAAAGGCACATTTTTTGGCTATGATGCGCTTTTTAGGATTTTGGTTGCTAGCAAAACCAAAACCGAACTAACATATAGGTTTTTTAAGAGTTTTTTTTTGTTGGGCTAGGTTATTTGGTATGCAGAGCCGGCCCAACAAATTTAGGGGGCTAAAACGGGAAAGAAATCCGGGCCATTTTCATGCAAATTTTCATTTAGTTAATCTTCTTTCCTTTTTTCCCCTATTTTAACATGTACTGTCATTTTAAATTTTACCCGAATTAAAAATAAATCTAATGAATCACTAAAAATAGAAGCAACAATCAAGCATTCAAGCTAGTTTAGTCAAGTATCAAATATATCACATGTAACATGTTCAATATATCATAAAACCAAATACTAACCTTGAGAATTCCTTCAGTTGTAATTGGAGATTTCAGCAATGACTTGTCTTGTCTCTTGGAAGAACTGCATTAAACAAATACAATTAACAAACACAAAAATTAAAGAGATTTGCAAACTTAAAACTTATAATTTGTGAGCAAACCACTCACCCATTCATAATAGTACAAGTAACACATGGATCACCAACATGAAGATGATCACAAGTAGATGTGCCTAAAAATTCCTTACGAAACCGTCACAAATATCATAAAAACTGCAGTTTGAACAAAATAACAATATTATATTTGAGATGAATAAAAAAGATTGGTGAACTTGAACTTTAAAAACATAACCTGTATAATAACATTTAGAAAACAATTGTATTCACCAACTTCATTCTCCAACCCTGTACCGTATATGTCAATTCCATTTACATTTGTCTGATTTGACTTCAATAGATTTAAGACAATTATACAAGAGTCTTACCCGTCTATAAGCACGTCATCGGGCATTATTAATCAACATATTAATATTGCTAGTGTGAATGAAATGCATCAACAATGCTTAAAAAGATAACATACTTCAAACCATTAGTAATACATATACTTTAACTTAATTCCAACTTAACATATGAATTAAAATTAATTAAAATGGCCCAAATAACATCAGACTATTAACATATATGTTATAAATAAGAAAAATAAATGAATACCAAGGCTTTGGTGGACAACTGTTGACAGGTCAGCTTGGAACCTTTTTCCGTCATCATCTTCTGCTTGCAACATCAATACTCTTGTTTCATATCTCGTGACAAAGAGTTATTTATGTGGCTATGCAAGATTTCTTTGATTAGCTTCATCCCCAAATCTTCTATGATATTTTAATGTTTCTTCAAGTTTTTTTCCTTTGCTTCAAGCTCAATCTTCCCGAACCTTGCTTCATCTTCCTGCTGATGGAAAACCCCAACTTCATCCACAGTTTCATTCGGTTGTTCATCTATCACAATGGCATCTAAGGAACTGAGAATAACAAACATCGTCACAAGAGTAATAAAGTAAATTCTTATAGTGAACATAAAAGCATAGTAAAAAAGCCACATAGGTCATCTCTGTTGTAAACAAATATAGCAAGCCCTAACTAACAGACATTCTTAAACATTTCAAACCAAATCGCTAAGTATATAAATCTCAACCAACTATTGTATTCGCATAACACAGCATATGAGACACAAACAACCAGTCATTATTAGACACAAACATCAAATGCTTTAGCCTAATAACAAAAAAGCACCTAATAAGCAGACGTGCTTTAGCCTCTACAAACAAAAAAGCACCAAACATTGTCTCATTCGGTTGGTTAAATTGATTTAAAACAAAGGATTTCAAAACAAATTCAAGCATCCAATTATCATTTCAAAATAACCCATGGGAACAGAAATGACCTAATTGAAAAGATACTACCTGCCACAAATACTATGTGCACAAAAATTACCTAATTGATAATTGGTACAAAACTACCTTATTAAATAAAAGTCTACAATCTACATTAACCAAACAGTCCTATGTCTTAACTCAAAATTCAAAATTCACAGTGAAATCAACAGATTTAAGAAACATTACATGTTCGACTTAAATAAACTTATGATTCTTATGGGGCAGAAATTTTTGATCGCAGAGGTGTGATACGAGTGCAAATTCAACTATAATCGGCGCTAGGTTTTCTGGCGAACGATTTATAAGCGTTGGCAAGCAGTAAACCGATTACCTGTGACCGATTAGGAGAGAAGATTGGAGGTTGAAATCCAAAGATGTTGAATTCTTCTTACACATATCAATGGATCTTCGATCGAATTAACGAAGATCATAAACTTAGACAAAGTATTTGAGAAGAATCTACATATATAAAAGACGTGATGGAGTGCAACCTAGGGATGCGATGGTAGCAGAGGATGATATCAAAGTCTTGATGCGATGGTAGTTTAAAGACTTATGTCATGGATTAGGGTTTATGGGGATGAATAGGAAAAGAAGATGGAACATGGAACGATGTGAAAAATGGAGGTGATATGACCCGTTTAATGGGATCCATGGGTTAAAACCGGGCTAAATTAACGAGAGTCTCTCTTTCAAAAATTAAGCAATATGATGGTTTTAGAGAGGGTAAGGAGCGATGTGAGAGCGACACGTAGGATTATATAGATAGTTAGATTCATTGAACAAGCCTCATCACAAACTTGATCATTGCAGAAAAAGTTTGCTAAGTTGTAGTCCTTGGCAAATAACCTAAGTGGTTCCCAATATCCCATCCCTCACACACACACACACACACACATATATATATATATAGGGGAGGGTTATCCTAAAAATAAGTAGTTTTCTAGGAAGACTAGGAATAAATCATAACCATTGGATCATGTTAATCAATGGTTGAGATTTAAAATTACCAATAACCGACGTAGTTTCCTAGAATTACTCTTTCATCACTATAACCGATATAGTTTCCTATAATTTTTCTTTCACAATCATTTGTAATGGCAAATGTAAAAAATTTGTTGGTTCTTACAATTCCTAGTAAACTTTTTATTCTTATTTGAACTATTTTATATATATATATATATTATACATATATAGTTTTAATATTTTTTAATGGGTTTGTAGAGGTTTGTTGTAAAAAAGTAAGGTTTTTGAGAAAAGTTTAAAATTTGATGTGGCGATGATGTGTCAGTTTGTATGAGTTTGTTGTTGTAGATGCTCTTATAGTGTTATATATACTACTAGATTTATAGCCCGTGTAATACACAGGATAATCTAAATAATAAAGTTACAAATAAAACAATACATAATTTATATGAAAAAATGTATTATATTTATGCTTATACCATTATATATATTGATTTTATTTATATCACAAAATGAATTTTTCTAAAAAAAATGAACTTAATAAAAAAATGCACGTGCAAAAATATACTCAAGAACACCTCATCTATTATAAATTTCATTATGAGTATCATATTTGTATAATTGAAAGAATTTTAGTTATGTACCAATTTTGGAGAATACTTCTCATATACTAATAGTTTTGATTTATTTTATGAAAAAATTTTTGATAAGTTTGAGGAGGTATTGACCTTGCCACAGTGACAACAAAAAAACATAATGTTTCAAATTGATAAAAGTTAGAAGCATTGATAGGCCTTGAGGTGGCTTGTCGCAAGTGTTAGTCATTTTTTCTTAAATTTTAATAGTCATGAGTAAATTTTAATATTTTTTAATGGGTTTGTAGAGGTTTGTTGTAAAAAGGTAAGGTTTTCGAGAAAAGTTTAAAATTTGATGTGGCGATGATGTGTCAGTTTGTATGAGTTTATTGTTGTAGATACTCTTATAATGTTATATATACTACTAGATTTATAGCCCGTGTAATTCACAGGATGATCTAAATAATAAAGTTACAAATAAAACAATACATAATTTATATGAAAAAATGTATTGTATTTATGCTTATACCATTAAATATATTGATTTTATTTATATCACAAAATGAATTTTTCTAAAAAAAAATGAACTTAATAAAAAAATGCACGTGCAAAAATATACTCAAGAACACCTCATCTATTATAAATTTCATTATGAGTATCATATTTGTATAATTGAAAGAATTTTAGTTATGTACCAATTTTGGAGAATACTTCTCATATACTAATAGTTTTGATTTATTTTATGAAAAACACTTTGATAAGTTTGAGGAGGTCTTGACCTTGCCATAGTGACAAAAAAAAAAATAATGTTTCAAGTTGATAAAAGTTAGAAGCATTGATAGGCCTTGAAGTGGCTTGTCGCAAGTGTTAGTCATTTTTTCTTAAATTTTAATAGTCATGAGTAAAATACTAATAGTCATGAGTAAATTTTAATATTTTTTAATGGGTTTGTAGAGGTTTGTTGTAAAAACGTAAGGTTTTCGAGAAAAGTTTAAAATTTGATGTGGCGATGATGTGTCAGTTTGTATGAGTTTGTTGTTGTATATGCTCTTATAATGTTATATATACTACTAGATTTATAGCCCGTATAATACACAGGATGATCTAAATAATAAAGTTACAAATAAAACAATACATAATTTATATGAAAAAATGTATTGTATTTATGCTTATACCATTATATATATTGATTTTATTTATATCACAAAATGAATTTTTCTAAAAAAAAATGAACTTAATAAAAAAATGCACGTGCAAAAATATACTCAAGAACACCTCATCTATTATAAATTTCATTATGAGTATCATATTTGTATAATTGAAAGAATTTTAGTTATGTACCAATTTTGGAGAATACTTCTCATATACTAATAGTTTTGATTTATTTTATGAAAAAGTTTTGATAAGTTTGAGGAGGTCTTGACCTTGCCATAGTGACAACAAAAAAAATAATGTTTCAAGTTGATAAAAGTTAGAAGCATTGATAGGCCTTGAGGTGGCTTGTCGCAAGTGTTAGTCATTTTTTCTTAAATTTTAATATTCATGAGTAAAATACTCAATGTGCAAAATCCTAAATTTTTGACTATTTTTGAAAATTATCTTTAAAAATAAATTTGAAATCCAATCACATATAAAATTCCAAGTTTAATTTGATTTACATTTTCAAGTCAAAACTTTAAACATGTAAAAATGACAATAAATCTATTTGCATTCTCAAAAATTATAGATCAATTTTTAAAACAATATTTTTAGTTTAATGATTAAAAAATTACTTTTTAAAATGAAAGCATATTAGAGTTTTTTTTGTGTTTTTTATTTACAATATTTAACAATATATATAGTATGGTAATGATAGCATTTAAAATTATATTTTTTTCAATCTTTAACAAACACGGTTTGTTGTTGATTTTTGGATTTTACCAAGTATGTTGTGAAATATATTCTAACAATGTATAGTAGTATAATATATAAATATTTATTGTTATAAAAGTGTGTGTATAAATATATATAAAATATAAATAGAGTTCAAAAAAAGATGAATAATTTAATCATTTTATAGATATAATGTAAATAGAGTGTGAAAGGAAAGTGAATAATTATTGATCTATAACATATATTAGTTTTTGAAGGAACAAAATTGTGAGTATTAGCCACAAAGTGACATGTGTCTACAACTATTTTACTTTAATAGAATAAGTATATTAGCAAAATTATTTTTTCACATATCATTCAACTAAAGTAGCTAAAAAAAATGTCAACTAATACTATTACTATTTAGGCTATGTGTAGTGGAGGGGCTACAAAATAGGACGATTAGTGTCATGCGATGCCTAGTCAGCAAATAAAAGATTTTTGTTTTAGGGGTGTAGTGGTGTTATAGCTCAAAACACACACACACACACACACAAACACACAAACACACACACACATACACATATACACATATACATATACATATACATATACATATAGGGGATAGTTCATGCGAGAAGTGATGTTACAACGAGAAGTGCGAGAAGTCGATTTGAACCATTGATGTTGTTAATCAATGGTCATTAACGAAAGTGACATTTTTGTAATTAATAAAAGTTTATTATAAAGATTATTTTAATTAAAAAAGGTAATATAGTAACTTGTGTAACACAATTAAAATAAAATAAGAATATAACTCCCACCATTCCTTCTTCTTAAAAGCTTCAACCTTTAATTTTCATTGATTACTAATTAATTGAATTCAATTATTTTATTTCTTTAATTTTCTTTTATTTCAACTATTATTACGATACCTTTTTTTTCCTATTATTTAGTGTATTTTTCAGAGTACATATTGGAAATCGCTGATTCTTTTTACATGTTTATTGAAAATATTTATTTATAGGTTACAATTTTATGACAATGTAGTTTATTATTTCAGTTTAAAATTTTGTGTTAAATCTAACATTTTGCGTTGGTTATAACAATTTATGTAGGACACATAAATATTGTTTGTGATAAAACAGTTCATGTAGGATACATATTTGTTGTTTGTGTAGGATACGTAAATGTGTAGAATTAAAAGATAATATTTTGTTCACGATCTATTGAGTTTGTGTAGGATACATACATGTTATCTGTTTGTGATATAATATTTTGTGTATGATCAATAAATATTGTGTACGAATGAAAAATAATTTTTTGTGTGTAATATACATTATTAGCGTGTAGTAATGAAAGATAATATTTTATATGTGATATATATAGTGTGTGTAGGATACATACACGTACATTGTTTGTGACATAAAAATTTGTGTAGGATCCATATATATATTGTTGTTAATTGTTATAAAAAATTATTTTATACTATGTAGTTTCATATATGTATTATGTAGATGGTATTTTAATTGTGTATGTCTAAATTTTATCATGTGTAGGTTCATTTATATA
The DNA here is from genome assembly GCF_021521415.1 of Bidens hawaiensis. Lineage (NCBI taxonomy): Eukaryota > Viridiplantae > Streptophyta > Magnoliopsida > Asterales > Asteraceae > Bidens > Bidens hawaiensis. The sequence continues at coordinate 464,925 of NW_027491927.1, forward strand.
CTGTATATTGTGTAGGTTCGTATATGTAATGTGTATATGGTATTTCGAATTGTGTATGTATAACTTTTTAACATGTGTAGGTTCATTTATGTGTTGTGTAGGTTCAAATTTGTATTGTGTATGTGATATTTTGAATTGTGTATGTGTATTTTTTTATGGTGTGTAAGTTCATTTATATATTGAATATATTCGTATATGTACTCTGTAGGTGATATTTCTAATTGCGTGTGAGTAATTTTATTAATATAGGTTTTTTTATGTACTTTGTAGATGATATTTTTAATTGTTGTGTAGAGATTAATTATGAAAATGTGCATAACTTATCATTCAATCAATTGTGGGGCTACAAAAGAAAGGAAACATATTTTCAAGTATGTGATGTACAATGTTTTTTATTTCCAGATTTCCATCAATTGAAACGCGCTAATAAAAAGGAAAGTAACTCATTTTTATGATCTGATACATTAGTTGAATTTAGTTGAATTGTAGATAAAGTTATATAATTAAATTGAATTATTTGTGGTTGATTGAATTTTGACCAAACGGGTTTGTTAGAATTTTGATGTAGGTTATTCTTAGTTTAGAAAAGGTGATAAATACTAAACAAAAAATAAATAATAAAAATAACACGTAACTTTCTCCATACTATTGTTACTTACCAAAAATATAACAATAATTTTTTTACCAATATGCCCTAAAAAAATAAATAAATCTTAAAGAAAAAGATATATTGTGATTGGTTGAATTTACTTCTCGCACTTCTCGCTCTAAGAAATACTTCTGAAATGAACCTAATCATATATACATATATATATATATATATATATATATATCCAAACAAACAAACCGGTGACAAAAACTAAAACCCCCTCCCCCCCGGGGGGGGGGGGGGTCGTTTTCTCCCTTTGTATAAATATCTGAATGGTGTTGTGATTAAGCTATGATTACTAAGCTTAACCTTGAAATCGTTTATCTTTGATTGTGAATGAAAACACTTAGTTTTTATGTGACGTTTGATGTAGCATGCTTTGGCTTAATATGTTATAATACGTTGGTAAGTTTCTCCAGGTAAGTAAACGGGTCCCTCGGTTGATTGGGATTTGTACGAATTACTTTTCCTTAGGCAAGAAACTTACTACTAGTAATATCACCATTACGGTGTACTAGTGATGGCAAAAAAGCCCGAGTCCGACTGGTATACCCGAAACCCGAAACAAATGGGACGGGTATACCCGAAACCCGATGGGTATGGGCCGGGTATGAGATTAGGTTCTAAATTTTTTTTGCGGGTACGGGCCGGGTATGGTATTTGATGATACCCGACCCGATTACCCGAAAACACATACCCGTTTTCCCGCACTATGTACCCGAATTGTATACCCGACAAATTCTTTGTATTTCATAGGTTGTGAATCGCGCACACACACACACACACACACACACACATATATATAAGTTATAATGATATTATTAATTAATTGCCACAATTTTATATATGAAGTGCAATATTTTAAATTTGTAATAATTTTTGTATGAATAAAAGGTATAAAATAAATATAACGATTAAAAAATGTATTTGAGAGTCCCAACGGGTATACCCGATACCCGCGGGTATGCCCGAAACCAGACGGCTAATTACCCGATAAATACCCGATGGGTAATGGGCCAGGTATGGGACACGGTTTTACAAACGGGTATGGGCATGGGATTACCAATACCCAGCCCGAACCCGGCCCGTTGCCATCCATACAGTTTACTACATGCCCGTCAAAATATATCTTTGGTTAACATTACTTTGTTATGAAGTAACGTTTATAAAAGCTCTTTTATGAATGTGAATGTTTGTAAAATACTTTCAAAGTAAAGGGCCAGCGCCTCGATTGATTGTCTAAGCTATAATTAAATAACTTAAGCATAACCCTACCTTAGATTGGATACTTAGAATGATAATAAGAAAAAGGCAGGATCTTGATCTACTCGCTTATATGATTACTCTTGATTATGACTTTGTTACTTGCACGATCTTCAAGAAAATGGCACGTAGGCTCGTCTTAATGATCTAGCACGTTTCCCTAGGCTATATGTGAGAAAATAGAAGTGATTTTGGGATGAATTGGATCAAATCCCGCAACCCCTATTTATAGGCGGATTTTGGGGCCCATCGCGATACGCGATAGGTTCCTTGTTACCCCGTCGCGTATCGCGGCGCCGCAAAATACGTCGCCTTATCTGGTTATGACACGTGGCCTGTCATATTGTGCCACGTGTTGACACGTGGTTGGACACGTGTCCAATGATTCAACATGTTCATCGCGATACGCGATGACCGTTGTGATTGAGCCGTAGCGTATCGCTATGCCGCCCATTTCTGGGTTTGTGTGCAAGTCCGACGCGCTACGCGATGGGATTAATGCCTATCCCATCGCGTATCACGGTGGATATATTTTTCAGATATTTACAAGTTTGGTCCCTATACTTTCTTAAGTTAGTATATTTGACTAAATTCTTATAGGGTTAATTACGCGGTGTTACATCCTCTCCACCTTTTGAATAATATCGTCCTCGAGATTTATTGGAATAGATAAGGATACTTCTTCTTCATTTCTGACTCGATCTCCCACGCATACTCGGGTCCTCGTCTTGAATCCCATTTGGCTTTTATGAGGTTGTGACACTTACGCTTGAGGAACTTGATCATGCTATCTTCTATTTGAATTGGTTGTTCTACAAACTTAAGCTTCTCATTGACTTTAACATCTTTTAATGGCATGGCAAGAGTTTCATCGGCTAAACACTTGCGTAGGTTTGATACATGAAACACGTCGAGAATGCCTTTCATTTCATCGGGTAAATCTAGTCGGTAAGCAACTGGTGCGATCCTTTCAAGTACCTTAAATGGTCCAACGAATCGTGGACTCATTTTCTCTTTCTTCCCAAATCTTACTACACCTTTCCAAGGTGATACTTTCAATAATACTCTAGCACCTTATTTGAATTCCAATGGCTTGCGGCGAATATTCGCATAGCTCTTTTGTCTATCTCTTGCCACTTTCAATCGTTCACGAATTTGTATAATTTTATCAGTGGTCCTTTGGACAATTTCGGGTCCTGAAAACTGACTATCACCTGTTTCAGACCAACATACCAGCGTCCTACACTTCCGTCCATATAAAGCTTCAAATAGTGCCATTTGGATACTCGTATGATAACTATTGTTGTATAAGAATTCCATTAGTGCGAGATGAGTGTCCCAACTTCCTCCTAAGTCGATAACACAGGCACGAAGCATATCGTCCAAGGTTTGAATCGTACGTTCACTTTGGCCATCAGTTTGGGGATGATAAGCAGTACTTAGGTTTAATCGTGTCCCCATTGCCTTTTGAAAGCTTGACCAAAAATTTTAGGTGAAACGACTCTCTATCAGAAATGATGGATAACGGCACACCATGTAAGGATACTATGTTTTCGACATATAAGTGTGCTAACTTATCCATGCTAAACGTTTCTTGAATTGGAATGAAATGAGTAGACTTAGTAAGTCTATCTACAATAACCCAGATTGCATCATTCTGGTGAGAAGTCTTGGGTAACTTCATGATGAAATCCATGGTTATCATATTCCATTTACATATCGGTATTTCAGGTTTTTCTAGTAATCCTAACGGCTTTTGATGTTTGGCTTTTACTTTAGAACACGTCAGGCATTTGGCTACATATAAAGCAACATCCTTCTTCATACCATTCCACCAATAATCATCCTTCAGATTGTGATACATCTTGTTGTTGGGTTTTAGCAAGATTATCAAAGTCCAAAATAAACCATTTATTAGGAAACGCAACGGGAATAAGAGTTTTAAATATTGTTTTACCAATACACATAAACCCGTTTATGTTAAACCTAAACCAGGATCCATATACGATTATACATGCTATCAAACAACAACCATAGGGTGTTAACATACATACCTTCAAGTTCGAAAACGAAAGGGATGAATGAGTTGAATGGCTAGCTTCCAAAGGAGGAAACCTCAAGCTTGTATACCCAACGAGCTTCAAAAAATGCCTAGGTTGCTAGGATCCTTAACACTCTTGCAATATCTTGTTCTTCCCTTTGGTTTTCGGCCGAGAGAAAGCGTAGAGAGAATATGTGTGTGTGAGAGAAGGTGCAATGTGCAAAAGTGATCTACGAATGGATAAACATGCATTGTATTGAAATAACAAAGAGGAGAGAGGAGAGATAGGGAGCCAGCCCCCATGGGGCTTTTCCCCCCAAAACCAAAACCAATTTGTTTTATTTTTTTTTAAAACATATTTGTTATTTATTCAAAATAAATAACATTTCTCTCAAATAAATTATCCACATAATTTACTTAACACACAATTGCAAATATTTAGAAAACCCATTTTCCAAATAATGTAAGTGTTGATAATTATTACTTAGATCATATCTAATAATAAATATCATGGCGTTTGTCTAGCTTGTTATTGGGTATGACTCGACTTGGATCATAACGAACTAGCCACATCAACTCTAATATGTGTCTTGGGCAGATCGATTCCAACAATCTCCCACTTGCACAAGATACATAGATGATTGATGAAAATAGCAAATACCGCCTAACAACGGTTTACTATCCCTAATACGCATGATGGAGTGCCATTCAATAACATCATCCCCTTCAAGTCCCTTACTTGAAAATGATTTAGGTGAAACTATCATTTATCATTTTGCCACAAATGTCATGTTAAATCCAGAGACACAGAGTGATCATTCTCTGTTGATTTTACTAATAAGGCCTTAAACATTTAACTCTCAACGAATAAGAGGGACAAATCCCCTATTGACTACAATCGTCTCTCACTATCACCTTGTACTATACTTGAGCTTAGCCTTATGTACTGACATATTTCAGAGCAGCGAAGAACTAAGTTAAAGTATAATAGTCGGTGAATATCAAGACCCAATATGTATCTCAGGTCGAAGGATACTATGATGTTCGCCTTTACTCAAATTTACTTATGATCACAAATCACAAGGATTCCATTCAGTAAAATTGAGGGCGGGTCCAATATTTATCCCATTAATATCTATGAACCTTGGCAACAACCCTTGCTATATCCATACCTCATGAATATATACCAATCCAAGTTCATAATAGTCTTATATTCATATTTGTTCCCACAACTATGATCGACTACAAGCATTTAGAATAATCAAGTTATTCATGGATTTAAACATGCTAAAATGGAACATAACTCAAAACATAACCATAACCAAAACCATATGATTGAGTTAAAATAAAACTGCTCCGATATCCAAATACAAAATTTTGATCAAATCCAATCACTAGAATATCAAAGTCCCAAGGCACAAGTACGACCCTCATGCTTCGGCCTTTCAAGGAGCTTCGTTAGTGGATCCACAATGTTTTGATCAGTGTGAACTTTGTGAATACATATCTTTCCTTTTTCAACTTCATCCCTTATGTAGTTGAATCTCTGCTCAATGTGCCTAGTCTTTTGATGTGCACGGGGTTCCTTGATTTGTGCAATTGCACCCTCGTTGTCACAAAAGATTTCTAGAGGGTCCTGAATGGTTTGGACTACCCCTAGGTTGGCAATGAACTTTCTAATCCACACAGCTTCTTGAGCTGCCAAGGAGGCAGCAATGTATTCTGATTCAGTGGTGGACAAGGCTACCACGTCTTGTTTTGAGCTCTTCCAAGAGACAGCACCACCATTTAGAACAGAGACATATCCCAATTGTGATCGAGAATCATCTCGATCAGTTTGGAACTCGCATCCGTGTAACCCTTTACAACGAGTTCCTCCTCACCAAAGCCATATATTAGAAACATATCCTTAGTCCTCCTAAGATATTTCAATATGCTCTTAACTTATATCTAATGGCTAGTTCCCGGATTTTGTTGGTATCTACTTGTCATGCTCAAAGCGCATGACACATCCGGTCTAGTGCATATCATGGCATACATGATGGATCCTATAGCAGACGCATATGGGATTCCATTCATTTTGTCTTGCTCACCTTTGAGCTTGGACATTGAGATGCACTCAATATTGTTCCTTTTTGAATAGGCACCAAGCCCTTCTTAGAGTTGTCCATCTTGAACCTTTTCAACATTTTGTCAATGTATGCACTTTGATTTAAACCTATCAACCGCCTTGATCTATCCCTATAGATCCTGATTCCCAGAATATAGGCGGCTTCACCAAGATCCTTGATGGAAAAGCAACTTCCAAGCCAGGCTTTTACACCTTCCATGGTTGGAATGTCATTTCCAAACAGTAATATGTCATTGACATATAATACCAGAAAGGTAACGATGCTCCCACTAGCTTTCTTATACACACAAGCTTCATCAGCGTTTTAATGAAACCAAATTTCTTAATTTCATCATCAAAACGGTGATTCCAACTTCTAGATGCTTGCTTCAATCCATAGATTGATTTCTTTAACTTGCATACCTTATTAGGATGTTGTGGATCGACAAAACCTTCAAGCTGAACCATATAGACATCTTCCTCAAGATGCCCATTCAGAAAAGCAGTTTTGAAATCCATTTTCCATATCTCATAGTCGTAATATGCGGCTATGGCAAACAATATCCTTATGGACTTTAGCATTGCCACAGGCGAGAAAGTTTCATCATAATCAACCCCTTGAGTTTGAGTGAAACCCTTTGCTACAAGTCTAGCTTTATAAGTATCCAAGTTTCCATGCATATCAGTTTTTTCCTTGAAAACCCACTTACTTCCAACCAATTTGGAATTAAGAGGTGGTATAACCAGGTCCCATACTTGATTATCATGCATGGATTTCATCTCAACGTTCATGGCTTCCAGCCATTTATCACAATAAGATTGTGACATTGCATCTCTGTATGTGGTGGGTTCATCTGAATCTACCACATAGCATCCATCCATGAAAAATCCATATCTTTCGGGTGGGGTGCTAATTCTACATATTTGCGAACGTTTTGTGTGTTTTGATCAACCATTTGATCATTCTCAACAACCTCTTGTTGATTGCTAGTGTCAACCAGACGTGTATCAGCTTGTGGTTCTCGATCCTCCTTCGAGTTTCACAGTTCTATCAGTTCCTTCCATAGGAACCTACTTTCCAAGAACTCAGCCTTTAGAGCTATAAAGACTTTACGCTCGTTTGCAATGTAAAAATAATATCCCATCGAATCTTTGGGATATCCTACAAAGATACACTTAGTGGATCGGCTTTCAAGTTTGTTTTGGGTGTTGTTCTTGACATAAGCCTCAAAAATCCATACCTTTAAATATGATAACGATGGAACCCTTCCATGCCATATTTCAAAAGGTGTCCTTTCCACTTTCTTGGTTGGTGCCATATTTAAAATACGGGCTGCGGAGATTAATGCGAAACCCCAAAATGATAGAGGTAATGTGCTCCTAGCCATCATGGATCGAACCATATCCAATAGGGTTTGATTCCTCCTTTCTGGCACACCATTATGTTGCGGTGTTCAAGGTGGAGTAAGTTGTGAGACAATCCCACAACTCCTAAGATGATCTAGAAACGCATCATTGAGGTATTCACCTCCTCTATCGGAACAGAATACTTTGATTGTTTTGTTGAGTTGATTTTGTACTTCCTTTCGGAAGACTTTGAACATTTCAAAGGCTTCATCTTTGTGTCTTAACAGGAACACATACCCATAGCGACTATAATCGTCGGTAAAGGTAATGAAGTATCTTTCACCATTCCTTGTCATTGTCTTAAAAGGACCACATACATCCGAATGTATGATACCTAATAAATCTTTTGCCCTTTCATTAGTTCCACTAAAGGGCTCCTTGGTTATCTTTCCCAATAAGCAGGACTCACACTCATCAAATGAATCATCATTTGATTCCAAAAGACCATTCTTTTGAAGTGTATGAATGCGATCCTTGTTTATGTGGCCAAGGCGACAATGCCAAATAAAAGCTTCAATCAAATCCAATTTGAGTCTTTTAGTGTTGGCTTAGTACAACGTTTTATCAATGGATGTATTATCATGAACTAATTCATAAATGCCATAAGACGGCATCGCTTTAAAATAAAAGACATCATTCATGAAAACACAAATGTCATTGTTTAAAAACTTAAAATCATAACCAAATTGTCTTAACAGAGAAACAGAGATAATATTCCTAGTCAAACTAGAAGCATACAAAATGTTTTTCAAAATAACTTCCAAACCATTTGGAAGCTTCAAAACATAATCTCTTCGGTCTTGGATGTCAACCTTTGCTCCATTGCCCATGAAGAGACTAATATCTCCTTTCTTGTAATCATTTCTTTTTTTGAACTCCTACAATGAATTGCATATGTGAGTCCCACATCCGGTATCCAATACCCATGTGTTAGAAGAAATAATATTAAGATCAATATGGATCATGAAAGTTGTACCTGAGGTTTGCCCCGCATCCCTCTTAGATTTCAACTCCTTGAGATAGGTTGGACAATTTCTCATCCAATGGCCTATCTCGCCACAACCAAAGCACGGATCCTCAGAGCTAACCTTTAGAATCTTGGGTTTGGGTTCCGTCTTTGCCTTTCCTTTGAACTTGCCTTTAACTTGTCCTTTACTACTGGCAACCTTTGCCTTTGGTTCTGGATGATGCCTCTTCTTCAAGCCACCCTCATTGATCACAAGAACGGGTAAAACCTTTTTACCCATTTCGGATTTGGTTGTTTTAAGCATTGCGTGAAGCTCACCAATGCTCTTGTCCCATCCGTTCATGTTGTAATTCATGACGAATGTCTCAAACCTTTTAGTTAGGCCATTTAGGATCAAATATGTGGCTAACTCTCTTGATATGGGACAATTAAGCCGTTCAAGCCGATCAGTGTGGCTTTTCATCTTAAGTACATAAGATGAGACAAATTGAGTTTCTTCCATACTACATGCGTGAAACGCTCGAACCGTTTCGAAGAGTTCCACCCTAGCTTGAGTAAGGAACATTTCCTTAAGCTGGGTGATCATGTCATATGCCCCATGATTCTCGAAATCCTTTTGGATCTCGGGAATCATTGTTCCCAACATGAGGCAAGAAACCTGCACCGAATCCTCGGTGTATTTCAACCAATCCGCATAGGCATCCAAGTTATTGACATCAGGTTCATCGGGAATAGGATCGTCCAAAATGTAAGATTTCTTCTCTTGCTTGAGAACAAATCTCAAGTTTCGATATCAATCCATAAAATTGTTATAGTTTAGACGATCCTTATCCAGAATGGATCTTAGTGATAGATTATGCATAGGTGGGATAATAGCGTTCTGAGGATTGTTTGCGACCATCTATAAAAGAATTTAACAAAGTTCGATTTAGTATTTTCGATATCAATAAAATTTTAATCGTTGATACCCTTTAATGTCTCAAAGACAATTAATGATTAAAATCTAGAACCCAACGTTTCATTCAAATAGTAGTTAGGTGACCTTTATCCCACTATTCAAATAAACAAGGTAGTCAACGTTTGACGATTGCAACCCTTTGCAACTTCTAGTTTTATGGGATCGGTTAAACATCATATGTTTAGTTTCCATGTTTAATCCCATCAACACCTTTGTACACCATGCTTTGGTGACCCTATTCACATGGTTTCCAAATCAAGTCGTCCTACTTATACACACGTGTGAGTTTACACATACAAACGGTTAGGTGACCTTTATCCCACAAGTATCGTAAATCCACCTCAAAATCACAAGTTTTCTAAAAGTGGTTAGGCGACCTTTATCCCACATTAAGTCTCCAAGTGACTTGAGTGTCGTATAAAAGGATGGTTACTATATCACCCTTACAGTTTACTACATGCCCGTCAAAATATATCTTTGGTTAACATTACTTTGTTATGAAGTAACGTTTATGAAAACTCGTTTATCAATGTGAATGTTTGCAAAATACTTTCAAGGTTAAAGGCCATAACCTCGATTGATTGTCTAAGCTATAATTGAAATAACTTAAGCATAACCCCTACCTTATATTGGATACTTAGAATGATAAAAAGAAAAAGGCAGGATCTTGATCTACTCGCTTATGTGATTACTACTTGATTATGACTTCGTTACTTGCACGATCTTCAAGAAAATGGCACGTCGGCTCATCTTAATGATCTAGAACGCTTCCATAGGCTATATGTGTGAAAATAGAAGTGATTTTGGGATGAATTGGATCAAATCCCGCAACCTCTATTTATTGGTGGATTTTGGGGCCCATCGCCATACGTGATGGGTTCCTTGTTACCCCGTTACGTATCGCGGCGCCGCAAAATACGCCACCTTATCTGGTTATGACATGTGGCCTGCATATTGTGCCATGTGTTGACACGTGGTTGGACATGTGTCCAATGATTCAGCATGGTCATCGCGATACGCGATGACCGTTGTGATTGAGCCGTAGCGTATCGCTATGCCGCCCATTTCTGGGTTTGTGTGCAAGTCCGTTGCGCTACGCGATGGGCTTAATGCCTATCCCATCGCGTATCGTGATGGATATCCACCGTGTCGATCATAAGGAGTATGTGGTTAATGTAATCGTGTCAACAATTTATAATATTATGAAGTAATAAGTTTCAGTGTTGATCACACAAGCAATTAATTTGGTTTTAATACTGATTAACTAAATTCACAAAATCAAGCAATTAACAAAAATGAATCATCCCCATGGTTCAAGAATGTAATTTAAGAGTTTCTCATGCAACCTAACTGATTAATTATCAAAGACTGACTAAAGACTGATTAACAAGTTAAACCTTAGGCACCAACAATCGCTAACACACGACACTGGTTATCAAACGGTCCCTGCCAGTGTGACTCAACTAAGGGCAATTGTGTTCTTCGTTTGATTCAATCTAGTCAAACAACCCTATGAGCAATTACTATAGCAACCGACAAACTAATGGTGCTGATCAACATAAAACTAAACCGATTGAATGCACAGCAATACTAAATATCAATACTCATAGATCAATCAATGATAATTACAAATAGTATGTTCTTGGTTACATTAAAAAGTGAATAAAATACAAACTTTACATCCCGGGAATGAATCAGAGAAGACTACCGAGCATCGTCATTGATAGATTTTCAATTATGATGAGGAAGACCATTAGGATTGATCAAGAGATGATTGGTATCCCTGGAATTCACCCAAAATCGCTTAATAGCTGCTGAAAGTGGTAAATACTGATTAGGGTTCGTAAAATAGAAGATTTAGGCCAAACCCGTTTTTCCCCTTTTTTATGTCCATCGCGATACTTGATGGCCATATTCCCATCCCATCGTGTATCTCGGCCTAAGAGAACCTCATATTTGGATTCCTCTCGTCGAGAAACCAAAAATTCATATATTATAGGTCCCGTAACTCATTTTCTAGCCCAGGATATGCTCGTTTTACTTCTTGGTCGCGTTTTATCAATCTATCTTGTTCAGTTTTAGCATCGGCTTATAATTTCTAATCCATACTTTTCCCGAATCCTTCTAACACTTCCTAAGACTTCAAATCATGCTCCGGTCTTCCTGAGATATCATTCCATGCTCGTACAGGTCTCCCATTTAACATCATTAACGATCAATGACCTGAAATACAAAAGCACGTATGAGGTACCAAATTTCTAACAATATACTCAATAAAACTAGATAATTAATACACTAATATATATACAAAACACTCGACCATCGGGAATGTTCATCATCACCATTTCGTCGTCGGTGGGGATATGGTGGTTGTAACAACTCGGACTTTTAAATTATTATCTAACCCGACCCGCTCTTAAGTTCGGGTATTTTATCGAATAGGATATCACATTTATCGAATAGAATAATTAATATTATATTTATCTTAATTATTTATATAAAATATAATTATAACTTTCAAGTAATATCAATAATCACCCTAAACAAACTTTTACCTTATTATGTTTCCACCCTCAATCTATATGGACTAGAACGCAAATTTCTATTATAACCCATCAAAGAAATCTGGATACCCAAGATCCGAACCCAAACCCATTATCCTTTTCTTGTACTGATGTATATATAAATATACATCTTTTCGGCATCAAATAATCTCTAAAAACTGCAATTTCTATCCAATAACATAGCATAAAAGACTACTTATCATAATAAAACATAATTTCAGGTGAAACCAAGCCTCAAACGAAGAAACAAGCAAAAAGACGAAGAAAAACAAAGGAAAACACAAGAAAACAAAGAAACACGCCCCCATGCCTCAAGAAACACGCCCCCATGCTTTTGACACAAGAAAAGGCAAAATCTGGAAGCAAAAGCACGGGGCCGTGCTCATCATGCATAGGGCCGTGGACGGAAACACAGAAAAGACAAAGAAGAATTTAGCACATGTCACTAAAAATCACGGGGCCGTGCCTACCAACCACGGGCCGTGGCCACGTCACAGAAAAGACAAAACAAATCTGGCACATGTCATAAAAATGCACGGGGGCGTGCTCATCAAGCATGGGGCCGTGCCTCACTCTCCGGATTGCCTATAAATAGTGGCTCTTGTGCCATTTGAAGAGCGTGCCTTGAAAAGAATTCTCTCCGATTTTCACTTATAAAAACACACACTAACACTCACTTTGAAGATCTAGTGAAGAGTTTGAAGGTTTGGAGGTCATCACCACTAACATCATCATCAACCATCATTACCATCATTAAGAAGAAAGATTCATCTACATTTGGTTAGATTGTTCAAAGTTTAATCATGTATTTGTTATTATCAATCATCTTAATGTTTATCATTATGTTCATTATGAGCTAAACTCCTTTTACCATCTAAAATCTATGAAGAGGCTTTGTTTTACTTGATAATTAATCAAGACATGTGATGTAGTCTAGTAAAGTACATGATTATATTACAATTATCTTTTGATAAGAAATGTTTCACCATCTTAAATCACTAAATCAAAGTGGGTGGTTGTTAATATCTTTGGCAATCGTTCATGATCGATTCATGTTCTTGAAAGATAGAAATACTTTGATACATTATCGAAACATGGATCCTTATATTGTACTTAGAAATGATGAGATATAAGTTATGGTGTATTTTTCTAAACCTTTGTAATCCGAAAATGGCTTTGCTTAGGATATCAAATTAGTTAAAGAAACCATATGTTAACAGAATCTGTAATTATAACCTACATAAATCAACCAAGGGGAGGTTGTGTGATGAACTACAACTACCCGAAGTTGTTAGAATTGGTATTTGAGAAATCGAAGTCAATCCTAATCTTTTTACTTTACGAAACTACTTGTCAACTCAAATCGACAACATTGAGATGGTATGACATTAGGAAAGGGTGGACTTTAAAATGCGCATACCATCTCCTTAGTGCCGAAGATGCTCACTTAAGGCTTAAGGAGCTATCTATCATATATTGCTACGGCAAGTTTCTCACATGTCTACATATTAATTATCAATGCTAAAATGGAGTGGATTCTTGATCTTAGATGGTAACCTTCGCATAATTGTACAACTCGTTTAGAATCTCTTTTTTCGGTCACCTATATATTATATATATAAGTATTTATATTTTATAAAAAAGTTAAAAATCAACCCCAAAATGATTAAAACCTCCGATTGAAGTAAAACAACGATTTGTTATTAGAAACCTTTGTATCCACGGATCGATACTTGGTTCTTACCAATACTATTCTACATATACGATAGGTACACTTGTCTATTTTGTGTGTGTTTAGTCTTTGTAGAAATCACTTTTATAAATTTAAAACACGATCTTGTGCAAAAGCTAAATATCCAACCTTTCATATTTATACAAGCTACGCGCATGCACATCAAAGTTTTTGGCGCCGTTGTCGGGGATACACGGTACGTTTTTAAGAACGATCCAAGTTTTAATTTAATCATTGTCTATAATTGTACAAATTTTTAACTTCTATTTTATTTTATCTTTAATTTTTACTAAATATTAAACTATATAATTTTACGGCTAGCCTACTTTTTACCTTTAGTTACCTTACTTTACTTTAGTTTAACTAACTTAGACCTTAGTATAGTTTAAAATAGCTTAGCCTAACTCGTAGTTTAACTTAGACTAACCTTTAGATTAACTTTAGCTAACTTTTAGTTTAGTGTAATTTTGATTTAGCCTCATGTATGTCAATTTCAGTTCAATTTCATGGTCTCCTCGACGAAGATCCTCTTTCTCACATATCTCGATTTCTACGAGTCTGCGGAACCTTTAAAATCCAAAACTGTTCAGACGATCAAATCAAACTCAAACTCTTTCCTTTCTCTCTAAGGGGCCAAGCCCTAGAATGGATAGAATCTATTTCCTCTGGTTCCATCACCACTTGGGACCAGATGGTTGAACAGTTTCATCTCTAATATTTTCTGCCTGACAAAACTGCCAAATACCGAGCCAGCATTACCGGATTCCGGACCGATGATGATGAGTCGTTACACGCAGCATGGGAAAGATACAAAAGTCTTCTAAGAAGATTCCCACATCATGGACTGAGCGTATGGTTACAAGTCCAAACTTTCTATGACGCACAATCCAGTCAAAACAAACAGGCCATCGACCAGATCGCTGGTGGAGACCTGGGATCCAAATCACCTAACGAAGCATTTGAAGTCCTGGAAAAAGCCGCAAAGAAATGTTTTGCTTATAACCCACCAAGATCTACACCTACCCATAAAGGAATACACCACGTAGACTCCAAAACTCTTGTCACAGCACAGATTGAAGCTCTTTCTAAAAAATTCGAACAACTTCTAGCCGAACTATCAAATACCAGACTCATATGTGATACTTGTGGAGGAAGTCATAAGACGAGTGACTGTAAACAAGTCATTATGGCCATGGAAGAAGTCGATTTCATCACTCGATAGAACAACGCTTTCAGCAATAACTACAATCCAGGATGGAGAAACCACCCGACTTTCAGCTGGAAAGACGGAGGTAACACTCAACCTTTATCCGGATTCGAAAAGAGACCTATGAATCAACCCTTCCAACCTAAACCTCAATTTCAAGATCAAAGTTCTAGTAGCCATAAAAACCCAAGCTACTCGAAGATCGAAGAAATGCTAATCCAATTAATGACCAAAACAAATAAAGCAGAAAAGAAAGCCGATTCAAGAGCTGTTGATATCAACGGAGTATTATTAAAACATGAAGCCGATCTCAAAAGTCAACAAGCATCGCTTCAGAACCTAGAAAACCAAATCGGACAAATTTCCCGACAATTATCCGAAAGACCACCTGGCACTCTTCCAAGCAATACAATCACCAACCCGAATGCGACAGCTAACGCCGTCACACTCAGGAGTGGTACAACCACTTTTGTTCCACCAACTTTGGAGAAGAAGTCTCCTGATGAAACGCAGGAAAGACTGACCCCAACAAGCACAGTACAGCCTAAGGAACCCGTCCGAACCTATGTTCCGCCTATTCCATACCCTGGAAGACTGAAGCAGGAGCGATTGGAAGCACAGTATGGGAAGTTTCTAGAACTTTTTAAGCAACTCCATATCAACATCCTCTTGTCGAAGCTATCGCTCAAATGCCAAAATACACCAAGTTTCTCAAAGAAGTGCTGACAAACAAAAGGAAGCTGGAGGAACTCTCGCATGTCACCCTAAGTGAAGAATGTTCAGCTTTCCTCCAAAGCAAGCTACCGACAAAGATGACCAATCCAGGGAGCTTTACTATCCCTTGTCTCATAGGAAATTTATCTGTTAGCAATGCCCTGGCTGACCTAGGAGCTAGTATTAATTTGATGCCTTATGTGGTTTTTGCAAAACTAGGGATAGGAGAACCAAAGCCCACCCGCATGAGCATTCAGTTAGCTGACCGATCCGTTAAATATCCTCGGGGCATTGTTGAAAACATGCTTGTCAAAATTGACAAGTTCGTTTTCCCAGTAGATTTTGTGATTCTAGAAATGGAGGAAGACAAAAGTGTACCTCTAATTTTAGGAAGACCCTTTTTAGCCACCGCAAAGGCTATCATTGATGTTTGCACCGGCAAACTCACTCTTAGGGTCAATGACGAGGCAATCACTTTTGACATAGGAAAATCTATGCAATATCCGCAACAACACGATGATACTTTATACTGTGTTAATATCATAGACTCCATCATAAGTTGCTATATGCGAGATTCATCCATCAATACTCCCCTAGAAACACAAGTCTTAGACAAAACACTAAACAAACCCATTTTAGAAAATGAAAATTTCAATAACAACTACCACGAAGAATCGGAAACGATATACGAAATCATTGAAAACAATGAAAAATCAAAACCATAAATCGAAGAACCACCAGCCTTAGAGTTAAAAGAACTGCCAAAACATCTCGAATACGCCTTTCTAGAGAAAGATTCGCAACTCCCAGTAATTATTTCATCTCACCTTTCTAAAGAAGAGAAAGACGAACTTCTTAAGGTTCTCAAAAACCATAAGAAGGCTATCGCATGGAAGATCATGGATATCAATGGCATCAGTCCTTCGTTTTGTACCCACAAAATCCACATGGAGGAAGAATACAAACCCGTGGTCCAACATCAAAGACGTCTCAACCCCAACATGCAAGATGTGGTGAAGAAGGAAGTAATCAAACTGCTTGACGCCGGATTAATCTACCCGATCTCAGATTCACCTTGGGTTAGACCCGTTCAGGAAGTACCCAAGAAGGGAGGAATGACAGTCGTAATGAATGAGTAGGACGGACTAATACCAATGAGGACCATCACAGGCTGGCGAGTTTGCATCGATTACCGGAAGCTTAATGATGCCACAAGAAAATATCATTTTCCACTTCCTTTCATAGATCAAATGCTCGAACGATTATCTGGATAAATGTTCTACTGTTTTCTTGATGGATTTTCCGGATACATTCAGATTCCAATTTCTCATGAAGATCGGGAGAAAACTACTTTTACATGTCCATACGGAACCTTCGCTTACCGAAGAATGCCATTTGGATTATGTAATGCTCCAGCCACCTTCCAACGCTGCATGGTGGCCATCTTTCATGAAATGATCGAAAAATCTATGGAAGTTTCCATGGACGACTTCTCAGTCTTTGGAGATTCCTTCGATCATTGTCTGAAAAACCTAGACAAAATGCTAGCTAGGTGTGAAGAAGTAAATCTAGTGCTCAACTGGGAAAAATGCCACTTTATGGTGAAGGAAGGCATTGTTCTAGGTCACAAGATTTCTCAAAACGGACTAGAAGTTAATAGGGCCAAAATAGAAACCATATCCAAACTTCCACCACCAACTTCAGTCGAAGCCATTAAAAGTTTTCTAGGTCACGCCGGTTTCTACCGCCGCTTCATAAAAGACTTCTCAAAAATCTCAAGACCTATGACCAAACTTCTAGAGAAAGACGCACCATCGTCTTCTCTAAGGAATGTATTAAGTCATTCAATACACTGAAAGACAAACTTGTCAACGCACCAATCATGACCACACCCGACTGGACCCTTCCATTCGAAATCATGTGCGACGCAAGTGACTTTGCAGTTGGAGCCGTACTCGGACAACGCAAAGAAAAACACTTTCACCCAATTTACTATGCTAGTAAAACTCTTAACGATGCATAGGAGAATTATAACACAACTGAAAAAGAGTTACTAGCAGTAGTATTTTCCTTTGAAAAATTTAGATCATACCTAGTTCTTTCCAAAACCATAGTTTACACCGATCACGCCGCAATACGATACCTATTCAACAAACAAGATGCCAAACCTAGACTCATCCGATGGATCCTATTACTCCAAGAATTTGACATCGAAGTTAAAGACAATAAGGGAGCAGAAAATGTAGCCGCAGACCATTTTTCACGATTAGAATGTACAACTCCCGAAGAGCTTCAAGAAGAAATTATCAACGATAATTTCCCATATGAGGTTCTCATGCACATTCAGGGAGTGATAAAAGAAAAGGACGAAAATCCTTGGTATGCCGACTTCGCCAATTACTTAGCTTGTAGGATCCTCAGAAAAGGACTTACCCATCAACAGCGGAAGAAATTCTTCTCCGATCTTAAGTTTTATTTCTGGGAAGATCCATACGTGTTTAGGATAGGTGCGGATCAAATCATTCATAGGTGCGTAGCAGGAAAAAAGGCATTAGACATTCTCAAACATTGCCATGAAGGACCAACAGGCGAACACCACGGTACCGCCACCACGGTCAGGAAAGTGTTTGATGCAGGATTTTTCTGGCCCACTATATACAAAGATACACATACTTTGATCCAAGCATGCGATGCTTGTCAAAAAGCCGGGAACATCTCATCAAAAAATGAGATGGCTCAAAAAGGCATTCAAATTTGTGAAATCTTTGATGTATGGGGGATAGATTTCATGGGGCCATTTCCTAACTCATTCGGAGATAAATACATCCTTGTAGCAGTCAACAACATGTCTAAATGGGTAGAAGCACAAGCTCTTCCCACCAACGATGCTCGAGTAGTTGTACGATTTCTGAAAAATTTATTCTCAAGATTCGGTACTCCAAAAGCTCTCATCAGCGACAGAGGTACTCACTTCTGTAACACCCTTATGGACAAGGTCTTTTCACGGTATGGGGTTCACCACCGACTAGCAACACCATATCACCCGCAGACCAGTGGGCAGGTGGAGGTCTCAAACCGAGGAATTAAGAGGATTTTAGAAAGTGTGGGGATGAATCGTAAAAATTGGGCAGAAAAGTTAGATAACGCATTGTGGGCCCTCAGGACGGCCTACAAAACTCCCATAGGAACGACACCCTTCAAGCTCGTTTACGGGAAGGCATGTCATCTGCCAGTGGAATTAAAACACAAAGCTTATTGGGCTCTCAGAGCAGTGAACTTTGATCTAACGTCCGCCGGAGCAAACCAGGAAGATCAAATTCGTGAGCTCGAGGAGCTGAGAACAATGGCCTACGAAAATTCCTGGTCCTACAAGGAGAAGACTAAACGCATACACGACGCTCATTTAAAAGGAAACAAAAAATTTCAAGTTGGCGATCGTGTACTGTTATACAACGCTCGTTTACGTCTTTTCCCAGGAAAACTGAATATCGATGGACAGGTCCATACGTAGTTGAAACAGTTTTTGACTATGGAAACATCGAAATTTCAAGTTCAAACGGCCAAAAATTCAAAGTCAATGGACATCGATTAAAACCATACATCGACGGTCCACTTAAAGAAGTTTTGGAGGTACTAACCCTCCAATCTTTTTAAATAATACATTAAGGAAACAAGGTCTGGCCAAGACATTCACGAAAGTAGGCCTTGTAAATATTGTTAAAATATATATATATATATATATATATATATACATATATATATATATGTATATATATATATATATTCAGAAAACCACGAGGGCGCGCTCCTTAAAGCACGGTCCCGTGCCTAAAAATGCGGGCCGACATCTATGCTGCAAAAATCTCAGTCAGACTGGTTTGTAACAGAATTGTCAGAGTTAAAACACGGGGGCGTGCTCCCAGAAGCACGGTGCCGTGCTCGGTTTCCTATTTGGTTATAAAAGGCACCTTGTGTCATTGCATTCCTTGCACAAACCAAAACCAAAACCAAAAACCTCGGATAATTCAGCATGCCAACTGAGATGAATGAAGCAATTCCCGTTTCCCGACATCCGAGAAACGATGCCCGCCATGTTTCCAAAACCGAGCTTCTCTTGAAACTTCAAGAACTTGTAAGAGAACTCACCGAAATGAATATCCTCGTGGAGATGCGTCTCGTGCAACTCACCGAATCAGTAGAAAACATGAAAATGGAACTCCGAGACTTCAACGAACAACTCCAGTTTCAATTTCTCGGTTTCACGTATTTTCCACCACCAGGACCGTTCGGAGGAGGAGTGCCTTTCAGAGAGCTCTAGGAAACTTAATTTTATGTTTTTATTTGTTAGAAAGTGCATTAAGCACAATGTGTTAGGACTTCGGGCTTAACCCGATTATTTTCTTTTCTTAGGAAACCCGGGCTTATCCCGTAACTGTTCTAGGATCTTTATTTGATGAAAAGCAATCTTTAGATGACCAAACTTCCAAATTATTACAATAAACGTCATTCTAAAAATTCCGGATCGTGAATCATGTTGAAAACTAAAAAAGAAATACACTGTGACAATAAGCACGGGTCGTGCTTTCCTAAGCACGAGGCCGTGGTCACCCAGAATCTTCAGCATGATACGCGCTGACTCCGTACAATTATCTCACTCAGAAACATTTATTCTTCTAGCAGCACGGGGCCGTGCTCCAATAAACACGGTGCCGTGTTCAACTTTCCAGTCTCTATATAATGCATGCATAAATTCACTATTCCATTCACACAAAAAACTACCTAAATGGAAGGAAAACGGGTTGAATGGAAACCAGTGAAGAAGGGGAAACAACATGAATCTTCCTTCCTTGAGGAACAAATCATGAGACTCCAATGCATCGTAAGAGACCAAGTTGAGAGCAACATGCAAACCAAGGCTCGAGTAGTCGAGCTGATCAACAAAGTCGACCTACTTAGGTTCGAGAACTTCCATGTCATGGATGGCCACCACAAAGATGTGACTTCCAAACTTCACTTTCTCAACCGAGAACTCGTCACGCTCAACAAAAAGCTTGACGAACTTTTGGAAGCCAAACGAGCACCACCACACATCCAGGACTTTTTCGGGGGTGGTGGCCGTTGAACTTCTGACTTTGTTTCGTGTTTAAGTTGTTCCCGCTATTACTATGTGTTAGGATCGAGAGTTGTTGTTGTACTTTTCATTTCATCTATCTTTAATCATGTCTTTAATTTTATGTTTTAATGAAATCTAGGATTTTTAATTACCATGTTAAAATAACCAGAAAATAAAAACCCAGTAAAAACAAACCAATCTCGACAAACAAAATAAACAAAACAGTACTGTCTGCACTAAGCAGCACGGTACCGTGCTTCCAAAAGCACGGGGCCGTGTTTTTGGTGTCAGGGTAGTTACGAGTTTTAACTTAACAAAATAACTTTCTCCAACCACCAACCCTATTTTTCACTGTGTTCTGAACCAAGAAACCGCCGACCTTAAACTATTTTTTTAATTTCTTCATCTAATCTTCAATCCTAAACCTAAGGTATGTTAATTTAACAATTTCATTACTCAGATTCGTCATTCTAGGTTTAGATTAATCCTAAAATTATTCAAAAAGACCAAATCGGGTCAAAACCCAAAAATGGTATGGGTTATTATGCTTGATTATGATGAATAGATTGTAGATTGTTTGATGGTTAGGGATTAATTGAAAGAAACAATTCGGGTTTTGGGTGTTAGAATAAATACCCGACAAACCATTAAACCCAATTGATATAACCGGTTAGAAACGAGGGTTCGAGTCTAAGTAAGTTAGAAATCGGTATTAAAAACACGAGCCGTGCACAAAACAACACGAGCCGTGGTCAACCAAAAGTCAAACATCAAAGGAATTGAACCAGAAGCAGCAGCACGGGCCGTGCTTCTGAAAGCACGCCGCCGTGCTTTGCTCTCTGTTTCAGCAAATTGGAAATTTTTCATGAGTTTGGACTAATTTAAGTTTAAATTGCAGATGGCCGAGTATGGGGAAGAAGTTCATGCATTTTTAGTCTTCACTGGACATGATGCAAGAGATAGGCGAGCCAATGAAAGACTAAGCCACTTGAACAAGAGAATCCCTGAACCAAATTTCTATGCTTGCCAAAACAACCTACGCCAAGTTAACCAATGGAACCGATACAACATTTGTGACGGGGCCGTGGAAGAGGGTTTTTGAGCAAACAGGAGAGGCCATAACGGAACTAACAAAGGAATTCTTAGCATCGTTTAACATAAGGAATAATTCAGATATGTGGGATAAAGATGCAATTGAGTTCAGGTGTGGAGGTGTATGGCGCAGAACGTCTTTCACCCAACTCGGGATTGATATGAGAATTTACACAAAAGAAGAAACAGAACAAGTAATCTGGACCCACGCAAGGGTAGCATTTGAAAAGGAAGACAATAGCTAGTTTGGAGATACACAGACACGAGCATGAGAATTGTTAGGCTTCGAGGATGAAACAAACCACATCAACGCATCGAAAAGCACAGCCTTACGAGATCCATTGATGAAATATATTCACCAGCTACTAAGCAAGACGCTAACAGCACGTGGCAGAAATAAAGGAGTGGTGAATTTACGGGATCCGTGGGCACTTTACTGCATAAGAAATGAAATTGATTGCAACATTACTTATCTCTTCTGTCAACTTTTCAGAGCTAATGCAACAGCTGCAGATCCAAGGACTCCACTCGTCGGTGGCGCATGGATCTACAAGCTTTACAAAGCTTATGATGTAGACGTGGAAGGGACCGAAAATCCGAAACCTATTGCTCTTGACCTCAACCTCTGTTACAGGTTGCAGATAGCTCAAATCCTTAGTGTAGAACCAGAAATTTGAAGGTTCGTGAACAGCCGCGGCCACATTTGGGACCCGAAAAGCCAGTCGGAAATGATGTTGGAAGACGAACGGAGAAAAAGAATTGAAGCTGAATACAAACAAACAAGGATCCGTGTGACCTGGACACAGGTAACTGATGACTGACGGCACAGGTAGTTGGGCATGGGCACGGGCATGGGTTGGTGTTATTTCATGAACTTATTATGTGTGTTTTGAACAATTTACTTTTCGTCGTACTTGTTTATTTGTGTTTGTGTTGGTTTGGATACTATTATGGCCATGAGTGCCAAAGACATTATGTTAGGTACTAAGTTAGCCCGAAAGGGCAAAGGATGGATGATTCCAAACCCAATTTTCAGTAGTTTATGCTTGGTTGTTTGTGGATGTTTGCAGTTTTATATTATACAAGTACCAAAACAGGAAAACGGACGAAAAACAGGGGACGCTCTGTCAAAATTTCGTTAACCCGTAGGGAAGTAACTCTCCATTTTTAGCCATAAATTAGAATTTTTATAGTTTCATGAATCTTGTCACATTGAGGACAATGTGAGATTCAAGTGTGGGGAGGGGAATTACTTGACCAATTGTTTGTCCAACTAATTATAAAAATTCTCTAAAACAAATATTTTTGCAGCAGACAAAGATTATTCTAAACCTAAAAAGAAATCCAAGAAAATTTTTTGCAAATAACCAATCATTTAAAAGTGAAAAAAGTAAGAAAAAGTTTTGTAATATGAGAATAAATTTATGCAAAATATGGCGTTAATACCCAATTCCTCAGTTACTGTGAGATAAACCTCATGCCGTATAAATATTTTTTCGGAAGCTTTGAGTGAGTCATATGTTTCATGTGATTTAGAACTTGTCGCAATTATTTATTTCAAGACCGAATGTAGAGTTGTATAAGGAAGAAGGTAATATTTACACAATTCCATCAAACTCATTACCAAAATTACAAAACCCAAAAAAACCGATCACTTTATCCATTTTCACCAGCAAAATACAACACTGGTATTTTACCGGCAGACCCTAAAGAACTGGAAATGCATTCTTTCGATTTCAATTTCCTTTGCTGCATACACTTCACAAAACCTAGGTTGCCTCCAGAACTTAGGGAGAGAATCTTTCTCTTTAGCAATGAGGTGAGGAAAAAGTGGCGCCAAAACGAACAGAGGCCACCATTATGTGGAATTTCCAAAAACGCAATGAAGAGAAGAGCAAAAAGATATGAACGATGTTTAGGTTGCGGAAACTGGTCCCACGAAGGAAGATGTAGAAAAAGTCTAACTCAGTCTCAGCATGAATATACCGAACTAATGAGGGTGGGGGCTATTAGTATCAAAGCCGAACGATCCATTAGAGTTGGAAGTTATATTCAGAACAGGATTGAGGAAGAATTGATCCACATCCTTGACAAAACTGGTCTTGACGATCTGACCTTAAAAGAGTCATTAGGTATAAAAAATAAAAATAAAAAAACTCTCGGAGAAAGAGGAACTAACCATCGAATACATCTCAAAACTCCCAAACAAGTGGAAGTTGTATTTACCATTAACCCTTGAACCACCACAAAATACCAATTCCGACTCACACTAAACCAAAACCCCTTTTTACCTTCTAAGCTATGCAACCCTTCAAAAAGGTGGAGATTTGAACTTGTTACAAGCTTATTTATCACAGGTTGCATTTTGGCTAAGAGTGTTCACATACTTACATCACAAGTATGATCAGATATAAAACTGAGTGTGAGTGAACATTGTGAGAACGTGACGTTTCGCATAAACGGAAACTCATAAAAACAAAAGTTCTCTCTTTATCACTAACATAAAGATTGGTTATTTTGTTTCGTCTTCTTGAAGCTCACTTAAGGGATAACTATGATCTAAGTTTGCTGTTTTTTTAGAGGATATTTATAAGAGGATTGCTTGAGAACAAGCAATGTTCAAGAGTGGGGATGTTTGATGTATATATAAATATACATCTTTTCGGCATCAAATAATCTCTAAAAACTGCAATTTCTATCCAATAACATAGCATAAAAGACTACTTATCATAATAAAACATAATTTCAGGTGAAACCAAGCCTCAAACGAAGAAACAAGCAAAAAGACGAAGAAAAACAAAGGAAAACACAAGAAAACAAAGAAACACGCCCCCCATGCCTCAAGAAACACGCCCCCATGCTTTTGACACAAGAAAAGGCAAAATCTGGAAGCAAAAGCACGGGGCCGTGCTCATCATGCATAGGGCCGTGGACGGAAACACAGAAAAGACAAAGAAGAATTTAGCACATGTCACTAAAAATCACGGGGCCGTGCCTACCAACCACGGGCCGTGGCCACGTCACAGAAAAGACAAAACAAATCTGGCACATGTCATAAAAATGCACGGGGGCGTGCTCATCAAGCATGGGGCCGTGCCTCACTCTCCGGATTGCCTATAATTAGTGGCTCTTGTGCCATTTTAAGAGCGTGCCTTGAAAAGAATTCTCTCCGATTTTCACTTATAAAAACACACACTAACACTCACTTTGAAGATCTAGTGAAGAGTTTGAAGGTTTGGAGGTCATCACCACTAATCATCATCATCAACCATCATTACCATCATTAAGAAGAAAGATTCATCTACATTTGGTTAGATTGTTCAAAGTTTAATCATGTATTTGTTATTATCAATCATCTTAATGTTTATCATTATGTTCATTATGAGCTAAACTCCTTTTACCATCTAAAATCTATGAAGAGGCTTTGTTTTACTTGATAATTAATCAAGACATGTGATGTAGTCTAGTAAAATACATGATTATATTACAATTATCTTTTGATAAGAAATGTTTCACCATCTTAAATCACTAAATCAAAGTGGGTGGTTGTTAATATCTTTGGCAATCGTTCATGATCGATTCATGTTCTTGAAAGATAGAAATACTTTGATACATTATCGAAACATGGATCCTTATATTGTACTTAGAAATGATGAGATATAAGTTATGGTGTATTTTTCTAAACCTTTGTAATCCGAAAATGGCTTTGCTTAGGATATCAAATTAGTTAAAGAAACCATATGTTAACAGAATCTGTAATTATAACCTACATAAATCAACCAAGGGGAGGTTGTGTGATGAACTACAACCACCCGAAGTTGTTAGAATTGGTATTTGAGAAATCGAAGTAAATCCTAATCTTTCTACTTTACGAAACTACTTGTCAACTCAAATCGACATCATTGAGATGGTATGACATTAGGAAAGGGTGGACTTTAAAATGCGCATACCATCTCCTTAGTGCCGAAGATGCTCACTTAAGGCTTAAGGAGCTATCTATCATATATTGCTACGGCAAGTTTCTCACATGTCTACATATTAATTATCAATGCTAAAATGGAGTGGATTCTTGATCTTAGATGGTATCCTTCGCATAATTGAACAACTCGTTTAGAATCTCTTTTTTCGGTCACCTGTATATTATATATATAAGTATTTATATTTTATAAAAAAGTTAAAAATCAACCCCAAAATGATTAAAACCTCCGATTGAAGTAAAACAACGATTTGTTATTAGAAACCTTTGTATCCACGGATCGATACTTGGTTCTTACCAATACTATTCTACATATACGATAGGTACACTTGTCTATTTTATGTGTGTTTAGTCTTTGTAGAAATCACTTTTATAAATTTAAAACACGATCTTGTGCAAAAGCTAAATATCCAACCTTTCATATTTATACAAGCTACGCGCATGCACATTAAAGTTTTTGGCGCCGTTGTCGGGGATACACGGTACGTTTTTAAGAACGATCCAAGTTTTAATTTAATCATTGTCTATAATTGTACAAATTTTTAACTTCTATTTTATTTTATCTTTAATTTTTACTAAATATTAAACTATATAATTTTACGGCTAGCCTACTTTTTACCTTTAGTTACCTTACTTTACTTTAGTTTAACTAACTTAGACCTTAGTATAGTTTAAAATAGCTTAGCCTAACTCGTAGTTTAACTTAGACTAACCTTTAGATTAACTTTAGCTAACTTTTAGTTTAGTGTAATTTTGATTTAGCCTCATGTATGTCAATTTCAGTTCAATTTCATGGTCTCCTCGATGAAGATCCTCTTTCTCACATATCTCGATTTCTACGAGTCTGCGGAACCTTTAAAATCCAAAACTGTTCAGACGATCAAATCAAACTCAAACTCTTTCCTTTCTCTCTAAGGGGCCAAGCCCTAGACTGGATAGAATCTATTTCCTCTGGTTCCATCACCACTTGGGACCAGATGGTTGAACAGTTTCTTCTCTAATATTTTCTGCCTGACAAAACTGCCAAATACCGAGCCAGCACTACCGGATTCCGGACCGATGATGATGAGTCGTTACACGCAGCATGGGAAAGATACAAAAGTCTTCTAAGAAGATTCCCACATCATGGACTGAGCGTATGGTTACAAGTCCAAACTTTCTTTGACGCACAATCCAGTCAAAACAAACAGGCCATCGACCATATCGCTGGTGGAGACCTGGGATCCAAATCACCTAACGAAGCATTTGAAGTCCTGGAAAAAGCCGCAAAGAAATGTTTTGCTTATAACCCACCAAGATCTACACCTACCCATAAAGGAATACACCACGTAGACTCCAAAACTCTTGTCACAGCACAGATTGAAGCTCTTTCTAAAAAATTCGAACAACTTCAAGCCGAACTATCAAATACCAGACTCATATGTGATACTTGTGGAGGAAGTCATAAGACGAGTGACTGTAAACAAGTCATTATGGCCATGGAAGAAGTCGATTTCATCGCTCGATAGAACAACGCTTTCAGCAATAACTACAATCCAGGATGGAGAAACCACCCGACTTTCAGCTGGAAAGACGGAGGTAACACTCAACCTTTATCCGGATTCGAAAAGAGACCTATGAATCAACCCTTCCAACCTAAACCTCAATTTCAAGATCAAAGTTCTAGTAGCCATAAAAACCCAAGCTACTCGAAGATCGAAGAAATGCTAATCCAATTAATGACCAAAACAAATAAAGCAGAAAAGAAAGCCGATTCAAGAGCTGTTGATATCAACGGAGTATTATTAAAACATGAAGCCGATCTCAAAAGTCAACAAGCATCGCTTCAGAACCTAGAAAATCAAATCGGACAAATTTCCCGACAATTATCCGAAAGACCACCTGGCACTCTTCCAAGCAATACAATCACCAACCCGAATGCGACAGCTAACGCCGTCACACTCAGGAGTGGTACAACCACTTTTGTTCCACCAACTTTGGAGAAGAAGTCTCCTGATGAAACGCAGGAAAGACTGACCCCAACAAGCACAGTACAGCCTAAGGAACCCGTCCGAACCTATGTTCCGCCTATTCCATACCCTGGAAGACTGAAGCAGGAAGTTTCTAGAACTTTTTAAGCAACTCCATATCAACATCCCTCTTGTCGAAGCTATCGCTCAAATGCCAAAATACACCAAGTTTCTCAAAGAAGTGCTGACAAACAAAAGGAAGCTGGAGGAACTCTCGCATGTCACCCTAAGTGAAGAATGTTCAGCTTTCCTCCAAAGCAAGCTACCGACAAAGATGACCAATCCAGGGAGCTTTACTATCCCTTGTCTCATAGGAAATTTATCTGTTAGCAATGCCCTGGCTGACCTAGGAGCTAGTATTAATTTGATGCCTTATGTGGTTTTTGCAAAACTAGGGATAGGAGAACCAAAGCCCACCCGCATGAGCATTCAGTTAGCTGACCGATCCGTTAAATATCCTCGGGGCATTGTTGAAAACATGCTTGTCAAAATTGACAAGTTCGTTTTCCCCAGTAGATTTTGTGATTCTAGAAATGGAGGAAGACAAAAGTGTACCTCTAATTTTAGGAAGACCCTTTTTAGCCACCGCAAAGGCTATCATTGATGTTTGCACCGGCAAACTCACTCTTAGGGTCAATGACGAGGCAATCACTTTTGACATAGGAAAATCTATGCAATATCCGCAACAACACGATGACACCTTATACTGTGTTAATATCATAAACTCCATCATAAGTTGCTATATGCGAGATTCATCCATCAATACTCCCCTAGAAACACAAGTCTTAGACAAAACACTAAACAAACCCATTTTAGAAAATGAAAATTTCAATAACAACTACCACGAAGAATCGGAAACGATATACGAAATCATTGAAAACAATGAAAAATCAAAACCATAAATCGAAGAACCACCAGCCTTAGAGTTAAAAGAACTGCCAAAACATCTCGAATACGCCTTTCTAGAGAAAGATTCGCAACTCCCAGTAATTATTTCATCTCACCTTTCTAAAGAAGAGAAAGACGAACTTCTTAAGGTTCTCAAAAACCATAAGAAGGCTATCGCATGGAAGATCATGGATATCAATGGCATCAGTCCTTCGTTTTGTACCCACAAAATCCACATGGAGGAAGAATACAAACCCGTGGTCCAACATCAAAGACGTCTCAACCCCAACATGCAAGATGTGGTGAAGAAGGAAGTAATCAAACTGCTTGACGCCTGATTAATCTACCCGATCTCAGATTCACCATGGGTTAGACCCGTTCAGGTAGTACCCAAGAAGGAAGGAATGACAGTCGTAATGAATGAGAAGGACGGACTAATACCAATGAGGACCATCACAGGCTGGCGAGTTTGCATCGATTACCGGAAGCTTAATGATGCCACAAGAAAATATCATTTTCCACTTCTTTTCATAGATCAAATGCTCGAACGATTATCTGGATAAATGTTCTACTGTTTTCTTGATGGATTTTCCGGATACTTTCAGATTCCAATTTCTCATGAAGATCGGGAGAAAACTACTTTTACATGTCCAAACGGAACCTTCGCTTACCGAAGAATGCCATTTGGATTATGTAATGCTCCAGCCACCTTCCAACGCTGCATGGTGGCCATCTTTCATGAAATGATCGAAAAATCTATGGAAGTTTCCATGGACAACTTCTCAGTCTTTGGAGATTCCTTCGATCATTGCCTGAAAAACCTAGACAAAATGCTAGCTAGGTGTGAAGAAGTAAATCTAGTGCTCAACTGGGAAAAATGCCACTTTATGGTGAAGGAAGGCATTGTTCTAGGTCACAAGATTTCTCAAAACGGACTAGAAGTTAATAGGGCCAAAATAGAAACCATATCCAAACTTCCACCACCAACTTCAGTCGAAGCCATTAAAAGTTTTCTAGGTCACGCCGGTTTCTACCGCCGCTTCATAAAAGACTTCTCAAAAATCTCAAGACCTATGACCAAACTTCTAGAGAAAGACGCACCATCGTCTTCTCTAAGGAATGTATTGAGTCATTCAATACACTGAAAGACAAACTTGTCAACGCACCAATCATGACCACACCCGACTGGACCCTTCCATTCGAAATCATGTGCGACGCAAGTGACTTTGCAGTTGGAGCCGTACTCGGACAACGCAAAGAAAAACACTTTCACCCAATTTACTATGCTAGTAAAACTCTTAACGATGCATAGGAGAATTATAACACAACTGAAAAAGAGTTACTAGCAGTAGTATTTTCCTTTGAAAAATTTAGATCATACCTAGTTCTTTCCAAAACCATAGTTTACACCGATCACGCCGCAATACGATACCTATTCAACAAACAAGATGCCAAACCTAGACTCATCCGATGGATCCTATTACTCCAAGAATTTGACATCGAAGTTAAAGACAATAAGGGAGCAGAAAATGTAGCCGCAGACCATTTTTCACGATTAGAATGTACAACTCCCGAAGAGCTTCAAGAAGAAATTATCAACGATAATTTCCCATATGAGGTTCTCATGCACATTCAGGGAGTGATAAAAGAAAAGGAAGAAAATCCTTGGTATGCCGACTTCGCCAATTACTTAGCTTGTAGGATCCTCAGAAAAGGACTTACCCATCAACAGCGGAAGAAATTCTTCTCCGATCTTAAGTTTTATTTCTGGGAAGATCCATACGTGTTTAGGATAGGTGCGGATCAAATCATTCATAGGTGCGTAGCAGGAAAAAAGGCATTAGACATTCTCAAACATTGCCATGAAGGACCAACAGGCGAACACCACGGTACCGCCACCACGGTCAGGAAAGTGTTTGATGCAGGATTTTTCTGGCCCACTATATACAAAGATACACATACTTTGATCCAAGCATGCGATGCTTGTCAAAAAGCCGGGAACATCTCATCAAAAAATGAGATGGCTCAAAAAGGCATTCAAATTTGTGAAATCTTTGATGTATGGGGGATAGATTTCATGGGGCCATTTCCTAACTCATTCGGAGATAAATACATCCTTGTAGCAGTCGACAACATGTCTAAATGGGTAGAAGCACAAGCTCTTCCCACCAACGATGCTCGAGTAGTTGTACGATTTCTGAAAAATTTATTCTCAAGATTCGGTACTCCAAAAGCTCTCATCAGCGACAGAGGTACTCACTTCTGTAACACCCTGATGGACAAGGTCTTTTCACGGTATGGGGTTCACCACCGACTAGCAACACCATATCACCCGCAGACCAGTGGGCAGGTGGAGGTCTCAAACCGAGGAATTAAGAGGATTTTAGAAAGTGTGGGGATGAATCGTAAAAATTGGGCAGAAAAGTTAGATAACGCATTGTGGGCCCTCAGGACGGCCTACAAAACTCCCATAGGAATGACACCCTTCAAGCTCGTTTACGGGAAGGCATGTCATCTGCCAGTGGGATTAAAACACAAAGCTTATTGGGCTCTCAGAGCAGTGAACTTTGATCTAACGTCCGCCGGAGCAAACCAGGAAGATCAAATTCGTGAGCTCGAGGAGCTGAGAACAATGGCCTACGAAAATTCCTGGTCCTACAAGGAGAAGACTAAACGCATACACGACGCTCATTTAAAAGGAAACAAAAAATTTCAAGTTGGCGATCGTGTACTGTTATACAACGCTCGTTTACGTCTTTTCCCAGGAAAACTGAATATCGATGGACAGGTCCATACGTAGTTGAAACAGTTTTTGACTATGGAAACATCGAAATTTCAAGTTCAAACGGCCAAAAATTCAAAGTCAATGGACATCGATTAAAACCATACATCGACGGTCCACTTAAAGAAGTTTTGGAGGTACTAACCCTCCAATCTTTTTAAATAATACATTAAGGAAACAAGGTCTGGCCAAGACATTCACGAAAGTAGGCCTTGTAAATATTGTTAAAATATATATATATATATATATATATATATACATATATATATATATATATATGTATATATATATATATTCAGAAAACCACGAGGGCGCGCTCCTTAAAGCACGGTCCCGTGCCTAAAAATGCGGGCCGACATCTATGCTGCAAAAATCTCAGTCAGACTGGTTTGTAACAGAATTGTCAGAGTTAAAACACGGGGGCGTGCTCCCAGAAGCACGGTGCCGTGCTCGGTTTCCTATTTGGTTATAAAAGGCACCTTGTGTCATTGCATTCCTTGCACTAACCAAAACCAAAACCAAAAACCTCGGATAATTCAGCATGCCAACTGAGATGAATGAAGCAATTCCCGTTTCCCGACATCCGAGAAACGATGCCCGCCATGTTTTCAAAACCGAGCTTCTCTTGAAACTTCAAGAACTTGTAAGAGAACTCACCGAAATGAATATCCTCGTGGAGATGCGTCTCGTGCAACTCACCGAATCAGTAGAAAACATGAAAATGGAACTCCGAGACTTCAACGAACAACTCCAGTTTCAATTTCTCGGTTTCACGTATTTTCCACCACCAGGACCGTTCGGAGGAGGAGTGCCTTTCAGAGAGCTCTAGGAAACTTAATTTTATGTTTTTATTTGTTAGAAAGTGCATTAAGCACAATGTGTTAGGACTTCGGGCTTAACCCGATTATTTTCTTTTCTTAGGAAACCCGGGCTTTTCCCGTAACTGTTCTAGGATCTTTATTTGATGAAAAGCAATCTTTAGATGACCAAACTTTCAAATTATTACAATAAACGTCATTCTAAAAATTCCGGATCGTGAATCATGTTGAAAACTAAAAAAGAAATACACTGTGACAATAAGCACGGGTCGTGCTTTCCTAAGCACGAGGCCGTGGTCACCCAGAATCTTCAGCATGATACGCGCTGACTCCGTACAATTATCTCACTCAGAAACATTTATTCTTCTAGCAGCACGGGGCCGTGCTCCAATAAACACGGTGCCGTGTTCAACTTTCCAGTCTCTATATAATGCATGCATAAATTCACTATTCCATTCACACAAAAAACTACCTAAATGGAAGGAAAACGGGTTGAATGGAAACCAGTGAAGAAGGGGAAACAACATGAATCTTCCTTCCTTGAGGAACAAATCATGAGACTCCAATGCATCGTAAGAGACCAAGTTGAGAGCAACATGCAAACCGAGGCTCGAGTAGTCGAGCTGATCAACAAAGTCGACCTACTTAGGTTCGAGAACTTCAATGTCATGGATGGCCACCACAAAGATGTGACTTCCAAACTTCACTTTCTCAACCGAGAACTCGTCACACTCAACAAAAAGCTTGACGAACTTTTGGAAGCCAAACGAGCACCACCACACATCCAGGACTTTTTCGGGGGTGGTGGCCGTTGAACTTCTGACTTTGTTTCGTGTTTAAGTTGTTCCCGCTATTACTATGTGTTAGGATCGAGAGTTGTTGTTGTACTTTTCATTTCATCTATCTTTAATCATGTCTTTAATTTTATGTTTTAATGAAATCTAGGATTTTTAATTACCATGTTAAAATAACCAGAAAATAAAAACCCAGTAAAAACAAACCAATCTCGACAAACAAAATAAACAAAACAGTACTGTCTGCACTAAGCAGCACGGTACCGTGCTTCCAAAAGCACGGGGCCGTGTTTTTGGTGTCAGGGTAGTTACGAGTTTTAACTTAACAAAATAACTTTCTCCAACCACCAACCCTATTTTTCACTGTGTTCTGAACCAAGAAACCGCCGACCTTAAACTATTTTTTTAATTTCTTCATCTAATCTTCAATCCTAAACCTAAGGTATGTTAATTTAACAATTTCATTACTCAGATTCGTCATTCTAGGTTTAGATTAATCCTAAAATTATTCAAAAAGACCAAATCGGGTCAAAACCCAAAAATGGTATGGGTTATTATGCTTGATTATGATGAATAGATTGTAGATTGTTTGATGGTTAGGGATTAATTGAAAGAAACAATTCGGGTTTTGGGTGTTAGAATAAATACCCGACAAACCATTAAACCCAATTGATATAACCGGTTAGAAACGAGGGTTCGAGTCTAAGTAAGTTAGAAATCGGTATTAAAAACACGAGCCGTGCACAAAACAACACGAGCCGTGGTCAACCAAAAGTCAAACATCAAAGGAATTGAACCAGAAGCAGCAGCACGGGCCGTGCTTCTGAAAGCACGCCGCCGTGCTTTGCTCTCTGTTTCAGCAAATTGGAAATTTTTCATGAGTTTGGACTAATTTAAGTTTAAATTGCAGATGGCCGAGTATGGGGAAGAAGTTCATGCATTTTTAGTCTTCACTGGACATGATGCAAGAGATAGGCGAGCCAATGAAAGACTAAGCCACTTGAACAAGAGAATCCCTGAACCAAATTTCTATGCTTGCCAAAACAACCTACGCCAAGTTAACCAATGGAACCGATACAACATTTGTGACGGGGCCGTGGAAGAGGGTTTTTGAGCAAACAGGAGAGGCCATAACGGAACTAACAAAGGAATTCTTAGCATCGTTTAACATAAGGAATAATTCAGATATGTGGGATAAAGATGCAATTGAGTTCAGGTGTGGAGGTGTATGGCGCAGAACGTCTTTCACCCAACTCGGGATTGATATGAGAATTTACACAAAAGAAGAAACAGAACAAGTAATCTGGACCCACGCAAGGGTAGCATTTGAAAAGGAAGACAATAGCTAGTTTGGAGATACACAGACACGAGCATGAGAATTGTTAGGCTTCGAGGATGAAACAAACCACATCAACGCATCGAAAAGCACAGCCTTACAAGATCCATTGATGAAATATATTCACCAGCTACTAAGCAAGACGCTAACAGCACGTGGCAGAAATAAAGGAGTGGTGAATTTACGGGATCCGTGGGCACTTTACTGCATAAGAAATGAAATTGATTGCAACATTACTTATCTCTTCTGTCAACTTTTCAGAGCTAATGCAACAGCTGCAGATCCAAGGACTCCACTCGTCGGTGGCGCATGGATCTACAAGCTTTACAAAGCTTATGATGTAGACGTGGAAGGGACCGAAAATCCGAAACCTATTGCTCTTGACCTCAACCTCTGTTACAGGTTGCAGATAGCTCAAATCCTTAGTGTAGAACCAGAAATTTGAAGGTTCGTGAACAGCCGCGGCCACATTTGGGACCCGAAAAGCCAGTCGGAAATGATGTTGGAAGACGAACGGAGAAAAAGAATTGAAGCTGAATACAAACAAACAAGGATCCGTGTGACCTGGACACAGGTAACTGATGACTGACGGCACAGGTAGTTGGGCATGGGCACGGGCATGGGTTGGTGTTATTTCATGAACTTATTATGTGTGTTTTGAACAATTTACTTTTCGTCGTACTTGTTTATTTGTGTTTGTGTTGGTTTGGATACTATTATGGCCATGAGTGCCAAAGACATTATGTTAGGTACTAAGTTAGCCCGAAAGGGCAAAGGATGGATGATTCCAAACCCAATTTTCAGTAGTTTATGCTTGGTTGTTTGTGGATGTTTGCAGTTTTATATTATACAGGTACCAAAACAGGAAAACGGACGAAAAACAGGGGACGCTCTGTCAAAATTTCGTTAACCCGTAGGGAAGTAACTCTCCATTTTTAGCCATAAATTAGAATTTTTATAGTTTCATGAATCTTGTCACATTGAGGACAATGTGAGATTCAAGTGTGGGGAGGGGAATTACTTGACCAATTGTTTGTCCAACTAATTATAAAAATTCTCTAAAACAAATATTTTTGCAGCAGACAAAGATTATTCTAAACCTAAAAAGAAATCCAAGAAAATTTTTTGCAAATAACCAATCATTTAAAAGTGAAAAAAGTAAGAAAAAGTTTTGTAATATGAGAATAAATTTATGCAAAATATGGCGTTAATACCCAATTCCTCAGTTACTGTGAGATAAACCTCATGCCGTATAAATATTTTTTCGGAAGCTTTGAGTGAGTCATATGTTTCATGTGATTTAGAACTTGTCGCAATTATTTATTTCAAGACCGAATGTAGAGTTGTATAAGGAAGAAGGTAATATTTACACAATTCCATCAAACTCATTACCAAAATTACAAAACCCAAAAAAACCGATCACTTTATCCATTTTCACCAGCAAAATACAACACTGGTATTTTACCGGCAGACCCTAAAGAACTGGAAATGCATTCTTTCGATTTCAATTTCCTTTGCTGCATACACTTCACAAAACCTAGGTTGCCTCCAGAACTTAGGGAGAGAATCTTTCTCTTTAGCAATGAGGTGAGGAAAAAGTGGCGCCAAAACGAACAGAGGCCACCATTATGTGGAATTTCCAAAAACGCAATGAAGAGAAGAGCAAAAAGATATGAACGATGTTTAGGTTGCGGAAACTGGTCCCACGAAGGAAGATGTAGAAAAAGTCTAACTCAGTCTCAGCATGAATATACCGAACTAATGAGGGTGGGGGCTATTAGTATCAAAGCCGAACGATCCATTAGAGTTGGAAGTTATATTCAGAACAGGATTGAGGAAGAATTGATCCACATCCTTGACAAAACTGGTCTTGACGATCTGACCTTAAAAGAGTCATTAGGTATAAAAAATAAAAATAAAAAAACTCTCGGAGAAAGAGGAACTAACCATCGAATACATCTCAAAACTCCCAAACAAGTGGAAGTTGTATTTACCATTAACCCTTGAACCACCACAAAATACCAATTCCGACTCACACTAAACCAAAACCCCTTTTTACCTTCTAAGCTATGCAACCCTTCAAAAAGGTGGAGATTTGAACTTGTTACAAGCTTATTTATCACAGGTTGCATTTTGGCTAAGAGTGTTCACATACTTACATCACAAGTATGATCAGATATAAAACTGAGTGTGAGTGAACATTGTGAGAACGTGACGTTTCGCATAAACGGAAACTCATAAAAACAAAAGTTCTCTCTTTATCACTAACATAAAGATTGGTTATTTTGTTTCGTCTTCTTGAAGCTCACTTAAGGGATAACTATGATCTAAGTTTGCTGTTTTTTTAGAGGATATTTATAAGAGGATTGCTTGAGAACAAGCAATGTTCAAGAGTGGGGATGTTTGATGTATATATAAATATACATCTTTTCGGCATCAAATAATCTCTAAAAACTGCAATTTCTATCCAATAACATAGCATAAAAGACTACTTATCATAATAAAACATAATTTCAGGTGAAACCAAGCCTCAAACGAAGAAACAAGCAAAAAGACGAAGAAAAACAAAGGAAAACACAAGAAAACAAAGAAACACGCCCCCCCATGCCTCAAGAAACATGCCCCCATGCTTTTGACACAAGAAAAGGCAAAATCTGGAAGCAAAAGCACGGGGCCGTGCTCATCATGCATAGGGCCGTGGACGGAAACACAGAAAAGACAAAGAAGAATTTAGCACATGTCACTAAAAATCACGGGGCCGTGCCTACCAACCACGGGCCGTGGCCACGTCACAGAAAAGACAAAACAAATCTGGCACATGTCATAAAAATGCACGGGGGCGTGCTCATCAAGCATGGGGCCGTGCCTCACTCTCCGGATTGCCTATAATTAGTGGCTCTTGTGCCATTTTAAGAGCGTGCCTTGAAAAGAATTCTCTCCGATTTTCACTTATAAAAACACACACTAACACTCACTTTGAAGATCTAGTGAAGAGTTTGAAGGTTTGGAGGTCATCACCACTAATCATCATCATCAACCATCATTACCATCATTAAGAAGAAAGATTCATCTACATTTGGTTAGATTGTTCAAAGTTTAATCATGTATTTGTTATTATCAATCATCTTAATGTTTATCATTATGTTCATTATGAGCTAAACTCCTTTTACCATCTAAAATCTATGAAGAGGCTTTGTTTTACTTGATAATTAATCAAGACATGTGATGTAGTCTAGTAAAATACATGATTATATTACAATTATCTTTTGATAAGAAATGTTTCACCATCTTAAATCACTAAATCAAAGTGGGTGGTTGTTAATATCTTTGGCAATCGTTCATGATCGATTCATGTTCTTGAAAGATAGAAATACTTTGATACATTATCGAAACATGGATCCTTATATTGTACTTAGAAATGATGAGATATAAGTTATGGTGTATTTTTCTAAACCTTTGTAATCCGAAAATGGCTTTGCTTAGGATATCAAATTAGTTAAAGAAACCATATGTTAACAGAATCTGTAATTATAACCTACATAAATCAACCAAGGGGAGGTTGTGTGATGAACTACAACCACCCGAAGTTGTTAGAATTGGTATTTGAGAAATCGAAGTAAATCCTAATCTTTCTACTTTACGAAACTACTTGTCAACTCAAATCGACATCATTGAGATGGTATGACATTAGGAAAGGGTGGACTTTAAAATGCGCATACCATCTCCTTAGTGCCGAAGATGCTCACTTAAGGCTTAAGGAGCTATCTATCATATATTGCTACGGCAAGTTTCTCACATGTCTACATATTAATTATCAATGCTAAAATGGAGTGGATTCTTGATCTTAGATGGTATCCTTCGCATAATTGAACAACTCGTTTAGAATCTCTTTTTTCGGTCACCTGTATATTATATATATAAGTATTTATATTTTATAAAAAAGTTAAAAATCAACCCCAAAATGATTAAAACCTCCGATTGAAGTAAAACAACGATTTGTTATTAGAAACCTTTGTATCCACGGATCGATACTTGGTTCTTACCAATACTATTCTACATATACGATAGGTACACTTGTCTATTTTATGTGTGTTTAGTCTTTGTAGAAATCACTTTTATAAATTTAAAACACGATCTTGTGCAAAAGCTAAATATCCAACCTTTCATATTTATACAAGCTACGCGCATGCACATTAAAGTTTTTGGCGCCGTTGTCGGGGATACACGGTACGTTTTTAAGAACGATCCAAGTTTTAATTTAATCATTGTCTATAATTGTACAAATTTTTAACTTCTATTTTATTTTATCTTTAATTTTTACTAAATATTAAACTATATAATTTTACGGCTAGCCTACTTTTTACCTTTAGTTACCTTACTTTACTTTAGTTTAACTAACTTAGACCTTAGTATAGTTTAAAATAGCTTAGCCTAACTCGTAGTTTAACTTAGACTAACCTTTAGATTAACTTTAGCTAACTTTTAGTTTAGTGTAATTTTGATTTAGCCTCATGTATGTCAATTTCAGTTCAATTTCATGGTCTCCTCGATGAAGATCCTCTTTCTCACATATCTCGATTTCTACGAGTCTGCGGAACCTTTAAAATCCAAAACTGTTCAGACGATCAAATCAAACTCAAACTCTTTCCTTTCTCTCTAAGGGGCCAAGCCCTAGAATGGATAGAATCTATTTCCTCTGGTTCCATCACCACTTGGGACCAGATGGTTGAACAGTTTCTTCTCTAATATTTTCTGCCTGACAAAACTGCCAAATACCGAGCCAGCACTACCGGATTCCGGACCGATGATGATGAGTCGTTACACGCAGCATGGGAAAGATACAAAAGTCTTCTAAGAAGATTCCCACATCATGGACTGAGCGTATGGTTACAAGTCCAAACTTTCTTTGACGCACAATCCAGTCAAAACAAACAGGCCATCGACCATATCGCTGGTGGAGACCTGGGATCCAAATCACCTAACGAAGCATTTGAAGTCCTGGAAAAAGCCGCAAAGAAATGTTTTGCTTATAACCCACCAAGATCTACACCTACCCATAAAGGAATACACCACGTAGACTCCAAAACTCTTGTCACAGCACAGATTGAAGCTCTTTCTAAAAAATTCGAACAACTTCAAGCCGAACTATCAAATACCAGACTCATATGTGATACTTGTGGAGGAAGTCATAAGACGAGTGACTGTAAACAAGTCATTATGGCCATGGAAGAAGTCGATTTCATCGCTCGATAGAACAACGCTTTCAGCAATAACTACAATCCAGGATGGAGAAACCACCCGACTTTCAGCTGGAAAGACGGAGGTAACACTCAACCTTTATCCGGATTCGAAAAGAGACCTATGAATCAACCCTTCCAACCTAAACCTCAATTTCAAGATCAAAGTTCTAGTAGCCATAAAAACCCAAGCTACTCGAAGATCGAAGAAATGCTAATCCAATTAATGACCAAAACAAATAAAGCAGAAAAGAAAGCCGATTCAAGAGCTGTTGATATCAACGGAGTATTATTAAAACATGAAGCCGATCTCAAAAGTCAACAAGCATCGCTTCAGAACCTAGAAAATCAAATCGGACAAATTTCCCGACAATTATCCGAAAGACCACCTGGCACTCTTCCAAGCAATACAATCACCAACCCGAATGCGACAGCTAACGCCGTCACACTCAGGAGTGGTACAACCACTTTTGTTCCACCAACTTTGGAGAAGAAGTCTCCTGATGAAACGCAGGAAAGACTGACCCCAACAAGCACAGTACAGCCTAAGGAACCCGTCCGAACCTATGTTCCGCCTATTCCATACCCTGGAAGATTGAAGCAGGAGCGATTGGAAGCACAGTATGGGAAGTTTCTAGAACTTTTTAAGCAACTCCATATCAACATCCCTCTTGTCGAAGCTATCGCTCAAATGCCAAAATACACCAAGTTTCTCAAAGAAGTGCTGACAAACAAAAGGAAGCTGGAGGAACTCTCGCATGTCACCCTAAGTGAAGAATGTTCAGCTTTCCTCCAAAGCAAGCTACCGACAAAGATGACCAATCCAGGGAGCTTTACTATCCCTTGTCTCATAGGAAATTTATCTGTTAGCAATGCCCTGGCTGACCTAGGAGCTAGTATTAATTTGATGCCTTATGTGGTTTTTGCAAAACTAGGGATAGGAGAACCAAAGCCCACCCGCATGAGCATTCAGTTAGCTGACCGATCCGTTAAATATCCTCGGGGCATTGTTGAAAACATGCTTGTCAAAATTGACAAGTTCGTTTTCCCAGTAGATTTTGTGATTCTAGAAATGGAGGAAGACAAAAGTGTACCTCTAATTTTAGGAAGACCCTTTTTAGCCACCGCAAAGGCTATCATTGATGTTTGCACCGGCAAACTCACTCTTAGGGTCAATGACGAGGCAATCACTTTTGACATAGGAAAATCTATGCAATATCCGCAACAACACGATGACACCTTATACTGTGTTAATATCATAAACTCCATCATAAGTTGCTATATGCGAGATTCATCCATCAATACTCCCCTAGAAACACAAGTCTTAGACAAAACACTAAACAAACCCATTTTAGAAAATGAAAATTTCAATAACAACTACCACGAAGAATCGGAAACGATATACGAAATCATTGAAAACAATGAAAAATCAAAACCATAAATCGAAGAACCACCAGCCTTAGAGTTAAAAGAACTGCCAAAACATCTCGAATACGCCTTTCTAGAGAAAGATTCGCAACTCCCAGTAATTATTTCATCTCACCTTTCTAAAGAAGAGAAAGACGAACTTCTTAAGGTTCTCAAAAACCATAAGAAGGCTATCGCATGGAAGATCATGGATATCAATGGCATCAGTCCTTCGTTTTGTACCCACAAAATCCACATGGAGGAAGAATACAAACCCGTGGTCCAACATCAAAGACGTCTCAACCCCAACATGCAAGATGTGGTGAAGAAGGAAGTAATCAAACTGCTTGACGCCTGATTAATCTACCCGATCTCAGATTCACCATGGGTTAGACCCGTTCAGGTAGTACCCAAGAAGGAAGGAATGACAGTCGTAATGAATGAGAAGGACGGACTAATACCAATGAGGACCATCACAGGCTGGCGAGTTTGCATCGATTACCGGAAGCTTAATGATGCCACAAGAAAATATCATTTTCCACTTCTTTTCATAGATCAAATGCTCGAACGATTATCTGGATAAATGTTCTACTGTTTTCTTGATGGATTTTCCGG
The DNA here is from genome assembly GCF_021521415.1 of Bidens hawaiensis. NCBI lineage: Eukaryota > Viridiplantae > Streptophyta > Magnoliopsida > Asterales > Asteraceae > Bidens > Bidens hawaiensis. Next base: position 506,604 of record NW_027491927.1, read on the forward strand.
ATACTTTCAGATTCCAATTTCTCATGAAGATCGGGAGAAAACTACTTTTACATGTCCAAACGGAACCTTCGCTTACCGAAGAATGCCATTTGGATTATGTAATGCTCCAGCCACCTTCCAACGCTGCATGGTGGCCATCTTTCATGAAATGATCGAAAAATCTATGGAAGTTTCCATGGACGACTTCTCAGTCTTTGGAGATTCCTTCGATCATTGCCTGAAAAACCTAGACAAAATGCTAGCTAGGTGTGAAGAAGTAAATCTAGTGCTCAACTGGGAAAAATGCCACTTTATGGTGAAGGAAGGCATTGTTCTAGGTCACAAGATTTCTCAAAACGGACTAGAAGTTAATAGGGCCAAAATAGAAACCATATCCAAACTTCCACCACCAACTTCAGTCGAAGCCATTAAAAGTTTTCTAGGTCACGCCGGTTTCTACCGCCGCTTCATAAAAGACTTCTCAAAAATCTCAAGACCTATGACCAAACTTCTAGAGAAAGACGCACCATCGTCTTCTCTAAGGAATGTATTGAGTCATTCAATACACTGAAAGACAAACTTGTCAACGCACCAATCATGACCACACCCGACTGGACCCTTCCATTCGAAATCATGTGCGACGCAAGTGACTTTGCAGTTGGAGCCGTACTCGGACAACGCAAAGAAAAACACTTTCACCCAATTTACTATGCTAGTAAAACTCTTAACGATGCATAGGAGAATTATAACACAACTGAAAAAGAGTTACTAGCAGTAGTATTTTCCTTTGAAAAATTTAGATCATACCTAGTTCTTTCCAAAACCATAGTTTACACCGATCACGCCGCAATACGATACCTATTCAACAAACAAGATGCCAAACCTAGACTCATCCGATGGATCCTATTACTCCAAGAATTTGACATCGAAGTTAAAGACAATAAGGGAGCAGAAAATGTAGCCGCAGACCATTTTTCACGATTAGAATGTACAACTCCCGAAGAGCTTCAAGAAGAAATTATCAACGATAATTTCCCATATGAGGTTCTCATGCACATTCAGGGAGTGATAAAAGAAAAGGAAGAAAATCCTTGGTATGCCGACTTCGCCAATTACTTAGCTTGTAGGATCCTCAGAAAAGGACTTACCCATCAACAGCGGAAGAAATTCTTCTCCGATCTTAAGTTTTATTTCTGGGAAGATCCATACGTGTTTAGGATAGGTGCGGATCAAATCATTCATAGGTGCGTAGTAGGAAAAAAGGCATTAGACATTCTCAAACATTGCCATGAAGGACCAACAGGCGAACACCACGGTACCGCCACCACGGTCAGGAAAGTGTTTGATGCAGGATTTTTCTGGCCCACTATATACAAAGATACACATACTTTGATCCAAGCATGCGATGCTTGTCAAAAAGCCGGGAACATCTCATCAAAAAATGAGATGGCTCAAAAAGGCATTCAAATTTGTGAAATCTTTGATGTATGGGGGATAGATTTCATGGGGCCATTTCCTAACTCATTCGGAGATAAATACATCCTTGTAGCAGTCGACAACATGTCTAAATGGGTAGAAGCACAAGCTCTTCCCACCAACGATGCTCGAGTAGTTGTACGATTTCTGAAAAATTTATTCTCAAGATTCGGTACTCCAAAAGCTCTCATCAGCGACAGAGGTACTCACTTCTGTAACACCCTGATGGACAAGGTCTTTTCACGGTATGGGGTTCACCACCGACTAGCAACACCATATCACCCGCAGACCAGTGGGCAGGTGGAGGTCTCAAACCGAGGAATTAAGAGGATTTTAGAAAGTGTGGGGATGAATCGTAAAAATTGGGCAGAAAAGTTAGATAACGCATTGTGGGCCCTCAGGACGGCCTACAAAACTCCCATAGGAATGACACCCTTCAAGCTCGTTTACGGGAAGGCATGTCATCTGCCAGTGGGATTAAAACACAAAGCTTATTGGGCTCTCAGAGCAGTGAACTTTGATCTAACGTCCGCCGGAGCAAACCAGGAAGATCAAATTCGTGAGCTCGAGGAGCTGAGAACAATGGCCTACGAAAATTCCTGGTCCTACAAGGAGAAGACTAAACACATACACGACGCTCATTTAAAAGGAAACAAAAAATTTCAAGTTGGCGATCGTGTACTGTTATACAACGCTCGTTTACGTCTTTTCCCAGGAAAACTGAATATCGATGGACAGGTCCATACGTAGTTGAAACAGTTTTTGACTATGGAAACATCGAAATTTCAAGTTCAAACGGCCAAAAATTCAAAGTCAATGGACATCGATTAAAACCATACATCGACGGTCCACTTAAAGAAGTTTTGGAGGTACTAACCCTCCAATCTTTTTAAATAATACATTAAGGAAACAAGGTCTGGCCAAGACATTCACGAAAGTAGGCCTTGTAAATATTGTTAAAATATATATATATATATATATATACATATATATATATATATATGTATATATATATATATATATTCAGAAAACCACGAGGGCGCGCTCCTTAAAGCACGGTCCCGTGCCTAAAAATGCGGGCCGACATCTATGCTGCAAAAATCTCAGTCAGACTGGTTTGTAACAGAATTGTCAGAGTTAAAACACGGGGGCGTGCTCCCAGAAGCACGGTGCCGTGCTCGGTTTCCTATTTGGTTATAAAAGGCACCTTGTGTCATTGCATTCCTTGCACTAACCAAAACCAATACCAAAAACCTCGGATAATTCAGCATGCCAACTGAGATGAATGAAGCAATTCCCGTTTCCCGACATCCGAGAAACGATGCCCGCCATGTTTCCAAAACCAAGCTTCTCTTGAAACTTCAAGAACTTGTAAGAGAACTCACCGAAATGAATATCCTCGTGGAGATGCGTCTCGTGCAACTCACCGAATCAGTAGAAAACATGAAAATGGAACTCCGAGACTTCAACGAACAACTCCAGTTTCAATTTCTCGGTTTCACGTATTTTCCACCACCAGGACCGTTCGGAGGAGGAGTGCCTTTCAGAGAGCTCTAGGAAACTTAATTTTATGTTTTTATTTGTTAGAAAGTGCATTAAGCACAATGTGTTAGGACTTCGGGCTTAACCCGATTATTTTCTTTTCTTAGGAAACCCGGGCTTTTCCCGTAACTGTTCTAGGATCTTTATTTGATGAAAAGCAATCTTTAGATGACCAAACTTCCAAATTATTACAATAAACGTCATTCTAAAAATTCTGGATCGTGAATCATGTTGAAAACTAAAAAAGAAATACACTGTGACAATAAGCACGGGTCGTGCTTTCCTAAGCACGAGGCCGTGGTCACCCAGAATCTTCAGCATGATACGCGCTGACTCCGTACAATTATCTCACTCAGAAACATTTATTCTTCTAGCAGCACGGGGCCGTGCTCCAATAAACACGGTGCCGTGTTCAACTTTCCAGTCTCTATATAATGCATGCATAAATTCACTATTCCATTCACACAAAAAACTACCTAAATGGAAGGAAAACGGGTTGAATGGAAACCAGTGAAGAAGGGGAAACAACATGAATCTTCCTTCCTTGAGGAACAAATCATGAGACTCCAATGCATCGTAAGAGACCAAGTTGAGAGCAACATGCAAACCGAGGCTCGAGTAGTCGAGCTGATCAACAAAGTCGACCTACTTAGGTTCGAGAACTTCCATGTCATGGATGGCCACCACAAAGATGTGACTTCCAAACTTCACTTTCTCAACCGAGAACTCGTCACGCTCAACAAAAAGCTTGACGAACTTTTGGAAGCCAAACGAGCACCACCACACATCCAGGACTTTTTCGGGGGTGGTGGCCGTTGAACTTCTGACTTTGTTTCGTGTTTAAGTTGTTCCCGCTATTACTATGTGTTAGGATCGAGAGTTGTTGTTGTACTTTTCATTTCATCTATCTTTAATCATGTCTTTAATTTTATGTTTTAATGAAATCTAGGATTTTTAATTACCATGTTAAAATAACCAGAAAATAAAAACCCAGTAAAAACAAACCAATCTCGACAAACAAAATAAACAAAACAGTACTGTCTGCACTAAGCAGCACGGTACCGTGCTTCCAAAAGCACGGGGCCGTGTTTTTGGTGTCAGGGTAGTTACGAGTTTTAACTTAACAAAATAACTTTCTCCAACCACCAACCCTATTTTTCACTGTGTTCTGAACCAAGAAACCGCCGACCTTAAACTATTTTTTTAATTTCTTCATCTAATCTTCAATCCTAAACCTAAGGTATGTTAATTTAACAATTTCATTACTCAGATTCGTCATTCTAGGTTTAGATTAATCCTAAAATTATTCAAAAAGACCAAATCGGGTCAAAACCCAAAAATGGTATGGGTTATTATGCTTGATTATGATGAATAGATTGTAGATTGTTTGATGGTTAGGGATTAATTGAAAGAAACAATTCGGGTTTTGGGTGTTAGAATAAATACCCGACAAACCATTAAACCCAATTGATATAACCGGTTAGAAACGAGGGTTCGAGTCTAAGTAAGTTAGAAATCGGTATTAAAAACACGAGCCGTGCACAAAACAACACGAGCCGTGGTCAACCAAAAGTCAAACATCAAAGGAATTGAACCAGAAGCAGCAGCACGGGCCGTGCTTCTGAAAGCACGCCGCCGTGCTTTGCTCTCTGTTTCAGCAAATTGGAAATTTTTCATGAGTTTGGACTAATTTAAGTTTAAATTGCAGATGGCCGAGTATGGGGAAGAAGTTCATGCATTTTTAGTCTTCACTGGACATGATGCAAGAGATAGGCGAGCCAATGAAAGACTAAGCCACTTGAACAAGAGAATCCCTGAACCAAATTTCTATGCTTGCCAAAACAACCTACGCCAAGTTAACCAATGGAACCGATACAACATTTGTGACGGGGCCGTGGAAGAGGGTTTTTGAGCAAACAGGAGAGGCCATAACGGAACTAACAAAGGAATTCTTAGCATCGTTTAACATAAGGAATAATTCAGATATGTGGGATAAAGATGCAATTGAGTTCAGGTGTGGAGGTGTATGGCGCAGAACGTCTTTCACCCAACTCGGGATTGATATGAGAATTTACACAAAAGAAGAAACAGAACAAGTAATCTGGACCCACGCAAGGGTAGCATTTGAAAAGGAAGACAATAGCTAGTTTGGAGATACACAGACACGAGCATGAGAATTGTTAGGCTTCGAGGATGAAACAAACCACATCAACGCATCGAAAAGCACAGCCTTACGAGATCCATTGATGAAATATATTCACCAGCTACTAAGCAAGACGCTAACAGCACGTGGCAGAAATAAAGGAGTGGTGAATTTACGGGATCCGTGGGCACTTTACTGCATAAGAAATGAAATTGATTGCAACATTACTTATCTCTTCTGTCAACTTTTCAGAACTAATGCAACAGCTGCAGATCCAAGGACTCCACTCGTCGGTGGCGCATGGATCTACAAGCTTTACAAAGCTTATGATGTAGACGTGGAAGGGACCGAAAATCCGAAACCTATTGCTCTTGACCTCAACCTCTGTTACAGGTTGCAGATAGCTCAAATCCTTAGTGTAGAACCAGAAATTTGAAGGTTCGTGAACAGCCGCGGCCACATTTGGGACCCGAAAAGCCAGTCGGAAATGATGTTGGAAGACGAACGGAGAAAAAGAATTGAAGCTGAATACAAACAAACAAGGATCCGTGTGACCTGGACACAGGTAACTGATGACTGACGGCACAGGTAGTTGGGCATGGGCACGGGCATGGGTTGGTGTTATTTCGTGAACTTATTATGTGTGTTTTGAACAATTTACTTTTCGTCGTACTTGTTTATTTGTGTTTGTGTTGGTTTGGATACTATTATGGCCATGAGTGCCAAAGACATTATGTTAGGTACTAAGTTAGCCCGAAAGGGCAAAGGATGGATGATTCCAAACCCAATTTTCAGTAGTTTATGCTTGGTTGTTTGTGGATGTTTGCAGTTTTATATTATACAGGTACCAAAACAGGAAAACGGACGAAAAACAGGGGACGCTCTGTCAAAATTTCGTTAACCCGTAGGGAAGTAACTCTCCATTTTTAGCCATAAATTAGAATTTTTATAGTTTCATGAATCTTGTCACATTGAGGACAATGTGAGATTCAAGTGTGGGGAGGGGAATTACTTGACCAATTGTTTGTCCAACTAATTATAAAAATTCTCTAAAACAAATATTTTTGCAGCAGACAAAGATTATTCTAAACCTAAAAAGAAATCCAAGAAAATTTTTTGAAAATAACCAATCATTTAAAAGTGAAAAAAGTAAGAAAAAGTTTTGTAATATGAGAATAAATTTATGCAAAATATGGCGTTAATACCCAATTCCTCAGTTACTGTGAGATAAACCTCATGCCGTATAAATATTTTTTCGGAAGCTTTGAGTGAGTCATATGTTTCATGTGATTTAGAACTTGTCGCAATTATTTATTTCAAGACCGAATGTAGAGTTGTATAAGGAAGAAGGTAATATTTACACAATTCCATCAAACTCATTACCAAAATTACAAAACCCAAAAAAACCGATCACTTTATCCATTTTCACCAGCAAAATACAACACTGGTATTTTACCGGCAGACCCTAAAGAACTGGAAATGCATTCTTTCGATTTCAATTTCCTTTGCTGCATACACTTCACAAAACCTAGGTTGCCTCCAGAACTTAGGGAGAGAATCTTTCTCTTTAGCAATGAGGTGAGGAAAAAGTGGCGCCAAAACGAACAGAGGCCACCATTATGTGGAATTTCCAAAAACGCAATGAAGAGAAGAGCAAAAAGATATGAACGATGTTTAGGTTGCGGAAACTGGTCCCACGAAGGAAGATGTAGAAAAAGTCTAACTCAGTCTCAGCATGAATATACCGAACTAATGAGGGTGGGGGCTATTAGTATCAAAGCCGAACGATCCATTAGAGTTGGAAGTTATATTCAGAACAGGATTGAGGAAGAATTGATCCACATCCTTGACAAAACTGGTCTTGACGATCTGACCTTAAAAGAGTCATTAGGTATAAAAAATAAAAATAAAAAAACTCTCGGAGAAAGAGGAACTAACCATCGAATACATCTCAAAACTCCCAAACAAGTGGAAGTTGTATTTACCATTAACCCTTGAACCACCACAAAATACCAATTCCGACTCACACTAAACCAAAACCCCTTTTTACCTTCTAAGCTATGCAACCCTTCAAAAAGGTGGAGATTTGAACTTGTTACAAGCTTATTTATCACAGGTTGCATTTTGGCTAAGAGTGTTCACATACTTACATCACAAGTATGATCAGATATAAAACTGAGTGTGAGTGAACATTGTGAGAACGTGACGTTTCGCATAAACGGAAACTCATAAAAACAAAAGTTCTCTCTTTATCACTAACATAAAGATTGGTTATTTTGTTTCGTCTTCTTGAAGCTCACTTAAGGGATAACTATGATCTAAGTTTGCTGTTTTTTTAGAGGATATTTATAAGAGGATTGCTTGAGAACAAGCAATGTTCAAGAGTGGGGATGTTTGATGTATATATAAATATACATCTTTTCGGCATCAAATAATCTCTAAAAACTGCAATTTCTATCCAATAACATAGCATAAAAGACTACTTATCATAATAAAACATAATTTCAGGTGAAACCAAGCCTCAAACAAAGAAACAAGCAAAAAGACGAAGAAAAACAAAGGAAAACACAAGAAAACAAAGAAACACGCCCCCCATGCCTCAAGAAACACGCCCCCATGCTTTTGACACAAGAAAAGGCAAAATCTGGAAGCAAAAGCACGGGGCCGTGCTCATCATGCATAGGGCCGTGGACGGAAACACAGAAAAGACAAAGAAGAATTTAGCACATGTCACTAAAAATCACGGGGCCGTGCCTACCAACCACGGGCCGTGGCCACGTCACAGAAAAGACAAAACAAATCTGGCACATGTCATAAAAATGCACGGGGGCGTGCTCATCAAGCATGGGGCCGTGCCTCACTCTCCGGATTGCCTATAATTAGTGGCTCTTGTGCCATTTTAAGAGCGTGCCTTGAAAAGAATTCTCTCCGATTTTCACTTATAAAAACACACACTAACACTCACTTTGAAAATCTAGTGAAGAGTTTGAAGGTTTGGAGGTCATCACCACTAATCATCATCATCAACCATCATTACCATCATTAAGAAGAAAGATTCATCTACATTTGGTTAGATTGTTCAAAGTTTAATCATGTATTTGTTATTATCAATCATCTTAATGTTTATCATTATGTTCATTATGAGCTAAACTCCTTTTACCATCTAAAATCTATGAAGAGGCTTTGTTTTACTTGATAATTAATCAAGACATGTGATGTAGTCTAGTAAAATACATGATTATATTACAATTATCTTTTGATAAGAAATGTTTCACCATCTTAAATCACTAAATCAAAGTGGGTGGTTGTTAATATCTTTGGCAATCGTTCATGATCGATTCATGTTCTTGAAAGATAGAAATACTTTGATACATTATCGAAACATGGATCCTTATATTGTACTTAGAAATGATGAGATATAAGTTATGGTGTATTTTTCTAAACCTTTGTAATCCGAAAATGGCTTTGCTTAGGATATCAAATTAGTTAAAGAAACCATATGTTAACAGAATCTGTAATTATAACCTACATAAATCAACCAAGGGGAGGTTGTGTGATGAACTACAACCACCCGAAGTTGTTAGAATTGGTATTTGAGAAATCGAAGTAAATCCTAATCTTTCTACTTTACGAAACTACTTGTCAACTCAAATCGACATCATTGAGATGGTATGACATTAGGAAATGGTGGACTTTAAAATGCGCATACCATCTCCTTAGTGCCGAAGATGCTCACTTAAGGCTTAAGGAGCTATCTATCATATATTGCTACGGCAAGTTTCTCACATGTCTACATATTAATTATCAATGCTAAAATGGAGTGGATTCTTGATCTTAGATGGTATCCTTCGCATAATTGAACAACTCGTTTAGAATCTCTTTTTTCGGTCACCTGTATATTATATATATAAGTATTTATATTTTATAAAAAAGTTAAAAATCAACCCCAAAATGATTAAAACCTCCGATTGAAGTAAAACAACGATTTGTTATTAGAAACCTTTGTATCCACGGATCGATACTTGGTTCTTACCAATACTATTCTACATATACGATAGGTACACTTGTCTATTTTATGTGTGTTTAGTCTTTGTAGAAATCACTTTTATAAATTTAAAACACGATCTTGTGCAAAAGCTAAATATCCAACCTTTCATATTTATACAAGCTACGCGCATGCACATTAAAGTTTTTGGCGCCGTTGTCGGGGATACACGGTACGTTTTTAAGAACGATCCAAGTTTTAATTTAATCATTGTCTATAATTGTACAAATTTTTAACTTCTATTTTATTTTATCTTTAATTTTTACTAAATATTAAACTATATAATTTTACGGCTAGCCTACTTTTTACCTTTAGTTACCTTACTTTACTTTAGTTTAACTAACTTAGACCTTAGTATAGTTTAAAATAGCTTAGCCTAACTCGTAGTTTAACTTAGACTAACCTTTAGATTAACTTTAGCTAACTTTTAGTTTAGTGTAATTTTGATTTAGCCTCATGTATGTCAATTTCAGTTCAATTTCATGGTCTCCTCGACGAAGATCCTCTTTCTCACATATCTCGATTTCTACGAGTCTGCGGAACCTTTAAAATCCAAAACTGTTCAGACGATCAAATCAAACTCAAACTCTTTCCTTTCTCTCTAAGGGGCCAAGCCCTAGAATGGATAGAATCTATTTCCTCTGGTTCCATCACCACTTGGGACCAGATGGTTGAACAGTTTCTTCTCTAATATTTTCTGCCTGACAAAACTGCCAAATACAGAGCCAGCACTACCGGATTCCGGACCGATGATGATGAGTCGTTACACGCAGCATGGGAAAGATACAAAAGTCTTCTAAGAAGATTCCCACATCATGGACTGAGCGTATGGTTACAAGTCCAAACTTTCTTTGACGCACAATCCAGTCAAAACAAACAGGCCATCGACCATATCGCTGGTGGAGACCTGGGATCCAAATCACCTAACGAAGCATTTGAAGTCCTGGAAAAAGCCGCAAAGAAATGTTTTGCTTATAACCCACCAAGATCTACACCTACCCATAAAGGAATACACCACGTAGACTCCAAAACTCTTGTCACAGCACAGATTGAAGCTCTTTCTAAAAAATTCGAACAACTTCAAGCCTAACTATCAAATACCAGACTCATATGTGATACTTGTGAAGGAAGTCATAAGACGAGTGACTGTAAACAAGTCATTATGGCCATGGAAGAAGTCGATTTCATCGCTCGATAGAACAACGCTTTCAGCAATAACTACAATCCAGGATGGAGAAACCACCCGACTTTCAGCTGGAAAGACGGAGGTAACACTCAACCTTTATCCGGATTCGAAAAGAGACCTATGAATCAACCCTTCCAACCTAAACCTCAATTTCAAGATCAAAGTTCTAGTAGCCATAAAAACCCAAGCTACTCGAAGATCGAAGAAATGCTAATCCAATTAATGACCAAAACAAATAAAGCAGAAAAGAAAGCCGATTCAAGAGCTGTTGATATCAACGGAGTATTATTAAAACATGAAGCCGATCTCAAAAGTCAACAAGCATCGCTTCAGAACCTAGAAAATCAAATCGGACAAATTTCCCGACAATTATCCGAAAGACCACCTGGCACTCTTCCAAGCAATACAATCACCAACCCGAATGCGACAGCTAACGCCGTCACACTCAGGAGTGGTACAACCACTTTTGTTCCACCAACTTTGGAGAAGAAGTCTCCTGATGAAACGCAGGAAAGACTGACCCCAACAAGCACAGTACAGCCTAAGGAACCCGTCCGAACCTATGTTCCGCCTATTCCATACCCTGGAAGACTGAAGCAGGAGCGATTGGAAGCACAGTATGGGAAGTTTCTAGAACTTTTTAAGCAACTCCATATCAACATCCCTCTTGTCGAAGCTATCGCTCAAATGCCAAAATACACCAAGTTTCTCAAAGAAGTGCTGACAAACAAAAGGAAGCTGGAGGAACTCTCGCATGTCACCCTAAGTGAAGAATGTTCAGCTTTCCTCCAAAGCAAGCTACCGACAAAGATGACCAATCCAGGGAGCTTTACTATCCCTTGTCTCATAGGAAATTTATCTGTTAGCAATGCCCTGGCTGACCTAGGAGCTAGTATTAATTTGATGCCTTATGTGGTTTTTGCAAAACTAGGGATAGGAGAACCAAAGCCCACCCGCATGAGCATTCAGTTAGCTGATCGATCCGTTAAATATCCTCGGGGCATTGTTGAAAACATGCTTGTCAAAATTGACAAGTTCGTTTTCCCAGTAGATTTTGTGATTCTAGAAATGGAGGAAGACAAAAGTGTACCTCTAATTTTAGGAAGACCCTTTTTAGCCACCGCAAAGGCTATCATTGATGTTTGCACCGGCAAACTCACTCTTAGGGTCAATGACGAGGCAATCACTTTTGACATAGGAAAATCTATGCAATATCCGCAACAACACGATGACACCTTATACTGTGTTAATATCATAAACTCCATCATAAGTTGCTATATGCGAGATTCATCCATCAATACTCCCCTAGAAACACAAGTCTTAGACAAAACACTAAACAAACCCATTTTAGAAAATGAAAATTTCAATAACAACTACCACGAAGAATCGGAAACGATATACGAAATCATTGAAAACAATGAAAAATCAAAACCATAAATCGAAGAACCACCAGCCTTAGAGTTAAAAGAACTGCCAAAACATCTCGAATACGCCTTTCTAGAGAAAGATTCGCAACTCCCAGTAATTATTTCATCTCACCTTTCTAAAGAAGAGAAAGACGAACTTCTTAAGGTTCTCAAAAACCATAAGAAGGCTATCGCATGGAAGATCATGGATATCAATGGCATCAGTCCTTCGTTTTGTACCCACAAAATCCACATGGAGGAAGAATACAAACCCGTGGTCCAACATCAAAGACGTCTCAACCCCAACATGCAAGATGTGGTGAAGAAGGAAGTAATCAAACTGCTTGACGCCGGATTAATCTACCCGATCTCAGATTCACCATGGGTTAGACCCGTTCAGGTAGTACCCAAGAAGGAAGGAATGACAGTCGTAATGAATGAGAAGGACGGACTAATACCAATGAGGACCATCACAGGCTGGCGAGTTTGCATTGATTACCCGAAGCTTAATGATGCCACAAGAAAATATCATTTTCCACTTCTTTTCATAGATCAAATGCTCGAACGATTATCTGGATAAATGTTCTACTATTTTCTTGATGGATTTTCCGGATACTTTCAGATTCCAATTTCTCATGAAGATCGGGAGAAAACTACTTTTACATGTCCATACGGAACCTTCGCTTACCGAAGAATGCCATTTGGATTATGTAATGCTCCAGCCACCTTCCTATGCTGCATGGTGGCCATCTTTCATGAAATGATCGGAAAATCTATGGAAGTTTCCATGGACGACTTCTCAGTCTTTGGAGATTCCTTCGATCATTGTCTGAAAAACCTAGACAAAATGCTAGCTAGGTGTGAAGAAGTAAATCTAGTGCTCAACTGGGAAAAATGCCACTTTATGGTGAAGGAAGGCATTGTTCTAGGTCACAAGATTTCTCAAAACGGACTAGAAGTTAATAGGGCCAAAATAAAAACCATATCCAAACTTCCACCACCAACTTCAGTCAAAGCCATTAAAAGTTTTCTAGGTCACGCCGGTTTCTACCGCCGCTTCATAAAAGACTTCTAAAAAATCTCAAGACCTATGACCAAACTTCCAGAGAAAGACGCACCATCGTCTTCTCTAAGGAATGTATTGAGTCATTCAATACACTGAAAGACAAACTTGTCAACGCACCAATCATGACCACACCCGACTGGACCCTTCCATTCGAAATCATGTGCGACGCAAGTGACTTTGCAGTTGGAGCCGTACTCGGACAACGCAAAGAAAAACACTTTCACCCAATTTACTATGCTAGTAAAACTCTTAACGATGCATAGGAGAATTATACCACAACTGAAAAAGAGTTACTAGCAGTAGTATTTTCCTTTGAAAAATTTAGATCATACCTAGTTCTTTCCAAAACCATAGTTTACACCGATCACGCCGCAATACGATACCTATTCAACAAACAAGATGCCAAACCTAGACTCATCCGATGGATCCTATTACTCCAAGAATTTGACATCGAAGTTAAAGACAATAAGGGAGCAGAAAATGTAGCCGCAGACCATTTTTCACGATTAGAATGTACAACTCCCGAAGAGCTTCAAGAAGAAATTATCAACGATAATTTCCCATATGAGGTTCTCATGCACATTCAGGGAGTGATAAAAGAAAAGGACGAAAATCCTTGGTATGCTGACTTCGCCAATTACTTAGCTTGTAGGATCCTCAGAAAAGGACTTACCCATCAACAGCGGAAGAAATTCTTCTCCGATCTTAAGTTTTATTTCTGGGAAGATCCATACGTGTTTAGGATAGGTGCGGATCAAATCATTCATAGGTGCGTAGCAGGAAAAAAGGCATTAGACATTCTCAAACATTGCCATGAAGGACCAACAGGCAAACACCACGGTATCGCCACCACGGTCAGGAAAGTGTTTGATGCAGGATTTTTCTGGCCCACTATATACAAAGATACACATACTTTGATCCAAGCATGCGATGCTTGTCAAAAAGCCGGGAACATCTCATCAAAAAATGAGATGGCTCAAAAAGGCATTCAAATTTGTGAAATCTTTGATGTATGGGGGATAGATTTCATGGGGCCATTTCCTAACTCATTCGAAGATAAATACATCCTTGTAGCAGTCGACAACATGTCTAAATGGGTAGAAGCACAAGCTCTTCCCACCAACGATGCTCGAGTAGTTGCACGATTTCTGAAAAATTTATTCTCAAGATTCGGTACTCCAAAAGCCCTCATCAGCGACAGAGGTACTCACTTCTGTAACACCCTGATGGACAAGGTCTTATCACGGTATGGGGTTCACCACCGACTAGCAACACCATATCACCCGCAGACCAGTGGGCAGGTGGAGGTCTCAAACCGAGGAATTAAGAGGATTTTAGAAAGAAGTGTGGGGATGAATCGTAAAAATTGGGCAGAAAAGTTAGATAACGCATTGTGGGCCCTCAGGACGGCCTACAAAACTCCCATAGGAACGACACCCTTCAAGCTCGTTTACGGGAAGGCATGTCATCTGCCAGTGGAATTAAGACACAAAGCTTATTGGGCTCTCAGAGCAGTGAACTTTGATCTAACGTCCGCCGGAGCAAACCAGGAAGATCAAATTCGTGAGCTCGAGGAGCTGAGAACAATGGCCTACGAAAATTCCTGGTCCTACAAGGAGAAGACTAAACGCATACACGACGCTCATTTAAAAGGAAACAAAAAATTTCAAGTTGGCGATCGTGTACTGTTATACAACGCTCGTTTACGTCTTTTCCCAGGAAAACTGAATATCGATGGACAGGTCCATACGTAGTTGAAACAGTTTTTGACTATGGAAACATCGAAATTTCAAGTTCAAACGGCCAAAAATTCAAAGTCAATGGACATCGATTAAAACCATACATCGACGGTCCACTTAAAGAAGTTTTGGAGGTACTAACCCTCCAATCTTTTTAAATAATACATTAAGGAAACAAGGTCTGGCCAAGACATTCACGAAAGTAGGCCTTGTAAATATTGTTAAAATATATATATATATATATACATATATATATATATGTATATATATATATATTCAGAAAACCACGAGGGCGCGCTCCTTAAAGCACGGTCCCGTGCCTAAAAATGCGGGCCGACATCTATGCTGCAAAAATCTCAGTCAGACTGGTTTGTAACAGAATTGTCAGAGTTAAAACACGGGGGCGTGCTCCCAGAAGCACGGTGCCGTGCTCGGTTTCCTATTTGGTTATAAAAGGCACCTTGTGTCATTGCATTCCTTGCACAAACCAAAACCAAAACCAAAAACCTCGGATAATTCAGCATGCCAACTGAGATGAATGAAGCAATTCCCGTTTCCCGACATCCGAGAAACGATGCCCGCCATGTTTCCAAAATCGAGCTTCTCTTGAAACTTCAAGAACTTGTAAGAGAACTCACCGAAATGAATATCCTCGTGGAGATGCGTCTCGTGCAACTCACCGAATCAGTAGAAAACATGAAAATGGAACTCCGAGACTTCAACGAACAACTCCAGTTTCAATTTCTCGGTTTCACGTATTTTCCACCACCAGGACCGTTCGAAGGAGGAGTGCCTTTCAGAGAGCTCTAGGAAACTTAATTTTATGTTTTTATTTGTTAGAAAGTGCATTAAGCACAATGTGTTAGGACTTCGGGCTTAACCCGATTATTTTCTTTTCTTAGGAAACCCGGGCTTATCCCGTAACTGTTCTAGGATCTTTATTTAATGAAAAGCAATCTTTAGATGACCAAACTTCCAAATTATTACAATAAACGTCATTCTAAAAATTCCGGATCGTGAATCATGTTGAAAACTAAAAAAGAAATACACTGTGACAATAAGCACGGGTCGTGCTTTCCTAAGCACGAGGCCGTGGTCACCCAGAATCTTCAGCATGATACGCGATGACTCCGTACAATTATCTCACTCAGAAACATTTATTCTTCTAGCAGCACGGGGCCGTGCTCCAATAAACACGGTGCCGTGTTCAACTTTCCAGCCTCTATATAATGCATGCATAAATTCACTATTCCATTCACACAAAAAACTACCTAAATGGAAGGAAAACGGGTTGAATGGAAACCAGTGAAGAAGGGGAAACAACATGAATCTTCCTTTCTTGAGGAACAAATCATGAGACTCCAATGCATCGTAAGAGACCAAGTTGAGAGCAACATGCAAACCGAGGCTCGAGTAGTCGAGCTGATCAACAAAGTCGACCTACTTAGGTTCGAGAACTTCCATGTCATGGATGGCCACCACAAAGATGTGACTTCCAAACTTCACTTTCTCAACCGAGAACTCGTCACGCTCAACAAAAAGCTTGACGAACTTTTGGAAGCCAAACGAGCACCACCACACATCCAGGACTTGTTCGGGGGTGGTGGCCGTTGAACTTCTGACTTTGTTTCGTGTTTAAGTTGTTCCCGCTATTACTATGTGTTAGGATCGAGAGTTGTTGTTGTACTTTTCATTTCATCTATCTTTAATCATGTCTTTAATTTTATGTTTTAATGAAATCTAGGATTTTTAATTACCATGTTAAAATAACCAGAAAATAAAAACCCAGTAAAAACAAACCAATCTCGACAAACAAAATAAACAAAACAGTACTGTCTGCACTAAGCAGCACGGTACCGTGCTTCCAAAAGCACGGGGCCGTGTTTTTGGTGTCAGGGTAGTTACGAGTTTTAACTTAACAAAATAACTTTCTCCAACCACCAACCCTATTTTTCACTGTGTTCTGAACCAAGAAACCGCCGACCTTAAATTATTTTTTTAATTTCTTCATCTAATCTTCAATCCTAAACCTAAGGTATGTTAATTTAACAATTTCATTACTCAGATTCGTCATTCTAGGTTTAGATTAATCCTAAAATTGTTCAAAAAGACCAAATCGGGTCAAAACCCGAAAATGGTATGGGTTATTATGCTTGATTATGATGAATAGATTGTAGATTGTTTGATGGTTAGGGATTAATTGAAAGAAACAATTCGGGTTTTGGGTGTTAGAATAAATACCCGACAAACCATTAAACCCAATTGATATAACCGGTTAGAAACGAGGGTTCGAGTCTAAGTAAGTTAGAAATCGGTATTAAAAACACGAGCCGTGCACAAAACAACACGAGCCGTGGTCAACCAAAAGTCAAACATCAAAGGAATTGAACCAGAAGCAGCAGCACGGGCCGTGCTTCTGAAAGCACGCCGCCGTGCTTTGCTCTCTGTTTCAGCAAATTGGAAATTTTTCATGAGTTTGGACTAATTTAAGTTTAAATTGCAGATGGCCGAGTATGGGGAAGAAGTTCATGCATTTTTAGTCTTCACTGGACATGATGCAAGAGATAGGCGAGCCAATGAAAGACTAAGCCACTTGAACAAGAGAATCCCTGAACCAAATTTCTATGCTTGCCAAAACAACCTACGCCAAGTTAACCAATGGAACCGATACAACATTTGTGACGGGGCCGTGGAAGAGGGTTTTTGAGCAAACAGGAGAGGCCATAACGGAACTAACAAAGGAATTCTTAGCATCGTTTAACATAAGGAATAATTCAGATATGTGGGATAAAGATGCAATTGAGTTCAGGTGTGGAGGTGTATGGCGCAGAACGTCTTACACCCAACTCGGGATTGATATGAGAATTTACACAAAAGAAGAAATAGAACAAGTAATCTGGACCCACGCAAGGGTAGCATTTGAAAAGGAAGACAATAGCTAGTTTGGAGATACACAGACACGAGCATGAGAATTGTTAGGCTTCGAGGATGAAACAAACCACATCAACGCATCGAAAAGCACAGCCTTACGAGATCCATTGATGAAATATATTCACCAGCTACTAAGCAAGACGCTAACAGCACGTGGCAGAAATAAAGGAGTGGTGAATTTACGGGATCCGTGGGCACTTTACTGCATAAGAAATGAAATTGATTGCAACATTACTTATCTCTTCTGTCAACTTTTCAGAACTAATGCAACAGCTGCAGATCCAAGGACTCCACTAGTCGGTGGCGCATGGATCTACAAGCTTTACAAAGCTTATGATGTAGACGTGGAAGGGACCGAAAATCCAAAACCTATTGCTCTTGACCTCAACCTCTGTTACAGGTTGCAGATAGCTCAAATCCTTAGTGTAGAACCAGAAATTTGAAGGTTCGTGAACAGCCGTGGCCACATTTGGGACCCGAAAAGCCAGTCGGAAATGATGTTGGAAGACGAACGGAGAAAAAGAATTGAAGCTGAATACAAACAAACAAGGATCCGTGTGACCTGGACACAGGTAACTGATGACTGACGGCACAGGTAGTTGGGCATGGGCACGGGCATGGGTTGGTGTTATTTCATGAACTTATTATGTGTGTTTTGAACAATTTACTTTTCGTCGTACTTGTTTATTTGTGTTTGTGTTGGTTTGGATACTATTATGGCCATGAGTGCCAAAGACATTATGTTAGGTACTAAGTTAGCCCGAAAGGGCAAAGGATGGATGATTCCAAACCCAATTTTCAGTAGTTTATGCTTGGTTGTTTGTGGATGTTTGCAGTTTTATATTATACAGGTACCAAAACAGGAAAACGGACGAAAAACAGGGGACGCTCTGTCAAAATTTCGTTAACCCGTAGGGAAGTAACTCTCCATTTTTAGCCATAAATTAGAATTTTTATAGTTTCATGAATCTTGTCACATTGAGGACAATGTGAGATTCAAGTGTGTGGAGGGGAATTACTTGACCAATTGTTTGTCCAACTAATTATAAAAATTCTCTAAAACAAATATTTTTGCAGCAGATAAAGATTATTCTAAACCTAAAAAGAAATCTAAGAAAATTTTTTGCAAATAACCAATCATTTAAAAGTGTAAAAAGTAAGAAAAAGTTTTGTAATATGAGAATAAATTTATGCGAAATATGGCGTTAATACCCAATTCCTCAGTTACTGTGAGATAAACCTCATGCCGTATAAATATTTTTTCGGAAGCTTTGAGTGAGTCATATGTTTCATGTGATTTAGAACTTGTCGCAATTATTTATTTCAAGACCGAATGTAGAGTTGTATAAGGAAGAAGGTAATATTTACACAATTCCATCAAACTCATTACCAAAATTACAAAACCCAAAAAACCGATCACTTTATCCATTTTCACCAGCAAAATACAACACTGGTATTTTACCGGCAGACCCTAAAGAACTGGAAATGCATTCTTTCGATTTCAATTTCCTTTGCTGCAAACACTTCACAAAACCTAGGTTGCCTCCAGAACTTAGGGAGAGAATCTTTCTCTTTAGCAATGAGGTGAGGAAAAAGTTGCGCCAAAACGAACAGAGGCCACCATTATGTGGAATTTCCAAAAACGCAATGAAGAGAAGAGCAAAAAGATATGAACGATGTTTAGGTTGCGGAAACTGGTCCCACGAAGGAAGATGTATAAAAAGTCTAACTCAGTCTCAGCATGAATATACCAAACTAATGAGGGTGGGGGCTATTAGTATCAAAGCCGAACGATCCATTAGAGTTGGAAGTTATATTCAGAACAGGATTGAGGAAGAATTGATCCACATCCTTGACAAAACTGGTCTTGACGATCTGACCTTAAAAGAGTCATTAGGTATAAAAAATAAAAATAAAAAAACTCTCGGAGAAAGAGGAACTAACCATCGAAGACATCTCAAAACTCCCAAACAAGTGGAAGTTGTATTTACCATTAACCCTTGAACCACCACAAAATACCAATTCCGACTCACACTAAACCAAAACCCCTTTTTACCTTCTAAGCTATGCAACCCTTCAAAAAGGTGGAGATTTGAACTTGTTACAAGCTTATTTATCACAGGTTGCATTTTGGCTAAGAGTGTTCACATACTTACATCACAAGTATGATCAGATATAAAACTGAGTGTGAGTGAATATTGTGAGAACGTGACGTTTCGCATAAACGGAAACTCATAAAAACAAAAGTTCTCTCTTTATCACTAACATAAAGATTGGTTATTTTGTTTCGTCTTCTTGAAGCTCACTTAAGGGATAACTATGATCTAAGTTTGCTGTTTTTTTAGAGGATATTTATAAGAGGATTGCTTGAGAACAAGCAATGTTCAAGAGTGGGGATGTTTGATGTATATATAAATATACATCTTTTCGGCATCAAATAATCTCTAAAAACTGCAATTTCTATCCAATAACATAGCATAAAAGACTACTTATCATAATAAAACATAATTTCAGGTGAAACCAAGCCTCAAACGAAGAAACAAGCAAAAAGACGAAGAAAAACAAAGGAAAACACAAGAAAACAAAGAAACACGCCCCCATGCCTCAAGAAACACGCCCCCATGCTTTTGACACAAGAAAAGGCAAAATCTGGAAGCAAAAGCACGGGGCCGTGCTCATCATGCATAGGGCCGTGGACGGAAACACAGAAAAGACAAAGAAGAATTTAGCACATGTCACTAAAAATCACGGGGCCGTGCCTACCAACCACGGGGCCGTGGCCACGTCACAGAAAAGACAAAACAAATCTGGCACATGTCATAAAAATGCACGGGGGCGTGCTCATCAAGCATGGGGCCGTGCCTCACTCTCCGGATTGCCTATAATTAGTGGTTCTTGTGCCATTTGAAGAGCGTGCCTTGAAAAGAATTCTCTCCGATTTTCACTTATAAAAACACACACTAACACTCACTTTGAAGATCTAGTGAAGAGTTTGAAGGTTTGGAGGTCATCACCACTAATCATCATCATCAACCATCATTACCATCATTAAGAAGAAAGATTCATCTACATTTGGTTAGATTGTTCAAAGTTTAATCATGTATTTGTTATTATCAATCATCTTAATGTTTATCATTATGTTCATTATGAGCTAAACTCCTTTTACCATCTAAAATCTATGAAGAGGCTTTGTTTTATTTGATAATTAATCAAGACATGTGATGTAGTCTAGTAAAGTACATGATTATATTACAATTATCTTTTGATAAGAAATGTTTCACCATCTTAAATCACTAAATCAAAGTGGGTGGTTGTTAATATCTTTGGCAATCGTTCATGATCGATTCATGTTCTTGAAAGATAGAAATACTTTGATACATTATCGAAACATGGATCCTTATATTGTACTTAGAAATGATGAGATATAAGTTATGGTGTATTTTTCTAAACCTTTGTAATCCGAAAATGGCTTTGCTTAGGATATCAAATTAGTTAAAGAAACCATATGTTAACAGAATCTGTAATTATAACCTACATAAATCAACCAAGGGGAGGTTGTGTGATGAACTACAACCACCCGAAGTTGTTAGAATTGGTATTTGAGAAATCGAAGTCAATCCTAATCTTTCTACTTTACGAAACTACTTGTCAACTCAAATCGACATCATTGAGATGGTATGACATTAGGAGAGGGTGGACTTTAAAATGCGCATACCATCTCCTTAGTGCCGAAGATGCTCACTTAAGGCTTAAGGAGCTATCTATCATATATTGCTACGGCAAGTTTCTCACATGTCCACATATTAATTATCAATGCTAAAATGGAGTGGATTCTTGATCTTAGATGGTAACCTTCGCATAATTGAACAACTCGTTTAGAATCTCTTTTTTCGGTCACCTATATATTATATATATAAGTATTTATATTTTATAAAAAAGTTAAAAATCAACCCCAACATGATTAAAACCTCCGATTGAAGTAAAACAACGATTTGTTATTAGAAACCTTTGTATCCACGGATCGGTACTTGGTTCTTACCAATACTATTCTACATATACGATAGGTACACTTGTCTATTTTGTGTGTGTTTAGTCTTTGTAGAAATCACTTTTATAAATTTAAAACACGATCTTGTGCAAAAGCTAAATATCCAACCTTTCATATTTATACAAGCTACGCGCATGCACATCAAAGTTTTTGGCGCCGTTGTCGGGGATACACGGTACGTTTTTAAGAACGATCCAAGTTTTAATTTAATCATTGTCTATAATTGTACAAATTTTTAACTTCTATTTTATTTTATCTTTAATTTTTACTAAATATTAAACTATATAATTTTACGGCTAGCCTACTTTTTACCTTTAGTTACCTTACTTTACTTTAGTTTAACTAACTTAGACCTTAGTATAGTTTAAAATAGCTTAGCCTAACTCGTAGTTTACTTAGACTAACCTTTAGATTAACTTTAGCTAACTTTTAGTTTAGTGTAATTTTGATTTAGCCTCATGTATGTCCTCTACTGCTTGGCTCAACTGGTCTTGAGTGTGCGTGTTTAACCTAGTGAGCAGCCAGGGGCGCGGGTTCGGGCCCTGGCCAGCCCACTTTTGCCTTTTTATTTTTTGTTTGATTTAATGTTTTATTAATTAATCAATAAGTAATAATAAACATAAACTAATATTATTTTATGTAACCAACATCTTATATTGACGTTTTTTGAATGTTCACTCGTCGTTGTATTTTTAACCATTATATATATATATATATATCTTTATAATATATTTAAATATATATATATATACACATATATATATACGTTTTTGTTATTAAATAAATAGTATAATAAATATAAAAGAAGAAACTATACGTTAACTATAATTTTTTCGTACACGATTTTCGTTAAAGATTCGAAATACATACTCATTAAAAATAATACGTATTGTGTTTATATATTTACTTAATATATTTATTTAAACGTTATTATTACATATTATAATTAATTACTTTAACATTTATCTATTTAAACGTTTATATAATTGTGTTTTATTTATCTAGTAATTACAATTATATTTTATATTGGTATTAGTTATATAAAGATATTATAATATATTTTAAAAGGTTTAAAATCTAAGAATATAATATGACCTAATAATATTATAATTATCGAACTCTCATATACGATCTGGTTCATTAACTTAGCATATTCGCATTCTATCTTCCTTTATAGGTTTTATCGTCAATGCGTGATATTCGCGAATCATCATTCTTAATATTCTCTTTCACCTTTGTTCGTCTATTGAGGTGAGTACCACATTCCCATATTTTACTCGTTTTCTACGTTTTGGGGACATATGCGTAAATTATATTTCTCACATATACTTATACCCAAAACTGCAAGTATTGTCTTATGTGCTAACGAATTTTATACCATACTTGTTATGTGCTTATTTGCTTTATGTGAACCGCATTCGGAGAGGCCCAACATAATCTCAGAATAGTATGATCATACGCCAGTCGTTGTAGCCATTGTGCTTCTCGACATCTCATTTATACTTGCTCATTGGTTAATTTGTTATTCTCATATGACTTGTTGCACTACTTATTTTGATATATTATATGTACACTAAACTGATGTGTTGCTCACTCAACCATGTGTTAAAAAATCTACTTTAACGCATATGCAGGTTATCGTGTGATGTGAAGTAGTTGAAGTTGGAAGATCACTTAAGGAATTATATTAGAGAAAATCTAATGAGACAATTATTTTTATGGTTATACTTGTTTGATGCTTTATTTGTATTTTCGGAATATTGAAATGAATTATGTATTATTTGAAATTTATTAAATAGATATTGAATTTTCCGATATTGCTTAATAGTACCTTGAGAGCTGTGGGCAATTAGTTCACGCCCCAGCATTTCCACCATAGGTTGGGGTGTGATAGTGGTTGTCAACGGGTCTCTATTGAAAAGTGAGTCCTTCTTCAGCGTTATGTACATAACGTTCTCCACCAAAACGCATCCGGAAACGCTGCGGGGGCAGTGTTTCCGTGCGTTTTGGCCCAAAACGCGCTTCCACAACCCTCCATTACGGATGGTCTTACAAAGTTACAAACGTAACTTTAAATGTTGTATTAAATGAGATTTTTTTAATATTTATGAATTATGAAATTATTATTTATATCTTGTGAATCCATAAGGTATGTTATTACGTATATTATTAAATTTATTTTTTTTCGTTGTATTTTTTTAACCACTCATGTATTACACGGGCTATATTATAGTTTAAACTAATGTAATACAAACATTATTTATATTTCAAAAGTAGGATAGCAATCAAGATCATAATATAACTTTAGAAACCTACTTTCTGGTACATATTGTAAGAATAAATATATTATATA
The DNA here is from genome assembly GCF_021521415.1 of Bidens hawaiensis. Classification (NCBI taxonomy): domain Eukaryota; kingdom Viridiplantae; phylum Streptophyta; class Magnoliopsida; order Asterales; family Asteraceae; genus Bidens; species Bidens hawaiensis. The sequence goes on from NW_027491927.1 coordinate 530,518, forward strand.
TATATATATATATATATATATTCATATGGCCATCATTATCATTTATATAATAATAGATCAAAATAATTAATTATACCTTAATATATATTAGCTTAGTAATTGTTGATGGGCCATATTACTCTTAATAGCTAATAAAGGGTTTCCCCTTGGGTGTATATATAGAGAGAATAAATTAACATCATAACTTAATCTCACACACATAAGAAAATCATGTGTCTCCTCTCTCTTCTAAACTGGGTTCCTCTCAAGAACCCTAATCATCCTTAACTATACATCCTAAAGGGGAAATCGATCAAGATGACAAACAAGTCGACTACATCATACCCTGCTGCGGTTACTACTCTCCATGTTGTAACAGGTACACATATAATTGTAGGTTTATCATATTATTCATGTTTTTCATTATCACCATGAGAAATTGATCAACATGTGATATCAGAGAAATGTTGTTTAATTGGTTTTTCATGGTTTTCCATTAAATCTGGATTTAAACCGGAAGACTTGAATCTAAAATCTTAATAAAACCTAATTTTAATTTTTTTTATGCTTGTACTCATTGAATTTGGTTTATAAATAAACTGTTTAAATCTTTTAGAACCCGATTTCACATTAAAAACCTGTTAAAAATTTATGGTTTTTCGGTGATGTTCTTCGTGTTCATCATGAGTTTTTCGAAAATAATGCATATTTTGGTTAAAATTTAGATTATGATTGTGTTTTTCCTAAAATAATTGAAAAACAAATCTCAAAAGATTTTTTGAAATCTGAATAATTATTAAGAATATAAATTTCAAAATTAAACAAAACTTGGAGATAAAATTAATCTCTAACAATTTGAACCAAAATATTATTACCTTAAATAATTTTGGATTTTAATGCTTACCGAAATCTCGGTCAAACTGAGATTTCATCAAAACCGAAATCTCATTAAAATCGAGATTCCATTAAAAACCTAAAACTTATTAAAAATCGAAAACCCAATAAAACTGAGAACTCATAATTTGAATCAAGAACTCATTACAAAACCGAAAACCAAAAACTTTTCTAATCCAAACAGGTTATTATTAACTAATTAAATGTTTTGTAAATACTTAAAACTTATAAAACTTTTACAAAACATAAAAGCTTTACTTGAATGAATTTTGATGTGTCACTTCTGCCCAAAGTTGATGTGTTACACATCTACTCCTCATTCAAGTCTAATTACAAAGTTTTGTTAATTTTGATTACATGATTTAAATGTCTCATTTATGCCCAAAGGTGATGTGTTACATTTATATCCAGCAAAGTTAACTCGTGCATAATTAAAATAATTGTCTCACTTCTGCCCAAAAGTGATGTGTTACAATTGTTTTGCACACATATACTTAAATAAATTTTAATTCTGCCCAAAGGTGATTTATTTTTTGTTAGAACTTTTAATTATAGTCTATTAGTTTGATGTTAATAATAGACATATCACATCTTCAATAAAATATAATGATCCTTCATTAATCTAATGATTATAAATTTTAATATGTATTATTTTAGTATCCCATAAAATTACTCACTATAATTTTCTTCTATAAATAATTATCTCATTAAAATAATCCACTCTAATCTCAAACCCAAATATGTTTTGCTTCATAAAGAGTTTCATTAACTTTTAGCTCTTCTCGTTTTTTGATTATCATCAAGAGATGACCATCTCGTTGCTCCTAATAGTAATAAATAAGAAACCTAGAGCATGAAAAAATGGGATGAGTCAAACATAATGTCTCTTCTGATAATCAATAAACTCAAGCTATCAAATAGAGTTATCCTAGATTTGGTTTTTCCTAAAACTAATCTAATATCTATTAAATAATTAAAATAACTCATAACATGCATGTGTTCCTTGAAAATTCTAACCATAAGGTTAAATGGCATTACCGAATATATCATAATATACAGTGTTATGACCCATAAAAATTAAGAGCTCACACATGGAAATAAGTACACTTTTCTTATGCATTACATACTAAAATTTTCTATTATTACAATTTGGTGCCTTAAAAATCAACTATAACACTCAGAAGTACTAAAGAAAAATGAGTGTGTTGATCAGCAATATATGTACAAGAAAAAAAATGTCTGGTACCGAAAATAAGATGTTATTCAACTCACTACCACTAAAACCTAAAAGAGGATAATTCTAAGGTTCATAGACAAAATACAAGTATTACTTCTAGCTCTTTCTCTAAGGAGAAGTCTCATTGCAAAAATATGTCATTAGATTAGGCATAAGCAACAAGACTATCCATAATTCAAAAGAACAACTGGCTAAAATTGATAGTTGTATATTAATGATATTTAAGTTTACTAATCCTAATATTCCCATTAACACATGATTGGTTGAGTCTAGTTCTATGTGTTTACCCGAAATCAACAAATAACTAACATGAGCGTTAGTGACAAATTTAAATGTTAAGGTTATTAGAACCATGATAAACTGTCTTCTAATTACGCTTTATGATAACTTAAATAGTCTGGAGATTAATCAGAATTTAGTCTCAATACTTAAGCTACATTATGACAGTTATGAGGTTTGCATAGCCTACATAAAGTCACTCTTACCTTAAACTCTCATATCATTTGTTATCAATATCTGGATTGAAACAATTATAATATAGAACTAGATGATACTATATACTTTCACAAATTTTGTTATCATGTAAATAAAAATTTAACAAAATACAAATGAGACCTATAAAATTCATCCATTAAAACCAAATTTCATGAGAAATCATGACATGGTTGATGAGGGTGATTTTTCATCTAATCTCATTCTTAGTGATTTTAATCATGTGTTAGATGCCCTAAACATTACTTGGCATAAGGAATAAGTATGGGTCCACCATAAGTTATATTTCACTGACATTCATGGAATTATTCAAACGGAATATTCAGACATAATTCTTTTATCATTTAAAAGGCTTTTACTTGTATCTAATCTGTCTTCTATGGTCCACAGTCTTAAAGAAATCCATTCATATATACTTAATACGATTTCTTCTAAATATGTCCCTAAGTTTGTTATAACATCTGGACGTTAATGAAATCAAATCAAGTCTAGCACATATATATAACAAATTCCCATGTCAAGTACATCATTGAAACTTCTCTTGTATATTTCTTTGAGATATTAAAGATCAGTGGGAGCCTTAAGTGTCTCAATCATAACTTACAAGATTTGCAAGAGGTGGGGGAGTGAAAACTTTATATTATCTCAATTACACCTCTTGTACAAGACGCTGCTCCATCACAACACTATTCTATCAAAATTAATCTCTTTAGAATTTACAATCTCTGACAAAAGTTTCATTGTTGCTTAAAGTGAGCAAATTCAGATTTCTTACTAAACTAATCCTCAACAAGAGAAACTCCAACAACTTATATTATTAACTTGTTTCTCTGTTAGAATCTATTGGTTTATAAATATTAACCCTAAGCATGCTAATTTCCTAACGGTTTCTAAGGTCAGTGGGAGCAATAAAAGTCTTTATAATGACTTGACAAAAGTACAAGAGACGGGGGAAGAGAGTCATTAAATTTTACTCCGAATTTAACTCCGATTACACCTCTTGTACACCATACTGTACCAACTCTTATACACTTAGAATCCTGAAAATGATAGCAACCTAACCAATAGTTAATTTATGAAACTGAAACCTCAAATAAACCCAATAATCAACTCAGGAGGTCATCTAGGTTTTAAAACCTACTAACTTTGATGATTATGTAACCTCCCTAACTAAGTTGAAATAGATGTTGGAAAGTTTAATGATCCTACCCCTTATAATTAAACCATTAGCATGAATCATAATTGACTCCATAAGTCAGGCTAACGTTTTGAGATTTGGTTGAATCACCTAAAGGTGTTCATAACTAAACTAAATCCTAACACAAACGTTAAGACACAAAGAAGCATGATTGATTGATAAAGGTTATATTCAAGGAGAAACCAATTATCAAAGAATCTTCTTACCTATATTACAAAAGATTTCTTTAAGTATCATTATTGTTCTAGTAGCTTATAAAAGTTAAGAGCTACATTAGACGAACATTAAAACAACTTTCCCTAACAATCGGCTTACATATTTATATGTTCATAACACAACCTAAAAGTTATAAACTGAAGGTTAAAGAACATTTAGTCTATAAGTCAATAAAATCCATATATGGGTTAATGTAAACATCAAAATGTGATGAAATCTTTATACAATTATTTTCATCAAAAACCTAGTGGATTAATGTACCTACCTCAAGATGAGTGGGAGAAACTAAAAACAAACTTTTCTTTATATAGATGACATTCTTCTAACAAGTATATGTTACATAAGTCAAAGCATTGTTCGTACATACTTTTATGTGATAGATCTCAGAGATATCCCTTACATAATAGATATCATAACATTTTGAGATAGACCCAAAGGGACGTTAGTTTTGTTCAATAATTTTTATCTTAAATGGGTCCTTATACATGTAACAAACAATATTGCTCTATTTAGAGGATAATAGGATCATTGAGATTATTACTTTATGCTTCATTAAGTAGAAGCCTTGTGTAGGTTCAAGTCTATACTCGTTTATGTATTACTCAAAATTGCAACACACTAGATATGTCTATATTAATGTTAAACATCTAAAAGAGTATTAAAATATCTTTAAAAGAAACGAAAGACTATAATTTAGAAGAAGAAGTGAGAATTCAAACCGATAGATTACTCTAAACTTTGTCATATTCAAAGATAAGAAAATGTAATTTTTGGAATATATTCTTATGACAGTAGATAAATCTATCTCATGGAGGAGCCATAATGAACTGATAACAACAACCTAAGTCATAAGGACATAATATGTTGATTAATTACAATGTTGTAGAATATTTATTAGTGAACTCAGAAGTTTTATTAAAATACAGATAAATTATATATTGAAGACTAATTGTGATAAAGTCAGCTACCATGTTTTCTCAAACAGTAACAGTTTGAGAGGTGCTGCATTAAATTTCGATATGAAACTAATTATTCGTTTATGAATGAATTGAGGAATCTAAATATTCGTATCGAATACATTCATGATATGCTTAAGGATCCTATAACTAAAGGTCTACCCGTAAGTATTATGAAAGCGCTTATAATCATGAGTGGTTTATTGATGACCATGTACAACTGCATATCGTACTATGAATGATTAACTATTAATATTTCCTCACTAGTTTTGATTTTGTATGTCTCTTAATATGTTCAGCATGCATAATGATGTATAGACAAATTATTATACAAATCAAACGTTTGAAGGGCTTACTTGAAAATTTTGATCATAACTACTTAGGTTTTAAATAAGGATTGCAATATGATTAATGGGGGTCTTGAGCTGATGTTCAATTTAATGACTATATTTCTCTGCTCCAGTTTAAGTTTAAAGCTAAAATGAGTGTTAACTCCTTATCAGGCTTATCTAATACTCATAATAAATGATTACTCGGCCAAGTGGGAGAATGTAAGAATAAATATATTTTATATATTTATTTATATGGCCATCATTATCATTTATATAATAATAGATCAAAATAATTAATTATACCTTATTATATATTAGCTTAGTAATTGTTGATGGGCCATATTACTCTTAATAGCTAATAAAGGGTTTCCCTTTGGGTGTATATATAGAGAGAATAAATTAACATCATAACCTAATCTCACACACATAAGAATATCATTTGTCTCCTATCTCTTCTAAACCGGGTTCCTATAAAGAACCCTAATCATCCTTAACTATACATCCTAAAGGGGAACTCGATCAAGATGACAAACATGTCGACTACATCATACCCTACTGTGGTTACTACTCTCCATGCTGTAACAGGTACACATATAATTATAGGTTTATCATATTATTCATGTTTTCCATTATCAACATGAGAAATTGATCAACACATATATTTCAAGAGTGACCTTGTATTTCTTTAGTTTCAATAACCGTGGAGCCCAAAATTATCCTTCATATTTTAAGAGCTTATAAATTGCGTCTTGATTACTCATAACTCGTACGTATAGCGCACATCATTAATAGTTAATGAATATCTTTGAATATGTAAAATCGATCCTACTGTTTCTCGTCTATTATTCTATTAACATCTTATGGCAGATGAGGTACTACTATAACAAACTAAGATTAACTCATAATAGTGGTTAAAGAAGTTTAATTTTATAAATGCTAAACCTATGGCTACAACCACCATCTAAACCAAAGATAAGGAAGATGGAGTGTTTGACGGTACAAGGTATTAAGGTATGATCGGGAGCTTGCTTTATCTAACTACAAGACCCGATATTATGTATAGTGTGAACTACTGTACAAGATTCAAGAAAATCCAAAGAAATCACATGGTGAAGCCGTCAAGAGAATCTTTAGATACACTAAAGGAAACTCAAAACTTGGTTTATGGTATTCTAAATGGTATCCTAAAGAAGAAGGCATCCAAGTAATGTGTTTTGCGTATGCGAATCTTCAAAGATGCAGAATAGAGAGAAAGATAACTAGCTAAACTCTAATAATGCGAGGGTTATTATTGAGTTCCTCGATTATTGAATCTAAAAATATGCGTAGTCGCACACGACATAAATATACTTGTCAATTTCTAAAGTAATATTACTTTTGGAATGTGAATAATGTATGTATTACACTTGTTTACACTGGATACCGGATCCAAACATATTTGATATCCGATACAAATATTGGATATATGATCTAAACATCGGAAATCCGATCCAATCAATGACAGAGACCCTGTGGTCTAGAAAGGATAGCATTCTTCGTCCGTATCTCTATGTTCTAGAAAGAAAATAGATATTAATGATCATGCCATAAAGACATCATCTTTTTGATCATATAGATTCATTAAGATTGTATGAAGAAATTAGTTTGTGCTAAAGTGGCAATTAAAATAGCATAGCCATTTATATATTTCTTGAAAGATACTTCGTAATTATTTTCTAAATAACTATATAATCAATTATTATTATTATTATTATTATTATTAGACCATCCTCTATGGTGAGGGGCTTCGAAGCTCCTCCCCAGTGCCACGTCAACGCCACGTGGGCATTGGGGGCTTCAAAGCCCCACCCCAAAGATGCCCCTCTATGATGAGGGGGCTTCGAAGCCCCTTTAATATTTATTTTGTTTATATAAAACTAAAAAACCAACAACTTTATTAAACTTAAAATATAATAAAAATCAAACTAAATTAAACTAAAAAAACATAAAAAAAACGTACAAATAGAAAAACAAAAAAAATAGAACTAATATTCGGCTTCCGAGTCCTCATTTGCGTATTTTGCCATTATCCTTGCTTTTTTTTTCCTCCAAAAACGCCCGCGTGGCCGGATCTAGATGCGAGAGATCATTTCCGAGGAGCTTGAAATCCTTCTCTCGTTGCCGCTCAGATTTAGACTTCTTTCTTTCTTCATGCATGGCTTTTTATTCCGTATGCATCGTTTTTCTTTCTTCATGGCTTTGCTTTTTCTCCTCACGAAACTCTCTAAGTGAAAGCTCCATGTTGTCAAACCGCACGCTCACGTCGGAACTCATCGAGGATATCGTTCTAGTGTGACATTCGTCAGTTTCCGATTCGATTCATTTTGCCTCCGTATTATAAACCGACCCGATTTGTATCCCGAACCATTCGATATTATTAAAATGATAGATTTTATGTTTCATAATCATCTCAAGCTTGTCGGATCGCGAAAACACCTTTTACAGCTCTTAAAATCCTCCTATAACGCTCAAAACACCTTGAAACGAACTGCAGGGACCAAATATGCCAAACAATCAAAGTTGTAAACCAACCCCACCCCACCCCTAGGGGCGCCGCGCCGCGCGGCCACCAAGGGGCAGGGGGTAGCGCGGCGCCTAGCTACACCTGCAGTCACAAGTTCGTTTTTCCTTGTTGTTTTGTGCACTGTTTGACCTTTTTAACATACCTAATTGTATGTAAATTCTTAAAAGAAACATTATACTCAAACCCTTACTCCTTCCCTATATAAACAAGACCATTCCGTCTTCTTTTGGTTGCTCCTTCTTCTCCAAAAACTCTTTCAATCTAAGATCCAAGTATCATTTTCTTAAAGTTCTTAATTCATCTTCCACATTAATGCTAATCTTGTTTATAACTAATTCTTGTTAATTAAATATTGTTATTACAACATATATATAATATTTACCCATTGTTTCCTTCGGCTTTCACTTCTCTGGTCATGGTCGGTTGAGGTGAAATGCTTATAAGGCAAGGCTACATGGAGGATTATTGTACTCCTTGAATAACTTTCTAACTTGCTTAATGTTTACTAATCTTGTTTAGTTTCTTTTTATTTTAGTTTGTAAACTTATTTTTGTAAGTTCCATGGTATTGGGTATGTGGCCACCATTTTCGGTTTCATTCCGAGTCAAGAGCCGAACCAAAACCGAACTCTTGTTTAAATGCTTTATATTTAAAATGATTTACTAATATGTTACAAGTAAGATTTGTGTAATATAATTTATAAGTTCATTTTAATAAGTTATATGGTATTGGGTATGTGACCACCATTTTCGGTTTCATTCCGAGTCAAGAGCCGAACCAAAACCGAACTAAACCGAGTTCATCCTCTTAGACACACTAGACGTGTTTTGGGTCACCGAATCTCATTTTTCTTTAAAACTATATTATGAAACTTATTTTAATTGTTTTCTCAAAATACTTGGTATGTCGGATCCAACTTGATCTTATAACAAGGTTGGACCGACAAAGGCAAACACTCGCTTAACGGACGTTGAGGTTCTTCCCAATAGAACTACACACTTGGTTAACATTCTTTTTATTTTTATTGAGTTATCTCATGACATGTATCACTTAGGAAATGTCAGGTTCGGGTTTGAAAATTTATCAAGACCCGAACCGACTAAACCGAACACTCCTAAAAATCTCGTTTTAGTATCTATTTAACAAAGGGTTTTGCATTATCGCAACTATACCGTATATATATTTATTTAACAAAGGTCAAGTAAAACTAATGAATAGAATATCGAGACCCGATTTCGAGCAAACTTACTTTTCAAAAACCGTTACTTTAATTTCTCAAGTATTTACTTTTTAAACCTCAAACTTTGATTAATTATTTAACTTGTCATTTTATTTTACTTTAAAGCCTTCCAAGACCATCTTCTAAACCAAAAACCTTTTAACCTAGACCTCACTCATTAAACTTATTATCTCGGTGTATCACAAACAACCTTTCAAGTTATTTATTTCATGTGAGTAATCACCCCCCCCCCCTTTACGCTTTTATACTTTTGGGGATGGCATTCATACCATATTCAAACTTCCTTGTTTTATGATCTCATTATCAAATCCACAATTCAACATTATGTGTTGTACGAATATTTGCTCGATCTTTGTTTATGCCTCAATTTGATTATGTGCATGAGTGTTTATTGTTATGTTGTTGTTGGAACGCAATAAGTATGATCGTACGCTCCCACTAACTATCCTACCTTAAGTGCGGATAGAACAGGGCATCATTCTCCGAGTATTTTGGTTGTTACCAAATAGAAAGAAGCCACAGTTATTTACTTTACATTTACAATGGTTGCTTGCTTTATTCGATTTTCACATATGAATTGTGATTTTTGCCTCATTATATACATACGTCAAAACTAGTGTATTACTCACCAACATTCATGTTGATCAAATCTATTTTTATGCATGCTACAGGTTTACTATTTGATTGCTTGTGAAGATTGAATACTCATCACTTAGATCATACCTTTAGGATACTTAAACAAAGATTGTGTTGATGTAATTGTTTGTATTTTATTGTGAATAACTGTATTTGTGATTATTGACTGAAATAAACAAGTTGAGTAAATATTGTCACTTTAATAGTGTCATCGCGTTCTTGAGCAATCCGTTGCACCTCGGCATGTTCCGCCGCCTTTGGTCGGGGTGTGACTGATTGGTACCAGAGCCATGACTATAAGATAGGCGGTTATACGTAACGGCTTAGTATAGTTTTTGCTTTAGGGTCCTTATACGTGATTGCCCTGCTAGATTGTTCATTGCGCTTATTTACTTATCTACTTGTGTATTTTATTTAATCTCATATATACATATACACAAGCACTCAAAACATTCTAAGGAATCCTTACTGTCACACCCCAACCTACGACGGAACACGCCGGGGCGCGACATTGATTGTATCATAGCTTAGAAGATACTAAGTAAAATACACGTGTCAATATCTAAACTATTCATTCATATATCAAATTTCAACGCACAAACATTGTCTCAAAAATATCATTACAATAAATATTCAAAACATAAATAACTTAAAGCAAATATGTTCTTCAGCAACCTAAGGTATCAACTAACTTCAATGCTTGATTCATCCAATAAAGCTACCTGCGTCATGCGTGAAAATGTATATTTTTGTCAACATAACGTTAAGCAAGTAAACCACAGTTTTTGAGTGTATATAATAATAAAAGGACAATTCCATGCAATAATCGTACATTACTACAACTAGTAAACAATAAATAAAAGTTGTCTTTTTAATCGAATCGCACTGATAACGGTTTACTTCGACGGCGTATGATCATACTAATGAGGACGAGGATGAGATACCAACCAACATAAAATATACACATAGTCATATTCGCACATAACAACTAATTGAGCAATTGAAATTATGCATATAATGGAATTGTAGTGAAAACAATAAGTTGATTTTGAACGCATAACGCTTCCGAAATTGTAAAGCGGTAAAAAGGGGAATAAGAATTTACTTACTTTAACAAGTGGATTAAGTGAGGACGAGATAATAAAAAGAACTATGATGAAAACGGTCAAGCTCCTCGAGGTTTACCGACAAATATTCCTAGTTGTTAATGACAATAAGAATTAAATATAGTCATAATGGAATATTAATATCAAAGACGGGTTTTGAGAGTCAATGCGGTTGTGTGTAACATTAAAATATTGATAGTTACATTTTTGTTAATTACAAGGGTTATTATTATATTTATTAATGTTGTTGTTATTATTATTATTATTATTATTCGATCTAATATTATTATTTATGTTTGCTTTCTTTACATTAATAAAATAGATATTTAATACAACAATACATACATAAAGGCGTAAAAGCTAAGACGAAAATGAGTAGTTATAGTGAACAAAAGTTTGGGTTATTAAGCGAGTTGTTATTGCATACATATATATTCATACGTACGTACGTACGTACATACATACATACATACATACATGCATGCATACATATATATATACATATATATACACACACACATATATATAAAGATTTTATGAAGAAAAAATAAAGTTCAACGAGAAAACAACAAGACTAGAGGTTCGGTTTATCAATTTTACGCTTATTAAATGTTATAAACATATATTAATATAAAAAAAATGTTTTAAAGGTATTAAAAAAATAAATACATAAAAAACTGGGTCCGGGGGGGGCTCGAACCCGCGCCTGGACCGGTTCCAGGGTTTTAAGACCCCACGCACCAGCGATTGGGCTGGTGTGTTGATTTGTTAGATGTATCATATTGCTTAATTTTAACCGGTTACTCACAGAACCCATATTCAACAAACAAAACCTAAATCTCATACGGCTTAATTGGTTAACGAGTGTCTGAATTGATTTAGGGTTATTGTTTGCTGGCCAAAAACGATCCAAGTACATAAATTAATTACCGATATGATGATGTAGGGTAAACGGCGAATAGGGTTTCACGGATCCAACTCGATATCAAATACGATCTTAATGAACTTGTATGATTTAATTAGGTTAGGGTTACGGTTCGCGAGTTCGAGGGGGATGTGTGTGTAGGTTTAATTGAAAAATGGTGACGTTTATATAGTTCATTAGGGACCCTTAAAGCCGCGGTTCGTTTTGGTATGTTAACTGTCAATTGTAACTATTTTCCATGTTTGGAGTGTCGGTGTGACGCGTATAAGGTAAGCAAATGATTTGATTCATCAATTGTAAGGCCCCGTTACCGGTAACCCTACTTTCATGTTGGATTTACTCATAAACACAGTTCTAAATATCAGAGTTAATTAAAACATTTACGCGGAATATAAAACTTTCATAAAACATTACAATATTCCATAACTTATCTCAAAACATCCTTTGTTTTTCACATTAAAACATTAAAATTAAAACATCATAAGTCTTCAGATGCCAGACTCTTGTTCAGTGCCACGTGTCTCCTCAAGCGAGCTGCCTCATCCTAGTCACCTGCGTGCATACTAAAAGTCAGCTACGCTGAGTGAGATCTAGATAATCACATAATCATACCATTCACATAACATTATATTCTTTCATTCGTACTTTCATACTTTCATACTTTCTTACTTTCTTACTTTCATACTTTCTTACTTTCTTTTGTATTAACTTACTTTCATATCTTACGTTATAAAGAGCATTACGCCCTACATTCCTCGAGTATTATTAGGGCTCGGTACCCTCCTTCCTCGAGTATTATTAGGGCTCGGTACCCTCCTTCCTCGAGTATTATTAGGGCTCGGTACCCTCTTTCCACGAGTATTATTAGGGCTCGGTTTCCCTCTTTCCACGAGTATTATTAGGGCTCGGTTTCCCTCTTTTTTCGAATATTAGTAGGGTTCGGTTCCCTAGTTCTCGAATATTAGTAGGGTTTGATTCCCTCTTCGTTACCATACAACCATACATCATACCTCGAGTATTATTAGGGCTCGGTACCCTTTTCGTAACCATACAACCATCCTTTCCTTCTTTTATTAACTTTATCACATTCATACACATAAGCATACATATCATACTTACCTTAACTTAGCGTTACAACCTGACAGTACGTGCAATATCCGAAGATCGTTCACGTACCGTTAAGCCATCATTCATACATTTCACATTATTCACATAAGGCATACACTTATCTCTTAGGATAAGCGTATTAACAAACATATTGAGTATGCACACAGCCCCGAAAACATAACACATAAATGGGGCTAGAAACTCACCTGAACACGGTTACGTTCACCGTTAATCGTAATCCCTTTCTTCAGTTGTGCACGGCTGACTGTATAACAAGTATACGTATCAATTAACTATCACTTCTCATAATGTATTTCTATCTTTATATGACCCACAACGAACGGGGGTCCGGGGGCAGCGCCCCTGGCAGCGGGGTCTAGGGGCGGCAGCCCCTAGCAGGGTCCAAGGGGCAGAGCCCCTGGCTGGGGTCGAGCTGCCAGGTCAGCTTGGAAAAATTTTATTTCCATTAACTGTCTTAACACATTTTTCATTAGGTTTTTAATTTATTTTCTAATCGAACTTGGCTTTAGGCGAAGTTAAACCTCAGGCGAACTTGGCTTTAGGCGAAGTTAAACCTCAGGCGAACTTGGCTTTAGGCGAAGTTAAACCTCAGGCGAACTTGGCTTTAGGCGAAGTTAAACCTCAGGCGAACTTGGCTTTAGGCGAAGTTAAACCTCAGGCGAACTTGGCTTTAGGCGAAGTTAAACCTCAGGCGAACTTGGCTTTAGGCGAAGTTAAACCTCAGGCGAACTTAGCTTTAGGCGAAGTTAAACCTCAGGCGAACTTATCATCAGGCGAACTTAGCTTGCAGGCGAAGTTCATCAGGCGAACTTAGCTTGCAGGCGAAGTTCATCAGGCGAACTTAGCTTGCAGGCGAAGTTCATCGCTTGAAGGCGAAGTTGCCCAGATGAAGGCGAAGTTGCCCAGATGAAGGCGAAGTTGCCCAGATGTCCGCTGTTTCGGTTTCTGATCAACATTTCGGGCGATTTTAACACCCTTGTTAAGGTTCAATACCACCCACTACACTTCCCGACCATTTTCGGTCGTTTATACACTAAAAGCTCGGATCTTTAAACTTCCAAGATCAAGAATCATACCTTTTGAGCTTGTTTGGATCTCGTTTATCTTGGTATCACCACTAATCTTTCTCTCTTACCCGGACCTCGCTCGATCCTACCTTCTTTCTCGGCCCGGCCGGCGGCGGTTTTGGGTGTGCTTGGTGTGTGTGTGTTTAGGAGAGTGGGGGAAAATGAAGATATTTTGGGATTTTGGGGGTATTTATATCCCTGAAATCCCATTCTCATTTAACCCATCTCAATTAATCCAAGCCAAGACCCGCTCCTTCCCCGACATTAATCAATTACGCGAAATCACTAAACGTAACTTCCTTTATTCATCATTAAAATTTTAGGATGTTACATCAATTAATCGATTTAACCCGTAAATTATGGTCCAAGAAAGGTAGGGGGTGTGCGTTGACGGTGGGAGAGGGAGAAGGAGGAAGAAAATATATTTTGATTATTTACAATAAGGTCCCAGGTCTATGGGGTTGGATTCAAAGTGGATAAATTGTTAGTTTGGGGGGTAGATGATGTTCAAAGTTATAATCAATTATATAAAAAAATTAAAATAAATAAATAAAATATTAAACAATTACAAACTTTATTGATAAAATACCCTAACCCGGGGTAATGATTAAAGGGAACAAAAAACCTAAAATGTTACAGCATTCACTACTTTAGGAAATTTCGTCCCGAAATTAGAAATTAAGCCGTAACGAAGAGGTGCGGGTACTTGGATTCCATCTGGTCTTTACGTTCCCAAGTGAACTCGAGATCAAATTTAGATTCCCAACGAACTTTGACAAGCGGAATACGGCTACGCTTGGTCTCTTTCTCCATATGATCCACGATTTCAACGGGTTTCTCGATAGCACGCATAGATTCATCAACTCGTACTTCGTCGAGGAGTATGTGGAGATTCCCCTTGGCTAAGAACTTCTTGATATTGGAAACATGAAAAGCTGGATGAACATTGTAAAGCTCAACGCGTAGGTCGAGACGATAAGCAACTTTACCAACCCTTTCAACGATCTCAAACGGGCCAACAAAATGAGGAGATATTTTATTCCTTTTGCCAAATGAACTACCCCTTTCCAAGGAGATACTTTAAGGAGAACACGATCATCAACATTGAACTAGAGAGGTTTACGGCGCTTATCGGCGTAGCTCTTTTTACGGCTACGAGCGGCAAGAAGATTCTGATGAATGAGAGCGATTTGGTCAGACGTTTCTCCAACAAGCTCGGGACCGGTGATTTGCGATTCACCAACCTCGTTGCAACAAATTGGGGAACGACATTTTCAGCCATAGAGAGCTTAAAAGGGTGGCATTCAATACTAGTGTGAAAACTATTATTGTAGGAAAACTCTACTAGTGGTAAGTGAGTATCCCAATTCCCACCAAAGTTTAGTATGCAAGAGCGGAACATATCTTCGAGAGTTTGGGTCGTTCCCTCGGATTGACCATCGGTTTGCAGGTGATAAGCGGTGCTAAGATCAATACGGGTACCCAAAGCGGTTTGCAATGATTTCCAAAGATGAGAGGTAAACCGACCATCACGATCGGAAATGATGGTCAAAGGCGTTCCATGGCGGCAAATGATGTTCTTCACATAGAGTCGGGCTAGTTCGCTTACGGAGGACTTTTCTCGGAACGGTATGAAGTGAGCTGACTTGGTCAAACGATCAACAATCACTCAAATACTATCATTGCGGCTTCAAGTAGTGGGGAGTTTAGTAACTAAATCCATGGCTATGTCTTCCTATTTCCAAACGGGATCGGAGGGTTGCTCGAGCAAGCCAAACGGATTTTGATGCTCGGCTTTAACCTTAGAGCAAGTGAGGTATTTAGATACATATACCGCGATATCTTTATTCAAGCCCGACCAACAAAACATGGAATGAAGATCGGCATACATATTATCCGCACCGGGACGAATAGAGTATCTTGACTTATGAGCTTAATCAAGGAAGAACATGCGAAGATCATCACGATCGGGAACCCATAAACGATCCAAATAATAGAGTAAACCATTATGTTTGGTTTCAAGTTGGATTTCGGCACCACACGACATCTCGTCGTGTAAGTTACCCACGGTGACGGAGACGTGTTGTGCGTCAACGATGCGGTATTGGAGGTCAGATTGGATGGTGACACAATGGAGCAATACGGATTTAACATGACTTTTACGACTAAGAGGATCAGCCATGACATTCGCTTTCCCAGGGTGGTAGCGAATTTCGCAATCATAATCGCTTAACAATTCGGCCCATCGTCTTTGTCTCATATTGAGGTCCTTTTAGTCGAAAATGTGTTGTAAACTTTTATGGTCGGTGAAGACCACACATTTCGTGCCGTAAAGGTAGTGTCTCCATATTTTCAAGGCAAACACGACCGTACCAAGTTCGAGGTCGGGCGTCATGTAATTTTTCTCGTGCACCTTGAGTTGACGTGAACCGTAAGCAATGACCTTGTCTTGTTGCGTAAGAACACAACCAAGACCTTGAATAGAAGCGTCGAAAAAGACAACAAAATCGTCGTTGCCCTCGGGAAGAGCAAGGATTGGAGCATTGCAAAGCATGTCCTTAAGAGTTTGAAACTCTTCCTCTATATCGGAACCCCATTCGTAAACTTTCCCTTTGTGGGTTAGCGCGGTAAGGGGTGAAGCAATCTTCGAAAAGTTGCGGATAAAACGACGGTAATACCCTGCTAAACCAAGAAATGAATGAACCTCCGTTGGAGAGGACAAGGTCATCCAATTTTTAGTGGCCTCAATTTTAGCGGGATCAACGTGAATACCCTTGTCGTTAACAATGTGGCCCAAGAATTGAACTTGCTTTAGCCAAAATTCACATTTGGAGAACTTAGCGTAAAGTTTTTCTTTTCGTAACAAGTCGAGAATGGCGCACAAATGGTCTTTGTGCTCGGTCTCGGATTTAGAGTATATCAAGATATTGTCAATGAAAACAATCACGAACTTGTCGAGGTAGAATTTATAAACACGATTCATGAGGTCCATGAAAACGGCATGAGCATTAGTCAACCCAAAAGGCATAACTCGGAACTCAAAGTGGCCATAATGAGTATGGAAGGCCGTCTTGGGTATGTCATCTTCGTGGACACGGAGTTGGTGATAACCCGAACGAATATCAATCTTAGAGAAACATGCGGCTCCTTGGAGTTGATCGAAAAGATCATCAATACGGGGAAGGGGATAACGATTCTTGATAGTAAGCTTGTTAATCTCATGATAATCAATGCATATACGAAGAGTACCGTCTTTATTCTTAACAAACAAGACGGGTGCCCCATGAAGACGAACTCGGGCGAATGAAACCCTTGTCCGTAAGTTCTTGGATTTGGTTGGAGATTTCTTGCATTTCAGAAGGTGCAAGACGGTAAGGTGCTTTGGCTACGGGGTTTGCTCCGGGTACAAGATTGATACGGAACTCCACTTGACGAATGGGAGGGACTCCGGAAACGTCGTCGCGAAAGACTTCGGGTAAGTCGCGGACTATCGGGATGTTGGAAAGTTTCTATTCTTCATCGGATTTTGCGGGGACGTGGGCTAAGAAGGCGAAATACTTCTTGCGTAAGTAACGTTGGGCTACAAGGCACGACATGAGGTTTAGCTTTGAGAAGGGTCTTTCTCCAAGAACGTTTAGAATCACGCCCCCATCGATAGGGATTCGAATGAGTTTCACGAAACATAAGATTTCAGCATGGTGGAGAGAGAGCCAATCCATGCCAATGATAATGTCGAAGCTACCCATTTGCATAGGATAAAGTCGATAAAGAACTTTTGCCCATTGAGAGTAATCGTGCAATTTCGAATGACAGAGTCAATAGTGATCGAACTACCGTTGGCTATCTCTACCGTGAAGTGCTTAGATAGTTTACTACGTGGCACATCAAGTCTGTATTCAAAATCAAAGGAAATAAAACTCCTATCGGCTCCCGAATCAAATAGTACCGAGGCATGGTGCTTATTAACTAGGAACGTACCGTTCACCACGTCATTCGAGTTTCGAGCTTGATGAGCATTGATGGTGAAAGCATGTCCTTGAGTTCCTCGAGGTGCTTGGGTTTGAGAAGTCGAAGCTTGAGGTGTTGGAGATTGATAGGCTTGCATGACCATGGGTTAGGCTTGAAGAGTTGGAGGAGCCAGGAGTTGGGGTATTTGGGATTGATAAGCTTGCACTTGATAGGCTTGGGAGGTGTAGTAGGGTTGTGGTGCAACATAGGCTTGGTGAACTTGGGCAAGTCGAGGACACGCGTTGCGAAAGTGATTTGGGTCACCACAGTTGTAGCAAGCCCTAACGGAGTTAATGATTGGGGCACGAGGGATGGCTCGGTTGGGTTGGTTTGTCGGTGCGACCCGTGGTGGAGCAGCTTTCACACGAGGTGCTTCTCGACAATATTGGGTGAGGTGTCTGAATCGGTGGCAATTGGTGCACACCCGAGAAGTGGCTTGGGTCGGGTGGTGGCGTTGGCAAGTGTCGCAACATGGGTGTGGGCCGGTGAAGGGCTTCTTGTTTGGAGGGGCTTGTTGGGCTTGTGGTTGGGCTAAGATATAATTTTGGGAGTTGGGCTTTCTCTTGTTGTTGCGGTAGTGGGATGAGTTGTTGTGGTTGTTATTCTTGGAGGATTCAGGCTTAGATTCCTTAGCGGGCTCAGGTGTGGGCTTATCATTGGGCTTCTTAGAACTCTTCCGTGTCAAGGTCCCGACCTTAACGTGGTTCTCGGTGAGGGTACCGGCTAGGGTGATGGCATCATGGAGGGTTTGAGGGTCACGACTTAGGATGGAATCTTGGATTTGCATAGGAAAACCTGAGATGTACTTGTCGATTGCACGTTCAAGGGGAGTGACCATGTGGGGGATGAGAAGGCTCAGTTCATGGAAACGATCATTGTATATGGTATCATTACCACTTTCTTGTTTCAAATTCCAAAATTCCTCTTCCAACTTCCGAAGCTCATGTTTCGGGCAGAACTTCTTGAGCAAGAGTTTCTTGAGGTCATCCCAAGGCAAGGCCATGGCAACCTCGGCGCCAAACGTGCGCTTCTCAACGTTCTACTAATTGAGGGAACTCTTCTTGAGTACGCTCGAGGCGTAAGTGGTTTTCTTGTCCTCAGGACATTCATAATGGAGGAACACGCTCTCCATTTCTTCGAACCATTGGAGGAGAATGGTAGAACCGTCGATACCGAAGTATTCGGGCGGGTTGGCACTCTTGAATTGTTCGGAGTTATGAATGATGTAGTAGCATTCACAGTTTGCAATTGAGAGATGATCGTTGGGAGGGCTTCCACGATGCCCTTAGCATTGTGGGTTGACATGATGCGACCAGAGTTTCCGGTGCGGCGGTTACGGTTTAGGAGGTGAGAAGACATACTGCAAGGGTAAAATATGCAAAGTTTGTAAGACCCGGGTAAATGTCGCAAGTATAGAAATTAACGAAATATAGTAATCGTGCATTGAGGTTGGGATTGTGTTTGAGGTTGAGAATTTCATTACTTAGGAAAAGTTTTGATTATAAAAGTCTTGTCATTTTTAATATTATGAAAACATATCTTAAAATGTAAATGGATTCATTTGTTGGTTAGGGCTTCATGAATCACCATTGGTCCTTCCAACAAAATGAAAAACTTTGAAAACTCAAATAAAATCATTTAAAATCGAATTGAGGGGGTGTTGAAGTAATACGGGAACCACCCCGTATTTACATACTCCTCCCATCAACTTCAACAAAACTCAATACGAAAAAACCGAGTTTAGCCACGAATCACCGTGAATTTGGTTATAAATTTAAGGATGTGATCGTCACATGAACACGTTTGATACAATGAGGGTAGTAGATTCAGGTATGTTTGGTGTGATATGCTTTGGCCTAATAAGTTCCACACCCTTGCCGAACAATCCATGAAGGCAACCAGGTCTCGCGGTTGATTGAGGTTTATGCGCATTGCACTTCCTTAGGCTCGCAAGCCTTGGCGTCAAGGGTTCGGTAAACAAGTGCGTCCCTCTTACAGTTACTACATATCTGTCCCACGAATCATCCTCAAGGATAGGGGAGTGAAAAGGCAGGATTTCTTAAGGAATTTCCCTTTTTTTTTAAAAAAAAAAATCGTCCTAAAGTTTTGAAAACAATTTTGAGAGTGAGGAATAGCCTCGGATTGAGTGTGTGATTTTTTGTACCGTTGTATATGATAAACAATTTAAATATGCTAAGCTATGTACAAAAATTTAAACAGGTAGGGTGCACCTATATGAACAAGTATAGGGACCCTAAGCATGCTACTAGGTCGTTACGTCTAACCACCTATCATATAGCCTTCGGCTCTGATACCAATCTGTCACACCCCAACCTACGGCAGAACATGCCGGGGCGCGACATTGATTGTATCATAGCTTAGAAGACACTAAGTAAATTACACGTGTCAATATCTAAATTATTCATTCATATATCAAATTTCAAAGCACAAACATTGTCTCAAAAATACCGTTACAATAAATATTCAAAACAGAAATAACTTAAAGCAAATGTGTTCTTCAGCAACCTAAGGTATCAACTAACTTCAATACTTGATTCATCCAATAAAGCTACCTGCGTCATGCGTGAAAATGTATATTTTTGTCAACATAACGTTGAGAAAGTAAACCACAGTTTTTGAGTGTATATAATAATAAAAGGACAATTCCATGCAATAATCGTACATTAATACAACTAATAAACAATAAATAAAAGTTGTATTTTCAAACGAATCGCATTGATAACGGTTTACTTCGACGGCATATGATCATACTAATGAGGATGAGAATGAGGATGAGGATGAGAAACCAACCAACATAAAATAAACACATAGTCATATTCGCACATAACAACTAATCGAGCAATTACAATTATGCATATAACGGAATTGTAGTGAAAACAATAAGTTGATTTTGAACGCATAACGCCCCCAAAGTTGTAAAGCGGTAAAAGGGGGATGTGAATTTACTTACTTTAACAAGTGGATTAAGTGAGGACAAGACAATAAAAAGAACTATTATAAAAACAGTCAAGCTCCTCGAGGTTCACCGACAAATATTCTTAGTTGTTAATGACAATAAGAATTAAATATAGTCATAATGAAATAATAAGATCTAAGACGGGTTTTGAGAGTCGATGCGATTGTGTGTAACATTAAAATATTGATAGTTACATTTTCGTTAATTACAAGGGTTATTATTATATTTATTAATGTTTTTGTTGTTGTTATTATTATTATTATTATTATTCTATCTAATATTATTATTTATGTTTGCTTTCTTTACATTAATAAAATAGATATTTAATACAACAATATATACATAAAGTCATAAAAACTAAGACGAAAATGAGTAGTTATAATGAACAAAAGTTTGGGTTATTAAGTGAGTTGTTATTGCATACATATATTCTCATACATACACACACACACACACACATATATATATAAAGAATTTATGAAGAAAAAAAAGTTCAACGAGAAAACAACAAGACTAGAGGTTCGGTTTATCAATTTTACGCTTATTAAATGTTATAAACAAATATTAATATAAAATAAAATGTTTTAAAATTATTAAAAAAATAAATACATAAAAACCGGGTCCAGGGGGCTTGAACCCGCGCCTGGACCGGTTCCAGGGTTTTAACACCACACGCACCACCCATTGGGCGGGTGTGTTGATTTGTTAGATGTATCAGATTGCTTAATTTTAACCAGTTACTCACATATATTCAACAAACAAACCCTAAATCTCATACGGCTTAATTGGTTAACGAGTGTTTGAATTGTTTTAGGGTTATTGTTTGCTGGCCAAAAATGATCCAAGTACATAAATTAATTACCGAAATGATGATGTATAGCGGGTGAACGGCGAATAGGGTTTCACGGCTCCAACTCGATATCAAATCCGATCTTAACGAACTTGTATGATGTAATTAGGTTAGGGTTAGGGTCGAGGGGGATGTGTGTGCATGTTTAATTGAAAAATGGTGACGTTTATATAGTGTTTTAGGGACCCTTTAAGCCGCAGTTCGTTTTGGTATGTTAGCTGTCAATTGTAACTATTTTCCATGTTTGGAGTGTCAGTGTGACGCGTATAAGGTAAGCTTATGATTTGATTCGTCAATTAATCGATTTAACCCGTAAATTATGGTCCAAGAAAGGTGGGGGTGTACGTCAACGGTGGGAGAGGGAGAATGAGGAAGAAAAGATATTTTGATTATTTACAATTAGGCCCCTAGTCTATGGGGTTGGATGCAAAGTGGATAAATTATTAGTTTGGGGGTAGATGATGTTCAAAGTTATAATCAATCATACAAAAAAATTAAAATAAATAAATAAAATATTAAACAATTACGAACTTTATTGATAAAATACCCGAACCCGGGTCGGGTAATGATTACATAACCAAAAGGGAACGAAAAACCCGAATTGTTACACTTACCTTACTTTTATTTAATTTTATATATACACATGCACACACACTCATAATAATCTAAGGTATCCTTACCTTTCCGCAAAACATTAGTTTTTGTTGTGTTTTATGGATCACGAGCTTAACTTGGATCCCGTCGTTTTTAACATCCTTAAAGATTGTCTCATATGAGATGACCACTTTAACTTGTCGAATGCAAGCGTTCCGGTTGCCTCCTTGTATTTTGATGTTAAGACATAAAAGCCACGGTGATACGTGGACAAGTGTTTTTAACATCTCGTTGTATCTCAAATTTTATTGGTTGTTATTATTGTGATTTGAGTCGCAAACATGAAAGACGTGGTGATACGTGCATATGTTTGACTCCACATTTTACCTCATTTTTATTTAAGATTTATCGTCGGGACGTCAACTCATGGTGATTCATGCACGACTTTCCGCCTTTTAAATCTTAAGACATTATTTACAAGTTTCAACGATTTAAATAAATTTTCCCTCTAATTAATATTATTAATCCTCAATCACAAAATTCTCATTTATATAATTTTATTTTTTCGTTATGATTAATTCTCATATGTTTTGATTTCACATAGTAAAGTTATTTTTCATTTTGATTTCACACCAATATTTTCATTACAAGATTTCGTCTATTGTGATTTTTTCCCTCAATTTATGATTATATATTTCGAATTACTCCTAATGACTTTCAATATGTCATCCTTGTTCGTTAAGACTTTTTATAAACAAAATTTTTATCATATGAATTTCATCGTGTTAAAGATTTTATGAAAAAATTTACCTTGATCTTTCAAGTAAAGTCCATTATATAAATTTTAAATTGTCTTTAAAGTCCCAATACAAGACATCATAAGAATTTTATTTTTATAACAATCCCATTTATTTTGAACTATCATTTCGCAATATTGATTATTTAAATTTCTCACAAAATTTTAATACTATATCATATAATACACATAGTAAAATTTTCATTACCCAAATTTATACTCATAACAACTTTCATTATGAAATTTTTTGTTTATTATAACTTTTCACAAACAAAATTAACATTATACGATTCAATTTGTTCTAAAAATTGTTTATTATAGTTTTGCCTAGATTTTTCAAGAAATTCACAAACTTATAGCTTGTAATTGTCTTGAAATCCTCATGCAAAACTTCATAGAAATTCTATTTTTAAAGATGATATCGTTTATTTCGATTTCTCGATTCACAATGCCGGTCATTTTAACTTACCATGATATTTTCGTGACACGATATTAAATAACGAACTTAGTAAAAAAATTTCATTACACAAATTTTTATTCCCAAAACAACTTTCATCATTCATATTTATACCTGATACCAAATTTCGACATTCTATTCACTTATTTTAGTTTCCATATAAGCTACATTTTATTTTGATCCTTATAAATAATTATTTTGCTTCCTCATGACAATCGACTTTTATTTTTACAATAAACTTCTAAATACAAACCCTTTTATCTTAGTTTTCCCATGATATTTTCCACTACTTAATTTTAAGCATTTCAAGAACGACTTACGTTACGCGGGTTGATTTATTTCAAAATTCTCGTAAATAATTTTACAACTTTAGCTGACTCGACATATCGTAACAACTCTCGTTTTAGTGGAAAATTTTTAGCAAAGAAATCGTTGTCATTCACAAACTTGAATCTCAAAAATTTTTATAAAAACTTTACGTTTCAAACATTTGTAGGAACCTCCTAAATAACTTTCTTTAACTCTTATAACAACCTTTTTTTCGAACGTGAGTTTGCTAAAACGCGAACAATCTGTGGTGGTTCACGAAAGTTCCGTTTTCGTGCAAAAATATTAACTTGAAATTTTATTATCAAAAGTTTCATGAATGTTTCAATCATTATTTATAAAATGTGGTATTTTCAATTTAAAACTTATTATTAGTCAAAATTTCTCTAAACGCAACCACAATTTTCCAAACGCCCGTATTCCATCTCAAACTACCACCTTAAATCAAGCCATCATTCCACTTCAAAAGTTTTCCCACACAATAAAATATTTTCTCAAGATGAACGAAACCTAACGTAACAAAGTTATACCCTCATCAACTTAAACCCCATGAAAATCCAAGATGTACAAAATCAACCCAACAAAAAGCCCTAAATACCGACTCTTTTACGCCATGAAAACCTATCAAACTCACTATCCTGATACTCCGAAGACACCAACAAACACATCCACTAATGCCTTGAACATATACAAACCAAAGTTTACCCAACTATGACTCAATCCTTCAACCCATGCTATGTCAAATCACAAACCATGTCGCCACACCGTTTCCATCCAACTACAAAGTTGATATCAAAATAGTAATCCAAACACTTCTTGCAAAATACATGTATAAACCAAATCTCAACCCAAACTAGTCAAGGTCGACTTATCCAACCCATCAACTTAACCTTAACTTAAATAAGCAAACCTCATCCAAATAGCCCAACCACTACTCACACAAGTCATCTAAGCCTAACTCACTCAAACGACCTAAACTCAACAAACCCCATCAATCCAACTCAATAAAACACAACCACACAAGACACCCGAAACACACTCACTCTTCACCAAATCTCCAAACCATTCGCCATTCGAAGCCTAAAACCTCTCCATACACACGCAATCTTCATTTTTCCCTTAATTTTTTTATTATATATATACAACTAGTGTATTTATAACAACCTCATGTGCTCAAACATTCATTTTTTTTAGTTATAAACTCTTTCAAGAATAACGATTTATGTATTAGGCTAATATTTTATAAATCACATTTGAAGAATATAATATTGTCATGACAACTATACTCACTCAAAATTCTATTATGAGGATTTGTTTTCAAAGATAATTAAACAATTATATACGTGTTTTCAAGATTATAAATATTGTCACCTAAGGTGATAATCCCATAATAACTTTATAAATACGAGGTTTCATTTTGAATGTTGGATTCGAGATTTATTCAATAACAAATTACAACTTTCATTATTTTGTATAAACTCAATGATCATGGCTTTACAAAATCCTTTTTGGGACACACTCGTAAATGCTTCATACACTAGATATTGTAACATAAATTTTGTTCGATAAGGATTTATGTGAATTATCACTTCTTTATCAAGCATCATTTCTTTCATGATTTATTATCATCACACGAGCTTTACGTATGAAAAATTCCTTTAACCATTTAACTTACAAGATTTTCATTTTATAGCAATTTAGATGTTTCTCTAACTACGCGTTACCGCAACGCTTTGTTATTATATGCATTATCTTGGAAACAATAAAATGGCTTTACTTGGGAATTCATTTTCGATTTATTTTTATAATTTCAAAAGAGTATATGATACGCGATTTACATATTTCGTCATTACTCCGAGTCTAACAATTATTACGATTTTTTTTTCAATTAATGAGATGTTTCGATGGTAATTTTATGCATATGAGATTTCATTGTGTGTTTTGAATATTCCTGACCGAATTCAAGTTATTCAATAACAATTTGGGTACTACTTTCAAAACCTCATTTTCGCTAAAATTTCATTTACATTTTAAACGATATTTTCATGACTATGTTGTTCATGTTTGAGTATTATGCTTTTCAAGCAAAACACAATTCTATGCATTTTTTTCTTCACATCGTTTTATTTACTCAATCAACAGCCTATGTGCGTCTGTCCGAAAGTTTTGGCGCTATTAGAAACCGTTACTATAATGATGATTATGTAAAATGTTTCACAATAGAAGCCGTGTTCACATTTTATTACATTTTTTCAATGATTTTGCCAAGTTAACCAAAAATTTTATTGATATTTCATGTTTGATATATGGTTACACTATCCCATAAAACCCACCCCATCATGATATTTAATCGTATTTCACGCAATCATATTCTCAAATTACTCATAACCTCAAGTTTGTTCACGTATGAAACTCATCATACGATGTTATTCTTAATGGTATCGTTGTTGATCCCAACCTCATGTTCTCACTTATTGGATTTTCTCATTTCCACTTATCGGATTTTTCATTTTCACTTATTAGATTTCTCATTTCCACTTATCGAAGTCCTCATTATCAGGTTCCATTTATCAACTTTATTTAGTGTAACATTTGGCAAAAAATTTTGTTAATGTAATCACGTTTACCATTCTAATATCATCTTATTAACAAAATCTCTCTTTTTTAAGCTTATATATATTGTAAAGTCAACAAAAAGTCCAAATTTCGGCACGAAATGACAAAAACGTGCAAAAACCTCGGGCAGTGAGCCAGAAAGTAAATAAATTGTTAGGACAATAAAATAATCTCAAAAATTCAAAATATATACAAAAACATATGAGACAATGTAAAAACATAATTTAGGAAGACCCGAATCCCGAAAACCGGAATTATAAGTAAGCACGAGCCAGTACAGGACCCGAAAAGGACCCCACACAAACTATTTCCAAGAAAATGATTTTATGGTCCATATTGTCAGGAATTTGATTTCGTTCGAAGTCTGACAAAAATTATTGAAAACGGGATTCGTTTGGATTTTTAAATCACGTAATACGTTAAACGAATAATCGGAATCACCTAGTTATTGAACAAAACCCCTCACATACCCCCCCCCCCCCCCGGACAACACAACATCCCACCTCCTAAACCCTCCTATCCTGATCCTACAACTAAACCTCCTAATGATTGCTACTTATAGAAGAAAATGTGTTGTAAGTCATCCAAAGCATCCACCCAATCACTCTACTCACCAACACAACACTCTACCCTTCCCTCTCCCTCTCCCTTAAATAAGCTCGGCCGAAACACTCCTAAATACACACACACCAACACAAATTCAAATATTAACACACACACATACATAATCAAGAACAAGGAGTATGAAGGTTTAGAGATTAAAATATCAAGCATAATAGGAAGGATTGAGTCTAGGAAGCACATTACTTTAACTCACTCTTAACAACATATTCAGCTTTCAAAATCTCAAGAAACAAGTAAGTATTAAGTATGAATGATTGATTGTTAGATATGTATGTATAAGATTGATGTTCTTGGGATTGTTTGAAAGATTGAAAGTATGAAATTTTGGATGAATGTGTTTGTGTGTGGGAGCCGTGGGTATATATGTATGTGTAAAAGGAAGAATCAAACTCATATACACATGCATACATTCATCCTAAAGGTCCAACATTGATTGTTAAAGTTTGATTTTAGGTATTGATAATCTTTTGAATACTTGAGATAAACTTGGTTAAACATAATTTTAGGGTTTGTTGTTAGAATGAAAGTAGGTTGATTATTGATTATCAACTTGTTACTAAGGACTTAAATTAGTGAAGAATTATTGTAGGAAATGAACAAAATAAAACTTGTTCATAAAGTGAAAATTTGGGGATTTTTGATTATGGATTAATTAAGGGGTTTTGAAAGGATTGATGAATCAAATAGTGATAAGGGATAACTTAATTGAAAGTAAGATAGGTTGTATGCTAGAAATAGTAGTTGGAAGTTGAAGATTGTTAAAGTTACTATATAGGGAAACTTTAATTTAAGAAAAGTTGAAACTTGGATTTTGATGTGAATACTTGTGATAAATGTGATCAATATATGATAAATAACAACCTTAAACTAAGATAGGGTGTATGTATAAGGCCCCGTTACCGGTGCCCTACTTTTGACGTTGGATTTACCCATAAACACAATTCTAAATATCAGAGTTAATTAAAACTTTCGCGGAATAATAATAATAGTCAACCATTCATTACAAACAATCGTAATTTGTCTTTTAAAACATACACTACAAGAAATTTGGGTCTTTAACAACACATAGTATGTGTGGGTAAATGCATGTTTTGTGTTGGTAGTTGTCTTTACCTACACATAATTTAAGTGTCATGATGTGTTGCCTCGGGACTGTTGAGATAGATCAATATTCATACATCAATTATGTGTAGGTATATATAAGGCTATACCTACACATATAAGTGTGGCTAATACTAACAAATATGTGTGTTTAAATATATAACATTTTACTCTGGTGGCAGATGACGTTGCTGGTGATGTGGACAGTGACGTGGCTGATGACGTGGATGGTGCTGTGGCTAGTGACGTGGCATTTCAAACAAAGTGTTGCCACTTGTCACAAGTATATGTGTAGGTAAAAGTAATTTTATGTGTGGGTAAAGGTGATCAATGTGTAGGCATTCATTTCAAAATATGTAGCTAAGAAACATAAATGTGTTGGTAAAAAGGATATTTAGATGTGAACATTAACCTAATAGTATAGATAATAATATATAAATATATAAAAATTAATACAAAATATGAAAATAACAAAGAAACACATGACATAATTTACCATTCTTTATTGATAATATTGAAATATCATCATACAAATATTAAAATAAAAGTACAAGTTCTAGAAATTGAAGTAATTCAAAAACAAAACTACCAAGACTTTTCAAGTTAATGGAAATTACTTAAAGTACATCACTCATCACTATTTTCAAAATACTCTGACGAATCACTGTTATTTATTCCTGATATGTTTGTAGAGAAGGCATGCTATTATGCTCAATCAGTGTTTGTTCCGTAATTGCACATTTATCTTTAACAGTTTCAAGTGCATCCACTAATTCCTCATAAGTAAGACGCTTTGACTTCTGAGTAGTACCCATGTTACTACTAATAATAACCGGATCACGTCCCCACCCATGCAAACGAAACAAACTTTGTCCAAGTACATTCTCAATAACCAGTTTGTCGCTTATTGATTCCAAAGAATGTTGGTTTCTAAACTTCATCATATCTTCCTTGTAACGGAAAAAAATACAAGTACAATAAAATAATGATATATAGTGGTATAAGAGAGCAAGTGAACTTACGTATAGTGCAGCCGCCTTTGGAGATATACAACCTTTTCTGCATCCCAATGTGTAAGCCCAAGTTGACCCAATGAAAATTCAAATCCAATCTAAACTCAATATGATATTGAATTGCACTATTTGAACCATTTCTTGTATCCGTGTACCCTCGTAGTTGAGTAAGTTGTTTCACCATCTTATTTGTGTTCCCTTGTAGCCGAGTAAGCTGTTTCACCTAATCGACTATGACCTACAGATAGCATAGTTTGCAAAGATCAAAATTTAAACTATCAAATCATAAATATATAACACTAATAATATATAAAGAACTTAATTTAAACAAACTTGGTTAATTTGACTTGGAAGTTGTAACCTTCTGTTTCTTATGAACATGCT
The DNA here is from genome assembly GCF_021521415.1 of Bidens hawaiensis. Lineage (NCBI taxonomy): Eukaryota > Viridiplantae > Streptophyta > Magnoliopsida > Asterales > Asteraceae > Bidens > Bidens hawaiensis. The sequence goes on from NW_027491927.1 coordinate 560,234, forward strand.
TATGTGTGTTTAGATTTAGCACTTTTACAATGACCAATACAATTATTTATTAATTATTATGTTAATAAAGTGAAAAATAATAATACGTGTACCCCTTAAACCCCAATTTCCTCTTCTCTTGCATTTCCAAAATATCCTCAGTTGTGTTTTCTATCACAAATTTCACAACCTTGCATTATGCAATACATTTACTCATTTAGTGGATAACACATTTTTATAGAAACTACTAACCTCTTGATTGAATTAGGCAAATTAGGGTTTAACGTTTCGAACTTCTGCTATTGAACAAGGAGAAAATCTTTGAGAAGGGGAAATATAACCACATTTGCTTGCAATCCATTCCTTGTTTGGAAGATGTGGAATCTCTTATCAATTGAAAAGGGGGAAAATCACTCCAATTTGGTAAGGATTTTGGACTGGGAGGGTTGGGGAATATTAACATAAATTATTCGTGGAGATGATTTCTCCACTTCATTTTGTAGGACAAATTACAGAGCTGACTTTTGTACATCTATATTTATAATAGTTAAATTTTAAACAATTAAAAATTAGCAGTCATTTCACTTATATTAGTTCTATTTTATAAAACATACAAAGTTTATTTAGTTAAACAAATAAAAAGGTGTATGTGAAAGACATGATTCTATTTCAAGTATATAATCGTATATTTAAATAAAAAATGAAAATACCTTGTTTACCGTAAAGACGTAAACACAACATTTAGTGTATTTCAACATATTCTTTTTATTGGATATATGCTCTTTTTTATGTTTGTGTTATGAATCATCGAATGAATCTTTTTTCAAAGGTAAGGAAAATAATTTACATAGTCTTCTTATTTTCTCCTAAGATAGTTCTAAATAGTAAATGGTTTAGTAGTACAAATACCATTTTCATGTTTTAAGAGAAAAGACACGCATACACTTTAGAAGATATACAAATTTGACTCTAACAAATTCAAATCCAGCATACAAATACTCATTAAATCCGTAAAAAGAAAAAAAAGCATACATGAGGTTCTTTACGCATTTATATCAAATCATCAAAACACATAGTAACAAGCACAAATTTATTTTCGTACCCTGTAGTATTATCGTTTTTGGACACAAACACTAAAAATAGGAAAATTATCTGGTATATAATCGGATAAATGGGGTTATGATATCGGGTAACCGGATCAGGTAATCAGATATATTAGAAAGCTCGTGCCCATTCTGAACCCATGAAAAAATAATCCCAAACCCGTCACATACCCTAATGGGAAGAGTATTACCCGTCCAATTGTGTCGGGTTTCGGGTTTTCCATCGGGTTCGGGTTTCATTGCTATCCCTTAATGAACCTAATAATTTAGTCCCTAGTGATCATCTTTCTTATAGTGTGTATCCAATATCTACACATGTTGTAAATTTAATAAATATTTGTATGTATCTATTTAACCCCTGTCATTTCCTAAAAATATAAAGCATTTAAATGCTAAATTTATACGTATATAATATCCACAAATATCATGCATTCATAAATAAGTGTAGGTAGTTGTTTAGCCATGTCATCTAAAAATAAAATTATTACTTAATTTATATGAAACAAATATCTACATATATTGTTCATTTTTAAATATGTGTAGGTATTATTTACCATGTCATTTTGAAAAACTAAAACAAAATATTACATATTTAAGTTATCTACACAATTAGTTACAAATATTATGTGTTGCTAAACTTAATTAGTTACCTACACTTATATTAGTTTTTTTACATATGTGTAGATAATGTAGCTACACATAATTAAAAGTTGCCAAATGTGTAGGTAATTTTATATTATTTGATTGTCAATTTTGGGGGAAATTTTTCCACCAAAATCAATCGTGGCTAAAGGGTATTACCAACACATATTAAGTGTTAATTATTATGAAAACATATTATAATCTTTTATCCACACATATACAAACATGTGTAGGTATTTACCCACACATTTACATGTGTAGGTAAAATATGTGTGGGTAATGACCCCAATTTCTTGTAGTGATAACATAAATGATAATATCAAAACATCATGACAAATCTTCAGATGTCAGCCTCTTCGGATCATGCCATGTGTCTCTCTCAAGCCAGCTATCTCAGTCGATTAACCTGCGTGCATACTAAAAGTCAGCTACGCTGAGTGAGTTCTAGTTAATCAGACGACATACAATACCTTCACATACTTACATATGCACCCGAAGGTACATACCTTCATATTTACTTACATACTTACATACATACGTATTTTCATTATTCATTTCTTACTTACATACATACTTTCATTCATACACATACGTTTTAATGAGCATTCCGCCGTATAACCTTCGCCGATATTATTAGGGTCGGATCCCTACATTCTCCGATATTATTAGGGTCGGTCCCTACATTTGCCAATATTATTAGGATCGGTTCCTACATTCGCCGATATTATTAGGGTCGGTTCCAAACATTCGCCGATATTATTAGGGTCGGTTCCCTTTTCTAACTATACCTTCTGTTCTTCATATAACCATACATACCTTTCTTTATATAATCGTCATTTCGTACATACTAATTTCATTACGTACTTTCATACATACATATTTCATACTAGGCATTCTACATATTACTTTCCATGCCGATGCATGCAATATCCGAAGATCGTTCACGCACCGACAAGCATTCATTCATAACATTCATACATACTATCACATCAATCATTATGGCATACACTTACCATTTAAGGTAAGTGTATTGACGTTCACATTGAGTATGCACACAGCCCCGAAAACATAACAAAGAAGTGGGGCTAGAAACTCACCTGAACTCGGTTACGTTCACCGTTAATGGTTATTCCTTTCTTTAGTTATTGTGCGACTAACTGTATAACAATTACACGTATCAATTAACTATCACTACCCATATCGCGTTTTTAGTTTAATTATAACCCTCAATGAACGGGGGTCTGGGGGCAGCGCCTCTGGCAGCGGGGTTCTAGGGGCGGCAGCCCCTAGCAGGGTCCAAGGGTCAGAGCCCCTGGCTGGGCCGGGTTAATGGCAAATTTTTATTTCCATTAACTTTCTTAACACATTTTCCATTGGAATTCTTAATTATTATTTTATTTGCTAACTCATAAAGTTCGAGGGCTTCTTTGTAATTAATCTATTCTTTTCTAAGTCCAGGGACCTTTCTGTCATTCTTTCAAACTTAATTCGTTATCCAGTTCGTTAACGGATGAGGTTCATTCGTTACTCCTTAACTTATAACGAATTGACCCTTATAACGAATTGGTCTTTATAACGAACTGATCCTTATAACGAATGACCCTCTATAACGAATGAACATTCTAACGAATGAGGGTTCATTCGTTATCTCTCTATAGCGAAGGACATAACGAACTGCTGCTAATTCGTTGTATTTCCTTAACGAATGGGCATAACGAACTGATGCTAATTCGTTATTCTTCCGTTAATGAATTAGGCTTAGGTCAGAGAATGTCGCCGTGCCGAAAAACTAGGCGGTGGCCGGAAAAACGTATTTTGCACCGTTTTTCACCATTTTTCGTCCCGTTCGATCCAGATCCGAGCTAGGGTGACCCCTAAGCTCGTCTTTTGATTGGTTTATACCCTATTTCATCCGGATCTCGTGACTTTAATGGTTTAGGGTGTCAGCTCGTCGTTTCGCGACTAGATATAGCGGGTTTGGATCCATAAGATATCATAAAGTTATTACCTCGGATCGATGCTCGGTGTTCTTAATTATTTCGGCTTGAGAGAAGAGAAATATGAGTGAGAGCTTAAGTGTGTGTTTTGGATGGTGTATGGAATCGGTGAAATGGATGGATTAATGAGTAATTTATGTTTATATATTATGGGTCATGGGCTTAAGCCCATGGTCTTTTCTTACTTCCTTTTTAATCCAAGTCCATAACCCATATCTACTTAACCCAACACTAGCCCGACTCATAATAATTCATATTTTTTTTATTTTATAAATCGAAACGAGAAAACGGGATGTTACAGTATGACTAGAAATATGGATTAGTTAACACATTGGTTAAAATGGACAACAACTTACTAAAGATATAAACTTTGTTGAATGGTGAATTGAAAAAATAAAATGGAAATAACCCAACACTAGCCCGACTCATAATAATTCATATTTTTTTTATTTTATAAATCGAAACGAGGAAAACGGGATGTTACAGTATTGTAACACCCCGTAACCGCAGCGGAAACGTACACGGGATACAACAGACACATCTGATATCAACAGCATTGCTTATAAAGAAAATACCACTACATTAATTTATAACATATTACATTGTTGCGAGTTTCGTTACTATCTAGGTGTTACACACAGGTTTTACCGATAAGACATTAATATATGTTCATTACAAAATATAGAGCAGCAAGCTTCCAACAGGTAGCACAGATAATTAAGCACATTTCAATCATTCCAACTTGGGCATACCTAGAAAACATGTAAAGAAAACAGGTCAACTACGAATAGTTGGTGAGTTTCACTAATTTAAATAAACACTGACAGATCATTTTAATAATCATTTATTAAGCAATGTAATTATGCGGGAAACAATGTTTCCCCAGAACATTTATAACCTCTGGGAACTAAGTTACCCCAGAACAATAATAACCTCCGGGAACTATGTTACCCAAGAACAATAATAACCTCCGGAAACTATGTTACCCCAGAACAATAATAACCTCTGGGAACTATGTTACCCCAGAACAATAATAACCTCTGGGAAATATGTTACCCCAGAACAATAATAACCTCTGGGAACTATGTTACCCCAGAACAATAATAACCTCTGGGAACTATGTTACCCCAGAACAATCCCACACGATAAACAATTTATATATTCTATGCATCAAATCATATATATATTTAAGTATACAAGTGTTTCCATACGATCAGTATGTACTTAAATACTTTAATAAATACATGCTTTCCGCCCCGGGAAAATATTTAAAACAGTTCAGTAAAAGGGGCTCGTGAAAACTCACCTTTCTGTGAGTCGAGACGTGATACAATGAACTGCTATAAGCCTGGATCTGTAATATAATATCTAGTCGATACTATATAATTCCCATAAATTAAATACGTATCAATCGGTACATCTGGGGACATTGTTAGCCCAGTACTGTACTCGATTCGGGGACAATGTTAACCCCGTGACACTTCTAAGGACTCAGATTGTGACATTGCTTAGAGTCTGACGGTCAAAATTATCATTTTTATGATTTCCTTGATTTGCGTGCCTAGCACGGTTATCCGTTTTTAGTTTCAAAAATGAGTTTGGTCACACCCGACCCAAAAATGGTGTTTGACTGTTAATTTAGTTAAAGTGATGAAATTAGAGCTCGGTTTGGACACCCCGTTTGGCCGCGGGGCCCGTTTCCGTCATTTAGGTGCCGGAAACAGTAAAATCGGGTAAAATTACCCAAATCATCCGAATTATTTTCGGATGATTTATTTTTACTTAATTTACTTAGTTTTATGGAAATGGTCCATTTTTAAGGTTTTCATATACCAGTCAGCTAGCTTATGCGAGTTTTGCCGGTTTACACGTTTTAAGCTTTAAAAATTTGTTTTTATGTTCTTTTTAGCAAAAATAATTACCCGTTTAGTCTCGGGTCTTGAAATTTTGCACAAAACTTGTTTTGACAGTAAGAAATTTTATAAAAATTTTCCAGATTTATTTTCTTATATTTACATTTATTTATCTATTTTTAAACCTTATTAAAACACTAAATATGTCAAAAATACCAAAAGACTTTAGAAAAATCCCAAATTTTTCCGGGATGATCCCTGCCATCCTCATAACTCCCTGGAATTTTTCCAGAACCCAAAACTCATTTTTCAAGCCATTTTCACAAAAACCGAGCTAGAAAGCCCTAGAACTCGTTTTACCGAAAAGCCCCCTTAGACTTCTCCAAATGAGCCCAAATTTTGTGTGTGACTTTTATGTGTTATAAAAAACTTATCCTAAATTTTTCAGAATTTTTCATCAAGTTTAGCTATTTTTCACCATTTTTGGCCAAAACCGAGCATTAAATTCACCAAATATTCATCTTTTATCCAAAAATTACCAAAAATTCACAGATCTCATATTTTCATGTGTAGATCATCTCTGTGAATTTCGTGACCCAACTCTAAGCACACTACAATCTGTCCAAAATCACTAAATCACACGAAAACCGAACTATCTTGTGTTTTCTAGCGTTAGATCGCAAGGATCTTGGTTTCTAGCCTTTGCTAGCCACTAGATACAACACTTACAAGCACAATAACACTATACCAAGCAAGTTACACCAACAATCAAACCATTTCTTTCATAGTGTCGGTTTTGATATAAAAACAAAGGTTTTAACCGTAAAAATCCGTTCTCGACTCTTTTTACTCATTTCTTGGACCAAGATCCCTTGTATAACTTGTATACATCTCTTGATCATGCAAGAGTCGGTTTCATCTCGGGTTTTCACCCGTCTTTCACTTGAAAATTCATTTTTTAAAGATTTTAACCGTAAAAATTCGTTATAAACTCTTTTAACTCATCACTTGGATCAAGATCCTTTGTATAACTTGTATACATCACTTGATCATGCGAGAATCGGTTTCAACTCGGGTTTTCACCCATTTTTACATTTGAAACCTCCTTTTCTCAAGATCATGAAGTTGGAAACAAGATTTAAGCAATAAAACATGTGTTATACCTTGTGTTCTTGGTTTGGATCAAGGGTTTTTGGGTTGAATGTTTGAAGGTTTGAAAGATTTGAGAGAGTTTGGTGTTAGAAAAAAGAAAATGAATTGATAATGTGTGTAAAGGGGACCGATCGGTCCAAGTAATGGGTGGGGGTGGGCCCCACAACTTCAATATTATCCACATATTCGGATTTCCGTAATCCGGATAATGTTTTGGATAATCTGGCTCAGTTCGTTTCTCGTTTAAACTCGTAATTCGGCTTAAAACGAGCCTAAAATGGTTGTTTTTCGGGTTAAAATAAAATTTACATAAAACCGACTTAAAAACTTTAAAAACTTAAACCATGACATTAAAACATCATATTATTAATAATTACGCATCTTTTTCGGCTTGATCGATCGTCTCTTGCTTGGTTTGATGTTAAAGGTTTCGTTTATCGTACCGACGTACTAGTAAATCGAAATCCTTTTTCTGTGCTATAATTCACTTATCCCGAAGCATTAATACTTCGTAAACATCACTAAACATTATATACTTCGTCTATAATGTAATTCCCGATTCGTTCGGGTTTCAATAATCGTTCATTGGTTAATTGTAATTCCAATACGATTCACTATATAATCGAGTATGATTCGTACTATGAATCATATATACTCGTATATACGTACTATAACTCATATAATCAATATTAAATGACACGTAAATAGTATATACCGGCTAGGGTATACCTGGATTTGCCGGAATCGTTACAAGTATGACTAGAAATATGGATTAGTTAACACATTGGTTAAAATGGACAACAACTTACTAAAGATATAAACTTTGTTGAATGGTGAATTGAAAGAATAAAATGGAAATAGAACACCTAGGATGCATGATACCCTATCAAACTAATTGAATGAACTAAAGTTGGAATTGTACTTAATCAAAGTGGAAGGATTAAGTCAATTATAATTATCAAATATTAAAAGTTACTATAATAGGAAACTTTGTTAGAACAACACTTAGAGATTGATAAAGATGGGAATAATATAAAAGTGTTTAATTATAAAAGAATAGAATCTTCTAAAAAACTCATACTTAACTTTATTGAAAAGAAATATAATTGAATCATGAACATAGATTCTTCCATAATGGAATAAGAACTTTTTATTGAAAAGTAATGTTTTGGATAACAATGTACTTACAAAATAGGTTAATATTTGGAATTTAAAAGTAATTAATAATATTTTCACATATAAAAATAACAGCTTAACTAGTAACATTGGTAATAAAACCTATAATATGAACTAGGAACCTAAAACTCGATTAAACGTGTCTTATGGACTTATATGGTCAAAACTGCAATTTATGGGTAATTATGTGTCATTATATGTGTGAATAGTTCATAAGATGATTAGTATAGACTTGTTCAATTCATTTAACTTGTCAGTAACGTTAACGGTCGAAAAATCGGGTTTTTAAACGAAACCAACACGACTATTAGGGACTGTTTTAGAATAGCCCCTAAAGTGGTAAAATACTCATGTATAACATAAGTTAATACATGAGAAAAGGACAAGATAATAAAACTTAGTCCTAAATGGTTCGTGTCGCGAAAACCGACACGAAAACGTTAAAAAGTTGCTATTTTAAGAAAATATTAACAAAAATGAAAATAATATATTTTCACAATTTAACTTGTAAAACTTGATTAATATATATGAAACAAGTATTTTACATGAATTATAAGTTACATTTTAAACGAAAACCGAAACGGTTCATTTTAAACGTAAAACCGACGAAACTGACAAGAAATATGACAAATAAAAGATTAATATTTTCTTAAAACTTTCCAGCAATTGAAACTTAAAATATTTTATTTATTTTAATTGTTTATTAATTAATTAAATAATAGTTAACGGAAAACCAAACTATGTGTACTCGCTTATGTGCTTACGTGCTTATGTGGACACTAGACTAAGACTAATAAACCAAAAGGGGTTCTTATAAAAACTAAACCAAGTTTTTATTAACAAAACGTGTATTAATATAGGACACGAGATTTTGGAACGAAAAGCTACAAATCGTGATTTTCTCTATCGAACCCCCTCGTTTTTAACTTGAATTGTTTTAAATTGATATTTAATTGTGTTTTGGGGGAAAAGCATATTCTTCATTTCATATGGAACTCATTGATTTTGTAAGGGCATTTTATTTTTACAAACCGTGTCAAACCCAGGATGAGTCTAGTTGGCTAAATAACGGTTAACCCTATAAAGGGGCACAAAAATATGGGTAGATCTATCGGGGTGACGCCCCCCCCCCCCCACTTCCATCGTGCTGGGTTCGAAGTGGCCGTATTTTTAGTCTGGTATGTGTCAGGTTATCAACTATGATAGTCATACGTAATGTTGTATTCTTTGCTCGTCTACAACAGCATGATTTATTAAGAAATAAAATGCCTATTGTTTTGTGATGTAATGACGGTAGATCATTACACACGGATTGGTGTTATAATGGTGGTAATCCATTATACATGGTATATATTGTTAATATAATTCGGGGTGTAGTGACGATTACACAGAATTGATATTGGATATAATGACAATGAATCATTATATGGATGTTGGTTTTGATTCATATATATATATATATATATGGACTATTTTATTATAAAGGAAAACTCACCAACACATGGTGTAGACCGATATTTTAATATGTTTTTCAGGTAAGTTAAGGTTTCGAGGTGGCATGGAAAGGAGGGCGGGCATGTTTGAATAATGATAAGATTGTAATAAACCGTGCAATGACACGTGTATGAAACTCTAATGATGTAACACACACACACACACACATATATATATATATATATATATATATATATATATTCTTTAACAAAAGATAAAGCTTTTATTATTTATTCTATTGTTATTGGCTATCGGCATCTGTCATAACTCGGATGACTTAAGTTAAGTCTTCCGCTGTGTTAAGTTAAGATTTACGAGGTGTGACATTTAGTACGTCGATTTATAGAAATTGACATTTATCTTGATGACTTTTGACTTCAAAACTCATTTCATATCGTTTACCCTAAAACTTTTTCTTTATTTATTCGATCGTCTTTACCTAACTAAACCGAATTGTTATTTTCACCTTGGTTTATATCTTAAGATTTTAGTTGTTTCAATTATTTATCCCATTTTCCTACTTATTTAAAAGGCAACCTCAAAAATTTTCAACCGCTAGTATTGTTTTGTTAATATTGGTAAAAATCCAACAGATTTTATTTTTGTTTCTATTATTTAAATATTTAAAAGTAAATATGTCTTTTAAACCACACAACGGAACGACCATGTGGAGTATACGACGATCTAACTAATTATGGGTGCACACTTAATTATCGAAACCCTCGTATGGAAGCCATGGTAGGTAGGCTTGTGTGCGATAACTCAGACCCGAGAATGATAGCAGAAATATGATAGAAATGCAAGATGATAAGGGCATGGTGGATACGCCGCTGGTACATCCTATATAAGTGTCTTTATTATGTTTTCATTTGTGGCGTTTTTCGAGTCATGTAAGGGTTTGACGTTATTCTTTTTGCTTAACATGTTTCTTACAATTGCTTTACTAAAAACGTCATTCGTTAGTAAGTACCTCTTTTCCTTAAGTATATTTTAATTTCGGGACGAAATTTTATAAAGTAGTGAAGACTGTGACTAGGCCTGTAAACGAACCGAACGTTTGGTGAACTGTTCGTGAACCGTTCGGCGGGAAGTTCGTTTATGTTCGTTTATTTAATAAACGAACGAACATGAACACAAATTTTTTGTTCGTTTAATTAAATGAACGAACATGAACACATGTTCCGTTCATTCATTTATGTTCATGAACGTTCGTTTATGTATTAATAGAAAATAATTAAATATTACCTGGATATGTCATTTGCTTAAGGTTTTATATTTGTTAATTTGTGTTCATTTATGTGTTTTCATATTTAAATTTGTTTGTGTTCATTCACATTGGTTCATATATGTTTATTTATCTTCCTTTATCTTTGTTTAGTTATGTTTGTTTAGATTTTAAACAAACGAACATAAATGAACACAAATGTCCATTTTTAAATAAACGCACATTAACATAATTATTTGTTCGATTAATTATAAAGTTAAATGAACGAACACGAATATTCCCTTGCTCGTGTTCATTCGATTCATAACGGGGTTTCAATATTCACATTGATGAATACATATATCGGTCTTATTCTCTAGCCTCTACCGATTTTATTTGTGTTCGTTTGTGTTCGTGAACCATTCATGAACACGTTAATTTTCTTAATGAACGAACACGAACATAAAATATCGTTCGGTAAGTGTTCATGAACCGTTCGTGAACACAATATTTTCTTAACGAACGAACATGAACAAGGCCTTGTTCGTGTTCGATCGGTTCATTTACAGCCCTAACTGTGACATTCGTCATTTTCCGATTCGATTCATTTTGCCTCCGTATTGTAAACCGACTCGATTCCTATCCCAGACACTTTGATATTATTAAAATGATAGATTTTATGTTTCATAATCATCTCACGCTTGTCGGATCGCGAAAAAACCTTTTACAGCTCTTAGAATGCTCCTATAACGCTCAAAACACCTCAAAACGAACTGCAGGGACCAAATCCAAACAATCAAAGTTGGAGACCAACCCCACCCCTAGGGGCGCCGCGCGGCCACCAAGGGGCGGGGGTCGTGCGGCTCCTAGCCACACCTGCAGTCAGAAGTTCGTTTTTCCTTGTTTTGTGCATTGTTTGACATTTTTAACATACCCAATTGTATGTAAACTCTTAAAAGAATCATTATACCTAAACCCTTACTCTTTCCCTATATAAACAAGACTATTCCATCTTCTTTTGGTTGCTCCTTCTTCTCCAAAAACTCTCTCAATCTAAGATCCAAGTATCCTTTCTTCAAGTTCTTAATTCATCTTCCACATTAATGCTAACTTTATTTCTAACTAATTCTTGTTAATTAAATATTGTCATTACAACATATATATATATATATATATATATATATATATATATATATATATATATATATATATATATAATACTTACCCCTTGTTTCCTTTGGCTTTCACTTCTCCGGTCATGGTTGGTTGAGGTGAAATGCTTACAAGGCAAAGCTACATGGAGGATTATTGCAATTCTTGACTAACTTTCTAACTTGCTTAATGTTTACTAATCTTGTTTAGTTTCTTTTTATTTTAGTTTGTAAACTCATTTTTGTAAGTTCCATGGTATTGGGTATGTGGCCACAGTTTTCGGTTTCATTCAGAGTCAAGATCCGAACCAAAACCGAACTCTTGTTTAAATGCTTTATATTTAAAATGATTTACTAATATGTTACAAGTAAGATTTGTGTATTATAATTTCTATTTTCATTTTAATAAGTTCTATGGTATTGGGTATGTGGCCACCACTTTCTGTTTCATTCCGAGTCAAGAGCCGAACCAAAACCAAACTCTTGTTTAAATGCTTTATATTTAAAATGATTTACAAATATGTTACAAGTAAGATTTGTGTATTATAATTTCTAAGTTCATTTTAATAAGTTCTATGGTATTGGGTATGTGGCCACCATTTTCGGTTTCATTCCGAGTCAAGAGCCGAACCAAAACTAAACTAAATCGGGTTCATCCGATTAAGACACACTAGATGTGTTTTGGGTCACCGAATCTCATTTTTCTTTAAAACTATATTATGAAACTAGTTTTAATTGTTTTCTCAAAATACTTGGTATGTCGGATCCAACTTGATCTTATAACAAGGTTGGACCGACAACGACAAACACTCGCTTAACGGACGTTGAGGTTCTTCCCAATAGAACTACACACTTGGTTAAGTTTCTTTTAATTTTATTGAGTTATCTCATGACATGTATCACTTTGGAAATGTCGGGTTCGGGCTTGACAATTTATCAAGACCCGAACCGACTAAACCGAACACTCGTAAAAATCTCCTTTTAGTATCTATTTAACAAAGGGTTTTGCATTATCGCAACTATACCCTATATATATTTACTTAACAAAGGTTATGTAAAACTAATGAATAGAATATCGAGACCCGATTTCGAGCAAACTTACTTTTCAAAAACCGTTAATTTAATTTCTCGAGTATTTAATTTTTAAACCTCAAACTTTGGTTAATTATTTAACTTGTCATTTTATTTTACTTTAACGTCTTCCAAGACCATCTTCTAAACCGAAACCCTTTTAACCTAGACCTCACTCGTTGAACTTATAATCTCGGTGTATCACAAACAACCCTTCAAGTTATTTATTTCATGTGAGTAATCACACTCTCCTTTTTTACGCTTTTATACTTCTGGGGGTGGCATGCATACCATATTCAAACTTACTTGTTTTATGATCTCATTATCAAATCCACAATTCAACATTATGTGGTGTACAAATATTTACTCGATCTTTGTTTATTCCTCAATTTGATTATGTGCACGAGTGTTTATTTTTATGTTGTTGTTGGAACGTAATAAGTATGATCATACACTCCCCTAACTATCCTACCTTAAGTGCGAAGAGAATAGGGCATCATTCTCCTAGTATTTTGGTTGTTACCAAATAGAAAGGAGCCACAGTTATTTACTTTACATTTACAATGGTTGTTTCCTTTATTCGATTTATACATATGAATTGTGATTTTTGCCTCATTATATACATACGTCAAAACTAGTGTATTGCTCACCAACATTCGTGTTGATCAAATCTATTTTTATGCATGCTACAGGTTTACTATTTGATTGCTTGTGAAGATTGAAGACGCATCACTTATATCATACCTTTAGGATACTTAAACAAATATTGTGTTGATGTAATTGTTTGTATTTTATTGTGAACAACTGTATTTGTGATTATTGAATGAATTAAACAAGTTGAGTAAATATTGTCACATTAATAGTGTCATCGCGTTCTTGAGCAATCCGTTGCACCTCGGCATGTTCCGCCGCCTTTGGTCGGGGTGTGACATCTAGCCACCGCCTTGGCCTTCTCTCTTCCTACTGGACGTGGCAACTCATCCGGTTCATCAAAGAGAAAATCGGGATCAAACTCGTTCAAGTTAAATTGAGAATGAGCATCCGACCCGGCTTGAGACGGCGATTGATTGGCCAAAGTAGACGTTGTTTTTTACCGTTTGGACGGTCGTGGTGAAGATGTCGGGATCAAATGCCACTTTGTCGCGCTCGTGCATTTCCTCCAAATTTCAAACATGCACATGCCGAAGTCGTGACCATGAAGGCTCTTGTATTATTTCAAGATAGCCTCAAGGAGGTCGGCGTCGTTCGTGTCGCTTCCTTTGTTGTTCGTAAGGCGAGTATGAATTGTGGAGAAGCAGTTCATTTTTTTAACCATTGTATTCCATTTATTGGAGACGGAATCTTCCCCACGGTAGTGACCTCGACCCAATATCTCAAAGAACTTTCCCCGTATTTATGCCCAAAATATCGCTAAGCGTTTACCGTCACCTAGGATTGAGTCTTTGGTTGATTCGATCCACGCTTGCACCAACGCCGCTTCCTCGTCGTCTTCCCACTCTTTCCAGTCAAACATTTCGGTGGGTGTATGATCGGCATCAACCATCTTTTTATGGCTTCATTTGCGACAAACTTGATGTTCGTCTACTTGGGTTTCAGGTATTCGGGTTTGGGTTGTTTGAGTTTGGGGTGGCGGAGGCATAAACATCATAAACAGAAACGGTTGTACGGTTGGAGGCATTACGAGTAGATTCTGGTTGACATAGAATGCGTTGGTAGGGTCATTGTTGTTTGCGAGCATACTAGCTCACCACAATTGAGCCGGATCCCATGGGTTTGGGTTCGTGTTTGGGTTTTGGTTCGGGTTTGAGCTCGAGCTCGTATTTGGGTTTGGGTTTGAGTTTGAGCTTGAGCTTGTGAAATTTGAGAAAGGATCCATGGTAGAGAGTTGAGAGATTTTTGTAGTGAAATTTGAGGGTTTATTTGAGTGAAATTTGGTATTTGTTTGAGTAAAAATTGATAAAATGGGTTGGTATTTATAAATAAAATAATTAGTTTTTTATAATATAGTCGTTATATGAACATTGGAGGGGGGGCACTACAAATACTCAACCGCGCCGGCCGTTGCGTTGGTCGGATCCTCTCCGCCCAGCCATCGTTGGCGCCCCACCATGGTGTTCCGCGCCCTCGTCGCCCGAAAAGCCCCTCCAGGGCGCCCCATAGCATATGCTCTTAGAGGGTTGAGTTATTCTAAAAATGACAACAAAAATAAGAAGTGTGAGAAGCCATAACTAATTGACATGTGTCAAGTATGGACCAAGGGAAAAAGTGTATAAAAGTAATAGTCACATTTTCTCTCTCCACATGCAAATCACATGCTAATTTCCCTATCATTTTTAAACGTCTATAACTTTTTCATATGATTTTTTTTTAAAATAAAATTCACCATAATAACAAGCATTTTTTTATCTTTAATATGAGAATAATTGTTATATAAAAATAAAAAAAAAATTATGTCATTGTGTCTTTTTTTGCTTACCATTGTGTCTTTTTCGTCATTGTGTCTTTGTGTTTGTTAATGTGTTTATTCGCCATTGTGTCTTTCAACTGATCATTGTGTTTTTTTAAATACTAATAACTGCGTAATAATATGTAAATATAATGAAAAATACCAACAAATTATCTAATACATAAAACACAATGATGGATAAATATTACACAATAACTTGAAACGTAAAACACAATAATGTATGCATATAACACAATGGCCTGAAAAGTAAGACACAATGGTAAATACATATAACACAATGACCTGAAACTTAAAACACAATGGAATCTACATATTACATAACGACTTGAACGTAATACACAATGAGCAAATACTATTTTTCTCAACTTAAGTGAATGTTGAGCACAATTACTAAAACACATTGATAAGTAGAAAGACAAATGTTGAGCATAAAGACACAATGACGAACAAAAAGACACAATGATGTAATCTTTGTTTCAAATTTTATCTTTAATATGAGTACCAACTGAAAAACACAATGACTAAAATCTATAACACAATGCATAGAAAATCTCAATTAAAAACACAATGGATATCTAAATAACACAATATATAAAAACCCACTAACTTTATATTTTTATATAACAATATAATATTCATATTAAAGATAAAAAAACGCTTGTTATTTTGGCAAAAAAAATTTCTAAAAAAATGTTGTATGAAAAAGTTATAGACGCTTTAAAATGATGGAGAAATTGACATATAATTTGCATGTGAAGAGAGACAGTCATCATAAGTGAGTTATTACATTCATGCCCTTTTCATCAATTTTTATTTTTAAATTAATCTCAATCATCCAAATTTAAGATTAATAGATTAGATTCCTTCCCACTCTTTTCATATTTTATGTACTTTGTATTTTAACTTTACCCTATTATTAGATACCCATCAATGAAATATGTACCATTTCTAAAAAATATATATAAATGTCAATAGAAATTAAATACACAGCCATTATTGAAAGTTTTACCCAATTAGCAAACTTCCTTGCAAGCTTTGTATACAATTTTGAAAGTTCATATATAAAACAACGTGTTCGTGTGAAAATGATGATCTTGAACAATAAGTTCTTGATTATTTAACTTGTAAAATCGTATATTATGTGCATCTTAAAGAAAGTTCCCAAACTTGAGTTTTCATAAACGTGACGTGAGTGCCAAAACTTATGATTTAAAGTATTTAGTATGAAATCATATGATTTAAGCATTTGATTTTGTTTAGAATGCTCTATGTAAAAAATGAATAGGGCTAAGTTTGAGAAAAGTTCTTGCTCAATGATCTGGATTGGATACAAGAGCAAAATAGGTGAACTTGATTCATAAAAGTTGGATGAACATTTGAGGGTGTAGTTCAATTTCAATTTGATTTAGGGAAAGAATAATCAGTAAACATCGAAGGGTCCTATCATCACAATAAATGAAGCAATTGATCGATGGTTGCCGATCAAAGTGTTGTTCGTGTTGGGTTTATGGAGGCTTAATTGGGTCTGGTAGAAGACATCTTTATGGCAGATTAATTAAATAGTGGCAGGCCTGACCCGTATTATTTAATTATGGCCCATTATTAGTTTTTGGAGATTAAGTTGTAAACCCTAATCATGTATCTATTTATACTTAGCCATGTACTTGTAATTCTTCATCACGAGTGAGGTAGTAGCAATAATAAAATACCCTGGTTGCAGCCCGTGGACGTTGGTCAGTCTAGACCGAACCACGTAAATCTCGCATGTTCATCTTCGTTTATTTTTCTTTTGTAGTATTGTTCGTGTTTGTGTGTGCACCAGGTCCTAACAGTGGTATCAGAACCAGGTTCATTACACACCAGGATACACGTTCACGGAAGAAAGTTTCTGATCTAGGGTTGTACCGCAGGCAGTCGTAGCCAACGGAAACCTAGTCAATTAGGAGGTTACATAAACCAATAGAAGAAAAGGACAAAGAATCATTTTAATATTTTATAATTGTTTTGTTTGGTTTCTCGTCAACCAAGTTTCAACAATTTGCAACGTTCAGGAAGAAAAGCAAGGAGTAGCTTTTAGTTTTTCTTTTATGTTGTTCGAGGAAGAATAAAAAGGTAGTCTTGACCTTTTATTTATTTATTGCACTTTTGTTGAAGCTGCAATCTTCTTTTGGGTTTTGTTTGTGAGATAATCTGCAGCGTCGCCACTGTTTTAAGATTTAATTGAACAGTAGCATTATTGCAAATCATAAGTAATCGCCGATAGATTTTGTCGGGGTTTGGATCATTTTCTTGCTGTGTTTTTTTTATTTTAGCAATTAGAGGCCGAAATCAGAATCTATTTTGTCGAATAGTTGCTGGAATCAAAGAGACCGATTTCAGAGATCAAGAACCGGTGTCAACCGTGTTGTCAGGTTTTATCGTTTTTGTTTAAAGTTTCAGTTTGATTATCAAGTTTGTGGTTCCGCTGCGCATTGAATAGATTGATTGCTTAACAGAGTTCGGTAGAATAACCGTTAAGTTCAGGCCCGTGCCATTGTTGTGTCTGTCTCTGTTTTTTTATCCAGGTTTCATTTAGTCATTGTCATGGCAGAAGACGGAAAGGTTATGATACAGAAGTTTGATGGACAAAAGTTTGGTTGGTGGAAGATGCAGGTTGAAGCGTTACTTTGTCAGAAAGACTTGGGGGTGCTTGAAGAAGAAAAACCAGAAAAGATGTCAGAAGCAGATTGGAAGAAGTTATACAAGAAGGCTAGGGCTTGTATTACTTTGTCGTTGTCGGAAGATGTGGCGTTTAGCATCATGAAGGAAACCACAGCGCGTGGTATGATGGATGCACTATCCAACATGTATGAGAAGCCTTCGGCAACAAATAAGGTCTATATTATCCGAGAGCTAGTGACTACAAGAATGAAAGATGGTGGGTCTATTGCTACACATATTAATAATCTTAATTCGAACCTCTCCCGCTTAGTGTTAGTCGGCATTAAGTTTGATGATGAAGTTCTAGTTCTTTTGTTATTATCCTCTTTGCCCGACAGTAAACAGTGACTGCGGTTTGTAGTTCGTCTACAAAAATTACTTTTGATGGGATTCGAGATTTGATTCTTGGAGAAGATTAAAGACGCAGAAGTTCAGGTGAATCATCAAGTAATATATTAGTCACAGAAGGTAGAGGTAGGGGAAAACAACGAGGCAGTGGGAGCAGGAAGAGGAGTCAGTCTAGAACTCGTAAAGATATTGAATGTTGGGGTTGTAAAGAGAATGGACACTTCAGGAATCAGTGTCTGAATGATAAGAATGAAAAGAAAGAAGTCAACACTGTAGAAGAATGCCCAGAGGATGAGTTTTTAGTTCTTAGTGTTGAAGATAATGTTGATTCCTGGGACATGGATTCTGGTGCTTCATATCATGCTACCCACAGCAGTAAAGCATTGCAGAATTTGAAGGAAGGTGATATTGGTAAGTTTAAACAGCCGAACAATAATGTTCTTGATTTTACGGGCCTGGGTGACATGATTTTAGTTACTTCAGCCGGTTCATGGACCTTGAAGGATATCAGAGTGATTCCAAGCTTAAAGAAAAAGTTGATTTCTGTCGGGCAGTTGGATGAATAAGGACATGAGGTTAAATTTGGGAACAGGCAGTGGAAAGTTGTGAAGGAAAATCTTGTCATCGCTCGAGGAAAAAAGAGGGGTTCGTTGTATATGGTCAGTTTATCGTCTAAGGGAGTAACCGACCCAGTTCAGAAGAAGATCAAAGTCCGGTTCATAGAGTCTAGTGGGCAGAAGAAGGTTTGTTTTGTAGGAGATAAATCCAGAGCCACAGGTCAGATCCGGGTTGAACGTGCTAGAAGAGGTTCAGAAAAACAAGTCAGAGGTTTTCGTGGCAGTGGGAGCACTGGCAGTCAGTCAGTCAAAGCTTTAGCCATAGTTACCAAACAATGGGTTAAGAGTACCATCATTTTAGCGGTTAAAGTCTCTCCAAAAGATTATCTGCTTAATATGGAGAGTATTATGTGTTCTCATGGTATTCCAGGATTCGGAAGTTCATGTAAGTGGGAGCCGATAGGGACAGAGAATGAGTCGGTGGCAGTTGTAGCCATGACTGATCAGTTGGAGCTCGGGGGAGCTTTAACGGGCGTTCAGGTTAACTGATGAGAAGACAGATGCAACCAGGAAGACAAGAAAGATTACAAGAGGTACAAGCGATCATCGGTAGGCAGTTTGAAGATTATCAAGCCTCCAAGTGGGAGATTGTTAGGTTTACGGAGGCTTAAATGGGTCCGGTAGAAGACATCTTTGTGGCAGATTAATTAAATGAAGACTAGTGGCAGACCTGACCCGTATTATTTAATTATGGCCCATTATAGTTTCTTGGAGATTAAGTTGTAAACCCTAATCATGTATCTATTTATACTTAGCCTTGTACTTGTAAGACCTCATCACGAGTGAGGCCGTAGCAACAATAAAATACTCTGGTTGCACCCCGTGGACGTAGGTCTGTCTAGACCGAACCACGTAAATCTCGCGTGCTCATCTTCGTTTATTTTTCTCTTATAGTGTTGTTTGTGTTTGTGTGTGCCCTAGCACTTTTTAATCTGGTGTTTAGAAAGCATTGGAGTGATGATAATAAACACAAAGAACATGATGCAAACGACTGTCGTCAAGAAAGAACTGAAAGTTATGTAATTCATAGGTAGAAAAAAATTTTAGTTGTTATAGAACTTCTAGAAAGTATATATGAAAAGTTTTCTCTTAAGGGTGCGATCACATTTATAAAAGAAACGATAAACTTTCCGTTGTGTCATACCATACGGCGTGTTTATCGCATATAAGTCGATTTACCCTAGTTATAGTAAGTTTATTTGAAATCTTTATAATCAACGAGAAGTGACTTGTGCTATACGAGGAGGGAGCACACTTAAAAGTGGTAGAGAAATAGGGTATGACTAAAAATTTTTCTTTGTTGTTACTTCTCAAAGTAACGAGTTAGAAATCATTTTTGAAATCGGCTTGGGTAAGAAGACCGAAAAGCTAAGCCAATATCTTAACAAAGTACCGGTCCGGTCATGTTGCCAAGGGTACCGTGTTTTCACAGATTTGATAATAGAGTGAAATGCTAGCTAGACATTTCAAGTAAACGAAGGTGGATTGATGTATCATAGGGTATGTATAATTCGTTCTACTTGGAGACCAAGCGCGCCTCAATTATCGATCTTATGATTTTGGATTGATATGAACGTTTTCTCGCATCATAGACTTCACCAGAATTCTCATGCATTGCATATTATGATTACATGCGCACCCGTGATGATAATATGCCTTGCATGGTCATCCGAGCGTCTTCCACATTCTTGTAGACCCAAACCAAGCCCGCAAAAGGCTTCACTAATCCTAACAATATTTGTATACAAAGTTACTCTTAAATCTGTATTCTCTGTTTATAGAAGAATAAACATCGGAAGCCTGATTAGCTTTAACTGATTGATGGTTGTAATGTTTTTCACGACACCTTTTATAGTTAAATCCGGCCCCCATGCTCATCTTGTAATGTTTTTTACTATGCCTGTCAGTAACTAGACAATGGATGACTGAAATTTGATATATAGGCATCCACTCGTGCATATAGATGCGGCTGATTGTATATATTGAGTTTGTAAGTTGGATAGATGTGTGTGCCTTTCATTCTTGTAGTAAACTCAGTTAAGATAACTGTTGAGATATGAACAGTTTGCATAAGCATATCTAGCACCAAAATTATTTATAAAATTTAGTACAGACAAAAAATGTTTGCAGGTCGCCTGTTTAGACCTGCAACTTAACAAGAACATCATGTTTTTTCCGCCTCTAATAAAACTGTTTATAGTTAGCGATGCTATTCTCGTACAAGTAAACATGCTAACAACTATTTAGTTATATGAAAAACTATGGGTCAATCCAACTTAAAATTTTTACGTGTTGGCCCGCTATATTTACACAACCCAACTTAAAATTTTCATGTTACACCGTGAAATAACTTTATAGTTAATAAGTTATATGTTGATATTCGAGCCAAATGATCGGTTTTTCTAATAAACTTTGCATTGTGCAAACGTGTGAAACTAGCGGATGCTCTCTTGGGTGCAGTTTTTATTCGGCATTGTGGTTAAACCTAAAAGTCAAGCCATCAGATTTTACCGATGACAACCTAGTCACTGAAAAAACACAAGCATCACAATGGATAACCGAAAAATATTTAAAAAATGTCCAAAAATAAAGAAATTTTTTTTTTATGAAAAACATAAATTTTTGGAGGGTGTATAGTAGTAATATAGTGCCCCTCAATATATCATATTGAATTACAGAACACATAAGTCAAAGTCAAAGTTACAGTCAAAGTCAAACACCAAGTCTTCATTCATAGATGCTAACATCAAATCTAGTTAAAATGAGCCTCTAAGAAGCTCATATCATTTTGGCCCTGAAAGTCAAAAAACAACTGCAGGGCAGTATCAGATGAGTCTTCAACTTCATTTGAGTTTGAAGAATGTGTGAATCCACCATAAAGGTGTACACTTTTGTAGACGGGTTTGGACTCAGGTTCTGGGTTACTAGACGAGAGTTCGGGTTCCGGTTTCGGGCCCGTTTCAATAGTCATCCCGGAAACTGAGGCTTGTGAAACCGGACTAGAGCACGCGACCTTCTTACCTTTAATATTAAAGTTTCTAAACGAGTTTCCGACATCCGAATGCCAAATTTTTAAAAAGTAGTCGGTGTCGGTTTTTTTGATTGGTGGTAGGGGCGTTGACGGGGTTAAAAGTATCGATGACTCCATCGAGAGGCGTGCTTCGGCCTCCAGCCTAGCACTCTCCCATTGTGCCATGTGGCGGGTGGCTGGTGAGGTGGGAGGTCGTTTAAGTGGGCCCACTAGTGGTGAGGATATGGTGGTGAGCTCGTGGGTTTGTGGGTCGATTCCTATGGATAAGAGGCGTTTTCTCAAGTGAGTGTTCCATAGGTTTTTGATCTCGTTATCTGTTCTTCCTGGCATTTGTGCAGCAATAGCAGCCCATCTGGAAGGAAATATAAAATTTATATAAAATAAAACGAGTCGAATTTGTTAATAAAAAGTTACGTACAAGACCGATTAATTGACGTACCGGTTGCCAAGAATGGCGTGTAGCTGTATGACAAGCTTTTCTTCTTCGGGGCTGAAGGGACCGCGTTTGATGTCAGGTCGGAGATAGTTAGTCCATCGAAGCCTACAACTCTTCCCGCACCGGAGTAAACCTGCCAACATCATAAAATGCCATGATTATGTTGTACGTAGCAACAAAATCTTACTATGTCATAATAAGATTTGGCACAACCATGATTATGTTGTACGTAGCCTGAACTAAGTCGTTTGTGGGGTTCTAAAAATACTAATGCTTAATTAGTGAGCCCAAGTTTCCCTTATCAAGCTAGATTGTTTTGGCACACCTATTATTTATGTAACATTTATATATGTAATTACATAATAATTACTATTCTATAAAAGCTATGATAAAAGAAAATAAAAGTATTATGTTATGTATAAATATATGTATATAAATAAATAAACAATGAAATAACCGCGTTTAAGCCAAGGTCAAGCTTTAAAAAAACTCACAAGTAGAAATCAAACTTTAGGATCACAACACGAAACAACCTGAGGTCAAGCTCTCATAAACTAAATGAGCTAGAGCCTAGACAAGCTCCAGCTCCGACTTATTTAAACACATACAATGAGATGACCTTTGTGTAGACAGCAATGAGAAAAGTGCCACAATGTAACCACGTCAAACCGAGTTCGGGTTTAATTGGTTTAATTTAAAAAACTCGAGTTTGGTTTTTTAAAGCTCCACCACCAAAACTTGAAGTCGACTCTTAAGTAAATTTACAAGCTCAAACTCAACTCGTTTATTAAATATATATATATACACAGTTACATATATAATAGCAATAGTATTTATAAATCGTTATTTAAACTCGGTTTGGTTCAAGCTTTTAACTCGTCAAATTTAAGTAGTGGGCCGACTTGTTTAAACTAGTAAATAAACATAAGTGTAGTATTTAGTGCTTCTATGTGATACATTGATGCCTAAGTTGCATTTACATCCGACTCTTTTAAAGGAAACGTAGCATGATCATAAAAGAGATGCATGGCTGCCACAAATTAAATTCTGTGTTTTGTTGAACACATCTATACTAATTAATAAATAAAGGTTCACTTATGTCACATATCATCATCATGTTAATACTTACAAAATTTCCCCTCCCCTCTCTCGTATTAAATACATTTCTCTTTTTAATATTTCATTTTCAATTTTTAATAATTCCATTTTAATTTATAAGAATTAATACCATAAATATGTTAATTTGTTTAATATAAAATATATTGCATTAGTTATTAATATTAGATTTTTATAAGTAATTAATACGAAACGGGTGGATTTCTTTAATCGATTAAAATATCAAAGATTGTTCATGCCAAAACAATTTAAGATTAGAATAACTTTTGGTCCAAGAGTTGGTTTAAAAAAGTAGCCATTTTCAACTAAATTTTGATATAGAAAATAACAAAGAAATAATTTATGATTTATGAATTTCTAACAACTTTTTATTTCCAAATTGCGTAATGTGTAATTTTTTTACCATATAATATTATCTTTATATATGTGATACATCTTTTTTGTATTTTACAATATTATGTTATTATTTAAAAAAAATTACTTATTTTAATCCGTGTGCTACACGGGTAACTAACCTAGTAAAGGATATTAATCAGTCATGCAATTAAAGAATTTGGAAAATGTTGACTCCAATTTTTAAAATAATTATTACATGAAAGTTATAAAGTTCGATAACTTTCCTTTGAAAATACATGTATGTTAGAACAAGTTCTCCTCTATTTTTTTTAACCGTAAATTTCATTCAAGCACCTAGCAAGGCGCTAGAAACTAAATCACAACCAAGAAATGATTACAAAATAAAATCGCACCAATCAATCCATAAATAACCCAACGATTAATTTAGATAAGCAAACTGATTTCAACTGTATAGTGTATCTGTATCATCCTAACTTCTAATCTTCTATTAACACCAACGTCACGGTTGTAGTAACCAAACAAGCCCAAGTTATATGTAAATGAAGATATTATGTGCAAGTAAAATCCATATGAACCTCATTATTAATACAATAAAATGTATTATAACTAGTCACATTACTACAAACATAATCAGTAAAACAGTTTTTTTTTTTTTCATTTTCTCCTGCATTTTTTTTCAAATAATATAATAATAGAATTTTCTTTTTAGTGTTCCAAAAATAACAGAAATGAGTTCCAAATCCTCTAGAGTCCAATTTTAAGGTTTTGAAACCAAAATCTAGGCAAAATGAATGTAAAATGTAAATCAAGCATATTTACCCTAGATTTCATGACGTCATGGCATACAAACTTCAAAATAGCTATGGCCTATGGGTTTTTTTTACCGAATACCGGTACCGGCACATACTTCATATTTATTATTCGGTATCAGTATCATTCAACTATGATACCGGTACCGACCCTATTCAGTACGGTATTCGGTATGTAGTTCTATTCATTTTCGGTACCAGTGCAGTACCGGAGTTGGAGACTAAAAGCGAGATTTACTTACCGGCGAGCTTCGGGAGCGAGCGCCAGCTACCATGGCCGTTCTTGTTGATGTAATCAACCAAAAGCTCGTCTTCGTCCTGCGTCCACAGTCCACGCTTCAACCCGGTCTTCTCGCAACACGGTGCTCTTCCCATTGCTTAATCAAACTAATCTCTTAAACAAGCAATCAATGTATATATATATGTCCACAGTACTACTGGCTGAAGATGATAACAGTATGATTTAGAGCAAGCAATAATAATAATAAGTATAGAGAGAGAGAATGAGAGATTTGTGTGTGAAATGACATGTCAATGGAAGAATCAAATTTCAGTTACGACGATCAGCGAATTGCTCGCTGACACTATTCACATTTATTGCTGATATATATATATATATATATATATATATACACACGTATATACATGAATCATTGAATCGTATTCATTTCATTTTTATTTATGTTGCAGATAGATAATGATCAAATTGTTTGTTTGATTAATAGTTGTTGTATAGAGCATGTAGAATGAATGAATTGCTGTTATTATATCTCAATTAGTGGTGTGCATGAAGCCAAAATAAATGAACTAATAAAAAAAACCCGACAAATGACTTTAATAATTTCGGTTTTGCTTGTAAATTTTTTTAACGGCCAACAAAATAGTATATTAAACTAGCAAGGCGCTAGAAAACTAATACATTTGCCAAAATAAAACAAACACCACAAGCCACACACACGAGCCCAAGCCCCACCCAAACATAACCATTAAACACGAAAGCTGTATCAATCTTCTTACGAGAGTCTTTTTTTTCCTATTGTAATCGAAACTAAAAAACCAAAATGACTTTATTGATTTTTATTTTTTTTTCATGAATTTAATGTATTGTATATATAATAATTTAATTTATAGTGTAACAAACATTTAAGCTTCAATGCATAATAATATATTCTTTTTCTTTTTTTTTCTTTTGAATTTGATTTAATTTATAATAATCTAATATATAATATTTGTAACTCAAATATATTTTACCTTCAAGGCATAAAATCAATTAATTAGAACAAAACTTATTATATATCTTTTACCAACCTTTATTTTTTTCCTACCAATAGTTTTCAAGCAAAATAAAAAACTAAAAACACCAAAACCGAACTAAACCAAAACTGAACAAGTTTTAAAACTCAAAACCAACATTTCAATTTTTGGTTCAGTTTGAGACCAAAACTGAATCAAACCGAACCGTGCACACCCATGTATCAAAAAGATTATTACAAAATTAAATGTAGAGAGAGAAAATCACTTGCAGTTAAGATAGTGATGAAGTGATAATAAGTGGTGAGAAGAATTTTGCAGTGAAGAAGACGGGGGAAAGCTAGCATTAATGGCGGATGAGATTGGATTCGAAAAACCCGAAAGTACATAATATTATTATTATTGAGCATTGTCCTTTTAAACTATACATATACGTGTATGTATAGGTTGCAGAGAGTGCATTTATGGTGATGAGCATTAAATGGGAGACTGAATGGAGGGGAGGGGCCATAGACACCTATGCATATATGCATC
The DNA here is from genome assembly GCF_021521415.1 of Bidens hawaiensis. Classification (NCBI taxonomy): domain Eukaryota; kingdom Viridiplantae; phylum Streptophyta; class Magnoliopsida; order Asterales; family Asteraceae; genus Bidens; species Bidens hawaiensis. Next base: position 586,722 of record NW_027491927.1, read on the forward strand.
ATAATAATATATTGACGTCGAGTATACATATAACTTTGGTCAAGATATTGCATCAAACTTTTCGTACAAGGTGTGATATTTTAAACATTTTTGTATGTTTTTACTTTTTGATTTATTAGAACATGGTGATATTATTATTGGAGTTGAAAGTTGAAACTAATTGGTTGATCAAAGTGAAATTATTATAATGCTAGGATTAGGAGGTATGATGTATATGTTTGTTCAAGCCTAATAAAATATCAAGCACCAATGAACTGGTTTGAGGCAGTTCCCTTGTTTGAATCATGTTGGTTAAAGAAAATTAACTTGAAGTTGCTTCATCTTAATTTACATGATTGATAAAAAGATGTATATGAACTAAACATCAGTATGAATGGATCACCTGGTTGTTCAAAAAGAATGAATTGATCATAATTAGTCATTAGCAACTATCTTGATAAGTAGAGCAACTTGGCCCATCAATGACAACTATAAAGATCAACTTGATCCATCAGTAGCAATTAAGCAACCAAGAGTCTAAGGGTAGTAGGCTAGTAGCAACTACTATTAACACTAAGGTGTTGTTTGTTTTTAAGACAAAAACTGTCTGCAATCTGATTTTATGTTTGCAACTGAAGATGTGGTTTGAAGGTCTACAATATGAAAATATAATACTGTTTGTTTTATAAACTGGATATCGTCTGCATAAGCTGAAAATTAGTTACCTATCATATACATCACAATAGATAGAAGTCATTTAACGTTTGTAGACTGCTAAAATAATTGATAGTGGTGTACGGACTATAGAAGTGGGTGGTGGTGTACAAACTATGAAAGTGGGTGGTGGTTGACGATTGTGGTAGGCGGTGAACGGTGGTGATGGACGGTTATTGTGGGTGGTGGACGGTGATGATGGGTGGTGGTGATGGACGGTGTGGTAGGTGGTGGACTGTGGTGGTGGCGGTGGGTGGTGGTAGTGGATGGTGGTTGTGGCTAACGGTGGTGGCGGGTGGTGGTGGTGGTTGCATACAGTGGGTGGTGGTGGTGGGTGGTTGACAATGGTGGTTGTGGAAGGTGGGTTGTGGTGGGTGGTTGACGGTGGTGGTGGCGGACGGTGGGTGGTCGTGGTGGTGGCGTCGTATGGTGGGTGGTGGTGGTGGCAGCAGACGGTAGGAGGTGGGTGGTGGTGGTGGTGGCGGACATTGGATGTTGGTAGGATGATAAAAAGTGTGAAGAAGTGTGAAGATTGTGGATATTAGCTTATTATTTAGGACCATATAAGCAGTTTTCAGATCTTTTTCTTTTTTTAAACAAACTGTCTTCGGGAACTTATGTCTACGCGCCCGCAGACATAACCCTCTTACATACCTTTGAAGCAAAAACAAACACAACTTAAGACAATATATAGTTGGGCGGCAAAAGGGGTGATATAGGGCTATAACATCGCCCACCAGGTTGCAAAAGGGGCGATATGTGGGGGGCGACAAATGCATGTCGCCGGCTTGTATTTGCAAAATATTATTATTTATGTGATGTGTGTAATGTATTATATATATATATATATATATATAAGGGTGAGTTCATTGGGGGACTCCAAAAAAGTGGGGAACACCCTTCATAATCCTTGATCAATTCCTCACAATTTTATGGTACACCCTCAATCACCTACATCGTATCACTTTTGTAAGGAAAAAAAACCCTTAATTTTTTTTTAAAAATAATAAAACAAAAAAATGAAAAATAAAAAAAGGAAAAAAACCAAAATGTCTTTTATAACATCCTGCGTTCGATAAGAATTAATAAAATAAATTTCGTTTATTCAATAATGTATCGTGTTTCGGTTAAGATAATAAACTATAAGAGGGTGGACTTGGACTTTAGAAGATGGAATAAGAGATGGAATGGGCCTTAGGTCCATGAGCTTAACGAAGTATAAATACCCCTTAAACCCGATGGTTGGTTAATTTGTATGTGTTTTAGTTCGTTTAATTATTAGTTTTAATAGTTTATTGTAGGAACTTCGATACTTCATACGTGTATTATTGTATTTCAGGTCATAGGCGTTAAAGTACTTAATTTGGACCTGCTGATGCATGTATTGGAGACCTGGGATGTTCAGCACGCAAAACGAGAAATATTCATAAAGTTTGCTGGTGACAAGACACATAGCGATAAGCGATGGGCATGATTGAAAACCTATCGCGTATTGCGATGGGAGTTTAATGAAAGTTTGAATTTATAGTCCATCGCGTTACGCGATGGACTAGTGAAGACCCCATCGCGTATCACGATGGGAAGTGCAGACGGGAAAGTTAGGGTTTTATTGTTATTTTCACTATTGACGACCCAAACTCGTTTTTTTATCAAAGAAGGCGATTTCCAGAGGTTAGAGAAGGCGATTCCACCATTCCAGTTCATACCGAGACCATATACATGCTCCATTTCATCATTATCGACGATTCCATGATGTCGAGGCTCGGCAATCTCTTAGAATCTCACCCGGGGATGTAAAGTTTGTAACAATTTCAGTTTTCTCATGTGACTAAGAATGTTTATGTATAATTGTTTATGGTTAATCTATGATTATTGATGTTTGGTATTTCTGTGTGTTCAATCGGTTTAGGTTTACCTTGATCTGGACGATTAGTTACTAGTTGCTATAATAGTAGATCATAGGGTTGTTTGATTAGGTTGAATACGATAAAGCATATAATTGCCTTTAACTGAGTCACACTGGCAGGGACTGTTTGATAACCAGTACCGTGTATAAAGCGATTATTGCTGCCTAAGGTTTTGTCTAGTTGAACAGTCTGTAGTTAATCGTTAAAGATTAATCTGTTAAGTTGCATGAGATTACTGTTAGTTATTTACTTGAAGTCCCGAGTGTGATTTTCTTTTGTTAATTGATTGAAACTTGTTTACTCGCTTGTTTGCTTAATTCCAAATTCAAACTATTGCTTGTGTGATCAACACTAAAATCTGTCACTTCATAATATTAAAATTATTCACACGATTTGCATTGACCACATACTCTTGGTGGATACGATACCTTATTTACCCTATCTACTTAGGTTATTTAGGTTTTTGCATGACTCGAACGACGGTCATCAAAATGGCGCCGTTGCCGGGGAGTTAGTGCGCCTAGTGTTTTTCGTGTTATTCGATTTTTGTGTCTATTTTTGTTTTAAAATTTAGTTTTAATTGTTAGTTTTTAGTTTAAATTTTAGTTTCCCATTTTACGCGGGGTGTGTTTGTGCAGGTAATAGGTTTATGCACACCCGCCACTCGGGCAAACGGTCACCTCTTGTTTGTGTGCCCGAAATTGAAAGATTAGCTCAGCAGAACCGAGTTCTGAACAGAACCCATACTAGTATTCCGTAGAGTTCGAATAAATCTTGATGATGCCCGTACTAGTATTCCGACAGAAGATGAAGAAGAGGGGGAAGAAAATGATGCGAATCAGGATTTTGAAGTTGCTCAAAGAGGTTAAGCGGTGGGTCAGAAGAAATCGGGCAGTTGAGCCAGATAACGAGGGTTTTGAGATGGAAAATGAGGGAAATCAGAATTGGGATGAAGTAGTGGATGAGCCAGTGAACAAGAGACGGGCTGAAGCGGTTAACAGAAATGAGGGCAGAAACGGTATGGGTCGAAATCGGGTTAATCGGGCCGAAAGGCCCAAAAGAGTTCGTGGTATTTAGGTGAACAGAGGCGGTTTGTTAAATCCCGGGGGGAAAAGGAGGAATTTCGTAGCCCTGGTTCAGAGTGTAAACAGTCGGTTCAGACCGGCTATCTCAGATGGAGCATCCTCGTTGGTTCCACGGGAATGAGTGCCGGGACAACAGACTTTTAAGTCCCGGCCATCATCATTAACATCGTACCGCATTTTCACGGGATGGCTTCGGCTATTTGCCGGTCGATTGGAGATGGTACATTTGATCAGGACGAGGTGCGGTTGCGGTTATTCTAGTTTTCCCTAAAAGACAAAGCAAAACTCTGGTTTAACTCGCTACTGATGCACGGTATCAGAAACTGGGCCGAGATGCAGCAGGTGTTTCTAAAAGAATCCTATTCGCAGTCGAAGACGAGTGAGACCCGAATGGAGATTCGCAACTTATTACAGTTACCGGGCGAATTATTTCATTAAGCATTCATCAGGTTTAATGAGATGATCAAAAAATGCCCACACCATCAAATTGAATTGTGGGAACTGGTGAAATGTTTTGTTGACAGGTTAACATACAAGGACCGAAAGCATCTGAAAACCTCGTGTAACAGTCAGCTTCTGAATCAACCTGAAGAGGATGATTGGGATTTCTTGGAGTTCATGTGTGAAAATTCAAAGGCAGAAGCAGCAGCTGAGAGACGAAGACATGGTACTTCCTCCAGGTCAGTTATGTCAGTCACGAGTGAGTCTGAACGAATTGTTGATTTGGAACGTAAACTTACTGGGTACAGAAAGGGTAAGAAGAAAGAAGTCGGGAATGTTGGAGCAAAATTTCCCGGTTTGTGAAGATTGTGGTGAATTTGGGCATAAGACAGAAAATTGCCCCAAGTTTTATGATGATGAGGAGGATGATACTAAAGAGGTTAACTATGCTTATGAGGATTCCAAGGGCCAAGGGTTTAACTCAAACACCTATCACCCGGGCCTGAGGAATCACCCGAACTTTCGTTACGGGAACGCGTCTACTCAGTTGAACCCGAACTTTCAAGGATCGAGCAAGAACAGGTCGCAGAGTAATTACCGCCAGGGCTGTTATCCGCAGGGCTCGTATAATCAGAATTGGGGATATAACATAGACGGTAACCGGAGTGGAAATTCTTTGGGTAATCAGGACCAGCAGAAAGGATCCTCGGGATATTCGGATGAGTCGGTGAACTCAGAGTTGGATGCGCTATTGAAAGTCATGACTGGTCATAAGGCTGAAACGAAACAACAGTTCGAGTTACGAGATAAATCTTCAGAGACGATGTTGAAGCAGATTGGTCAGCTCGCTGCAGGCGTGGCAAAGTTACTGAAGAATGCGGGCCAACTCCCGAGCGACACCATAGTCAACCCGAACCACTACAGCTCGAGTTCGAAAAATCACGTTAACCATGTAAGTATTTTACGTACTGGTAAAAAGTATTATAATAAGGTTGGGATTCCACCACCATTGTTTGAGGGGGCGGTGGAAGAGATTGATGAAAATCTCGTCAGTGATGACGAGCCGGAAGTGGTTATATTAAATGAACCTAAGAAAAGTGAAAATAATATTAGCAAACCGGTTCTGAGGGATGAGACCAAAAACTCTACGGACAAGGAGAAGGTGAAAACCGTCCCCTATCCCGATGCTTTGTTAGCGCCATCGAAGGCGAAGATGGCATCAAAAAGAGGCCCGCGACAAGAGGAAATGTGGGAAACGTTTAAACAAGTGAAAAATAATATTCCTCTTATAGATGCCATTAAACAAATTTTCGTCTATGCTAAGTATTTGAAAGAGTTTTGCACACAGAAAACGAGTCACAAGATTCCTAAACAGATTGATTTTACCGATAATGTGAGTGCAATTCTTTCGGGTGCTCTTCCACCCAAGCTGCAAGATCCGGGAATGCCTATTATACCCATTCAAGTGGGTGATTTTAAAATGACACGGGCGCTTTTAGATCTTGGAGATAGCGTCAGTATTCTCCCGGGAAGTCTATACGATCAGTATGACTTTGGCCCGCTATGGGAAGCTGCCACCACGATTGTCTTGGCTAACCAGATACCAAAACTTCCCCAAGGAATACTGACTGACGTTATCGTCTAGGTGGGACGTTATCGTCCGTTCGATGACGAATGCTTTATAGCCGATGTCATTGACGAGCGCATCCTGCTATACGACTCTGTCATCAGCACATATGGCATAGCGGAGACGTGCTTTTTGTTTGACAGGTTACAAGTGGAAACAGACAAGTTGCTAGAAGAGGAGGAGAAACAGATGGAGATCGCAGCTGTGTGAGGAGACCGTCCACCATGGTCAGTTCAGGTGGAACCACTTCACGAGAAGATCGATACCGGGTTGAAACCATCGATGCACGAAACACCAAAACTCGAGCTGAAGGAGCTCCCAAAAGCATTTGAAATATGATTTCCTTGGTAAGAATGATACATTGCCTGTTATTATAGCTTCTAATTTATCTATTAAACAGGAAAATGCTTTGATGGCGGTGCTGGTTGCGGACAAGGAAGCAATCGGGTGGACGATAGCGGATTTGACGGGAATCAGCCCTTCAATTGTGATGCACAAAATTGTAACTGATTCGGATGTCAAACCCGCACATGATGCTCAGCGTAGGTTGAACCCGAATATGAGGGAAGTGATGAAGAAAGAAGTGCTGAAGTGGTTGGATGCTGGGATTATTTTTGCTGTCTCAGACAACACGTGGGTGAGCCCGACACAGATAACACTGAAAAAGGCGGGCATCCAAGTCGTCAAGGATGACTCAGGTAACTAGGTCGCCACCCGGCTGGTAATCGGGTGGCGCATTTGTATTGATTATCGAAAACTGAACACGGCAACATCGAAAGATCACTTTCCGCTTCCGTTTATCGATCAAATTGTCGAAAAGCTATATGGTCAGAAATTTTATTGCTTTTTAGATGGTAATTCCGGATATAACCAGATAGCTATTCATCCTGAAGATCAAGAGAAGACCACGTTTACGTGCCCGTATGGCACATTCGCTTTTAGGCGAATGCCATTCGGGCTATGTAACGCCCCCGCCACCTTTCAAAGTTGCATGATGAGTATCTTTTCCGATATGGTGGGAGTCTTTAAAAATTTTCAGGGATGATTTTTCGATTTTCGGCACATCTTTCGAGTCAGGTTTAAATCAACTCAAAAGAGTTTTGAAAAGATGTGTTGAAACGAACTTGGTTCTTAGTTGGGAAAAGAGCCATTTTATGGTCCAAGAGGGGATTGTTTTGGGCCATGTTGTGTCGAGTCGAGTCGTGGGATTAAGGTGGACCGGGCTAAGGTTCAAGTTATTTCTACTCTACCTCATCCCACGAATGTCAAAGGCATTCGATCGTTTTTGGGGCATGCCGGGTTTTATAGACGTTTTATTAAGGGTTTTAGTGATATTACCAAACTCTTATGTAATTTATTACTTAAGGATGCCCCGTTCGACTTTAATGATGAATCTGCTAAAGCATTTTACATATTGAAGTTGAAATTAGTTGAAGCCCCGATTTTGCAATCAACAGACTGGAGTTTGCCTATTGAAATATGTGCAATGCAAGTGATTATGCGATCGTGATGTTTTGGGACAATGGGTTGATAAGAAACCCGTTGCCATATATTATGCGAGTAAAACTCTCTCGGATGCTCAATTGAATTATACAACAACCGAGAAAGAGTTACTAGCAGTAGTATATGCTCTATACAAATTCAGGTCATATATTTGGGGAAGTAAAGTAATCATTTATTCTGACCACTCTGCAGTTAGGTACCTCATGGACAAAAAGGATGCAAAATCGAGGCTCATCAGATGGGTTTTGCTGCTGCATGAATTTGATCTAGAGTTTCGGGACACGAAAGGAAGTGAAAATGTTATTGCAGATCACTTGTCCCAGATTATGGTGGAAGATGGGAACATAGACGGGCCCATTAACGAGTCCTTCCCGGATGAGCACATCTTGGCAGTCTCACAAAATCCCTGGTTTGCTCATATTTTTAACTTTAAATTTTCAGGTGACATACCGGAGCATTGGCTAAGGAGAAAGAGAAAATAGTTGATGTCCCAAGCTAAACAGTACATTTGAGATGATCAGGACTTGTTCAAGATTGGTGCAGATCAGAGGATCAAACGATGTATACCCGAGGAGGATGTCAGATTAGTGTTGGAACACGCACATTCTTCTGGGTGTAGGGGTCATTATAGTGGCCACAAAACTGCTCGAAAGTCCTTACGAGTGGTTTATTTTGGCCATCATTGTTTAAGGATGCTCACGAGTTTGCGACACACTGTTTAAAGTGTCAACAACTCGGGAGCATTTCTAAGAGGGATGAGATGCCCTTGAACCCGATCCTAGTAGTTGATATTTTTGATGTTTGGGGGATCGATTTCATGGGCCCATTCCCGAATTCGCACGGTAATTTGTACATCCTAGTGGTCGTCGACTATTTTTCTAAATGGGTTGAAGCGATAGCCACTAGGACAAATGATCACATAGTCGTTTTTCAATTTTGTTCAAAGTAACATTTTTTCGAGATTTGGAGTCCCCAGAACCATCATTAGTGATGGAGGATCTCATTTTAAGAACTTTAAATTCAGGAAATTGCTTAAACGATATGGTGTTGATCATAGGATTGCAACTCCTTACCATCCACAAATGAGTGGAAAAGTTGAGGTTTCCCATTGGCAAATCAAACAAATTTTACAGAAAACCATTCGGTCGGACCGAAAGAATTGGTCAACCAAGTTGACCGATGCTCTACGGGCCTACCGAACCGCTTATAAAATGCCAATTGGAACCAATCCTTATAGACTTGTGTACGGAAAGGATTGCCATTTACCGGTAGAAATCGCATAAAGAGCATTTTGGGCTACTAAACAGGTTAACATGGATTATGATGATGCAGGTAAGGCGAGGAAGTTGACTTTGTGCGAGATTAAAGAGTTGAGAGACGAGGCATACGATTGTGCGTCCGCTTACAAAGCAAAGACGAAGAAGGTTCATGATGCAAATATCCGGTTGAAGAATTTTGAAGTTGGTAAAAAGGTTTGGTTATACAACACAAGGATGAAGCTCTTCCCGGGTAAGTTGAAAAGTAAGTGGACGGGCCCGTATTCGGCTGTTAGAGTTGGAAACCATGGTCAGTACAAGATTTAGGATTTTTATGATCATTTGAGGCAAGTGGTAAATGGTTATAGATTGAAGCCATATTTTCATATGAAAGATATACTCGAGATGGACAAGGAATCGGTGAGTTTCATTGTGACTTCAACGGTTTATGAAGACAATTGAGTTCGAAGCACTGTCTAGCTATAGACATGAAATTCAATGCTTACGGGAGGCAACCCGGGGTTTGTAAGTGTCTGTCCAGTTTGTTTTCATTTTGTTAAGTCTTGTACTAAGTGTCGTTTTGAGTTATGTGCAGCAAACACCAAGTGTGGGGAAGCTTGTTAGAGAGTTGGAAGTTCAAGAAGTTCGGTAAGCATTTGATCAATTATACGTCTTTCCTGGTTCGTACAGTGTTTTTTGAGTTCAGAAACGTGTTCAGGGTGATTTCGGGATGCCGAAAAGTGGTCGGATCGGAAAATGCCAGGACCCGAATTGGCAAAAAACTTTCTGTTAACAACACCCATCGCGATGGGCTTAGAAACTCCCCCATCGTGTATCGCGATGGAAATGGTATCCTAGACATGGATGATGTCTATCCAAACCCATCGCGTACCGCGATAGGTACAAACCCTAATTTCAAGCCATTTGGGTGGCGATACGCGATCGCCACCCATTTGACCCATCACGTATCGCGATGGGTTGTGGATATCCAAAAAAATTATAATAAACCATTCATCTTCTTCTTCCTCTTCACTTCTTCATCTGTTTTTCCGACCACCGGCGACTACCACCATCACCCTACTCTCCACTCACCATCACCCCGTCACTATCATCACTATCACGTCTAGCCATCACCACTGCCGTAATCACCACCGTCATCATTCCACCCTTCACAGCCACCACCGTACCCTGTAACCACCATCACCCTTACACCCCTCCTGTCACCATCACCGACCATCACCATCACCATCACCACCACTCACCGCCGTTCACCGTACACCGCCGTTACAGGTTTTGTTCTTATTGTTTTTGTTCAATCCGACATCCAGGTATGAATTTCATTATTATTTAATCATGTTAGAATATTAATGGTTCGTGGTTGATTTGGATATGTGAGATATCGCGGGTGGTTATTATTGGGATAATATTGGATATCGGGTGGTCGGGTTAGTGATTTAGGATTTTTGGAACTGTGCGGGATTGTCGGGTTGGTTGATTTGGGTTATCTCGAATCTAGGTAATTTGACACTTTGCGGGAGTGCCGGGTTTGTTGGGTAGTTGCTCAGTCTATTAACTTTGGTTTCGATTTTGTTTAACGTAACGATGTGATAAGTCGGGTTTTTGAAGTTCAATTTTTAAAAATCATTATTTTATTATTAAATAATGATAGTGCTGGTTCGATATTAAACGACATTTTTGAACTTGGTATATTAATATTTTATTATTATTTTATATATATGTTATACCCTAAACCCGATTCGTCACATCATGTTTTTCCGACATGTCATATGTTAATTGTTTGGTTGCACATAATCAAAACAGTCTTTTAGTTCTTTTTGGCTATTCGAGACGGTCTATTAATAGCGTCTGTTAGTTAATAGTCGAGTCGTGTCATTTGTGAGTTCGTTAATTGAGTCGCGTGGAACATTTGTTAGGTTGACATTACTTGGGTTTGAATTGAAAATTGATTGTACCGCTCGTTCTCAATCTCCATTCGAGCAGGACAATATGATTTTTAGAAATACGTGCAGGGTATCCACGATTTTTTTTGTCTTTGTTTATTTTTATTTTATTATTTTATTACGTGGGATGACCGCGACCGAAATGCTATACGGTCGTCACTACAATCACTGTTGACATATCTAACTTAAATGATTGATTTTGCAGATATGTCTGATCGCGCCGCCGGGCGCAAGAGGCAGCGACCAGAGGACTCGAACCGCAGTGGCCCAGTTGCCGTTCCCCGAGGTGAGGTCGAGCCGCATCGGCCGATCCAGCAGAGACCGCCACGGATCATCTAGTACGATGGTCAGGAGTTACCGATTACTCCTGAAAACACCGGTGGCTATTATGGGTGAGGGACGCTAGATTCGTCAGGTGTTGAGATTCAGCATGACGACCGACGTGTATACGAGATTGGGTCGGATTCGAGAGATGCAGCTTTTCCGTCATCGCTCGTTTGATCGGACGCTGATGCGAGATTTGGGCATTGATGCCCAAGTACGTACTTTATTATCAGATCGGTGGGCCAAGGTACTCGCGTGTGACTCGATTCCGTATGTCGAGCTCACACGCAAGTTCTATACGACTTTTATTTTCACGGCCACCGATTTTCTTGAGCCGCACGTGATGTCATTCTCATTGGGACGACATCTATATGAGATGTTCGTCCCTGACTTCGCAGTGGCTACCGGATTTTATACGGCCGAGTAGGTTTAGGAGCCTGATTTCCTGTAGAGCATACGTGGCTACACGCAACATGCTCAGCGAAGCCGTGAGCACTGGCTCACGGAAGACCAGCTCGGCCAGTATTGGGCGGAGATCGCCGACGAGGCCCACTCCAGCACTGTTGTGGAGTCCTCCATCAGGGACCCTGTCCATTGCTACATTCACAGGATCGTTGCTTGTACTATCGTGGGACGACATTCAGATCACGAGAAGTGCATCAACTTCGATCTGTTGTGTCTTCTTTCCATCATTGGCCGCTGACCGACCAATATGACGATGCTCTTGCTCTTTTCGTTCGCACGAGGTCGCAGCTTTCAAGGATCCTCGGCACGCTTATCTTTATGGCCATATATCACGAGGATCGCCGAGCAACTCGGTGTGTTCGACCGTTATCCGGTAGGGGTTTTCACTCCAGGGCCAGCTATAGGGGCCTTTGGTTTGGAGGAGGCTCGTCGAGCCTGGATCTTCGATATGTATGATCCACCGAGGCTCATATCAGTGAGAGAGGGAAAATAGGTACCACCGCCTGCAGGATCAGCTGTTGCCGCATCACTACAGATGGGGATCCCGACAAATAGGCAGCATGCTCCGATCCCGCGTATGATTCGTCCTCAGCAGCAGCATCCGCTGAGGGAGGCATCGGCTTCTTCATCACTGCCTCCGCCATCATCGCACCAGGTTACCCTAGATATGATTTTTCTGCAGCAGCGAGAGATGCATGAGGAGGCTCGGGCCGAGAAGGGAGAGGCTCGAGCTAACATGTAGAAGGTTCGAGCATTTATAAATGATACGCGGGCCCACCTGTCCCGCCATGATGATTATGTCAAATTACTATTTGTTGCTTTGCAGGTACCGCTCCCACCTTCATTGACTATCCCAGTGGAGCAGCCTGTGGACCCGCAGGATGCTACTGACGATCCGCCAGCACAGTAGATTTTTGGTTACCCTTTTGCTTTTATTTTGTTTTTATTCTCATGGTTTGTATTTAATATTATTATATTGGGAATATTGTATGGGTAACTATTGGGCTTATGTGTATATATCTTTTGATTTCTGTTGTGTTTGATTTATTTGTATATTATTTTGTAACTGAACTTTGTGGGTGTTGTTCACTATAAACCCTCACGAGACCCCACTCGTCCTCCCGGGCTACCGGGATGTTTAAAGAGCTTGTTGCATACGCTAAATACAATCGTGATTCCTACGAAAGTGAGTTAGGTCTTTTAACGTTTTTAACTTGTTTAACAAAATTTATTATGAAACGACTTAATTCAGCTCGGTAATTGTTTTAATAAAATTAACAGAAAATCATTTTCATAACTCTTAAAACACATATGTCTTACACTTGTGAGAAGCTTGCTTCTACACGTCTCGAGATTTTGCAGGTTCGGTTGTCAGTTTTGGTAATTGGTTGAGACGAAAGTATACGAGCGTTTACGAGAGTTCGCGAGCCGACTGGTCCTTTCCAATCTCAAAGATATCAGGTGATTTCAGTTTCATAATTCATTTTGTTTTATTAGTTTAGATGTTAAAAGTGTAATTGTATATCTGCTAGTAGAACTATCACATTTGAGCCCCGATTTTTAAATTGTTAAAATTCAATTTCAACCCTGTCCCCAAAATGCTCATTAATTGTTTAAATACTTCAACATTGAGGACAATGTAAACCTCAAGTGTGGGGATGGGGGAAATTTGAAATTTTTAGCCCGATATTACCTCGAAGAGTGTCTGGAGACCAAAGTTGTTAACTGTTAATTATTGCCATTAATGCCAAGTTATAGGTTTCTGGTCATGGTTGGTTTTTCAGCTTCTCGATAGTCTTACTCAAAAATGCTTTCATAACGAGAAGTTGAAAATGGGGTCGTTTAGGCAGGAATAACGAGTCATGGGGACATGTACACATGTTCATATCGGCAACCTAATTCCTGTGGTACGTGTGTGAGTTTGACCACATATATATAATACACATATAATACTTAGTACCCACATGTCATTTGTGTGCTTTTAACGAGAGTGATTTGATTGTTTCATGGATCACGG